>NC_048227.1:72047755-72059554 GCF_002007445.2 Ailuropoda melanoleuca
TATTTGGAAAAGACTCAGCTAGCCAAATTTTTAAAAATTAAAAAATGTGCTCAAAAGAGAACACTAAGGGGTGGTCAGTCAACGGTTTGATAAAGATATGAATACCAACCTAATCAGTCATCTCAAGAGAAGCCAGGTTCTATTCTTCAAGACAAGGAAAGAAGTACTCCCTCAAAGGCAATTCAGAGCTCAGGACTGCCACTTCTACCACAGGCCCACAGTGTGAAGGCTGATGGAGACTGGGGGGGGATATAAAAAGGTCTCAAAGGGTGGGGCTGCCTTTCTGATTAAGGTGAGCCAGGATGCCCCTGCCTACTGCCTCCAGGATGGGACCCCTGCAAAGAACTGCAGTGTGGGGGGTGCCTGGGTGGCTCAGTCATTAAGCGTCTNTAAAGATGGAATTGTTAAGTAAAATGGAACCAGAGCTTAAGTATTTGGGAAAAGACTCAGCTAGCCAAATTTTTAAAAATTAAAAAATGTGCTCAAAAGAGAACACTAAGGGGTGGTCAGTCAACGGTTTGATAAAGATATGAATACCAACCTAATCAGTCATCTCAAGAGAAGCCAGGTTCTATTCTTCAAGACAAGGAAAGAAGTACTCCCTCAAAGGCAATTCAGAGCTCAGGACTGCCACTTCTACCACAGGCCCACAGTGTGAAGGCTGATGGAGACTGGGGGGGGATATAAAAAGGTCTCAAAGGGTGGGGCTGCCTTTCTGATTAAGGTGAGCCAGGATGCCCCTGCCTACTGCCTCCAGGATGGGACCCCTGCAAAGAACTGCAGTGTGGGGGGTGCCTGGGTGGCTCAGTCATTAAGCGTCTGCCTTCAGCTCAGGTCAGGATCCCAGGGTCCTGGGATCGAGCCCCACATCAGGCTCCCTGCTCAGCGGGGAGCCTGCTTCTCCCTCTGCCTGCTGCTCCCCCGGCTTGTGCTCACTCTTTCTCTGTCAAATAAATAAATAAAATATTTTTAAAAAAATAAAAAAGAAGAAGAAGAAGAACTGCAGTGTGAGCCTAACAGGCAGAACCATGTGGGTGGGACCACCTGAAGCCACGGAGCCACGGCCTTATCCTGGGAGACCCTTAGGTATACAACCCTTGCCCAGGAGAGCCAGAGAGATAGAACTGCCACCACAGTGGGTCCAAAGGTAGAACACCATGTCAAAAAGGATTACTCTCAAGCCTTTTGGGCTAAAGAATTTGCCTGTTAGGTTTCAGACTTACTTGGGACCATTATCCTTTTCTTCTTTTCTATTTCTCCCTTTGGAAGGGGAATGTCTATCTTATGCCTACCCCATTATTTTATTTTGGAAGTATTTGACTTTTTGGTTTCATAGGTTTACAGATGGAGAGAAATTTGCCTCAGGATGAATTGTACTTTGAGCTTTACTCATGTCAGACTTATGTAATTTTTAAGAAAACTTTGGACTTAAGAATTTAGAGCTTATGCTGGAATTAGTTAAAACTTTAAGGGCTATTGGGATGGAATGAATGTATCTTGCATATGAGAAGGACATAAATTTGGGAGGACCAGAGTGGAATGTTATGGCCTGAATGTTTGTGTCCTCCAAAATTTTATATTGAAATCTTAACTCCCAGTAAGATGTTATTGGGGGATCATGAGATCATTGAGAGGTGATTAGATCATGAGAGAGAAGCCCTCATGAATGAGATTAGTGCCCTTATAAAAGAGACACTAGAAACCTCTCTCACCCTCTGTCAAATGAGAACACAGGGAGAAGTCAGCAGTTTGCAACCAGAAAGTGAGTTCTCACCAGACATTGATCTGGGATTTCCAGCCTCCAGAACTGTGAGAAACAAAGTTCTGTTGCTTATAAGCCATCCAGTCTAAGGTGTTCAGTTATAGCAGCCCAAAGTGCTTAAGATGCTTTCATATCAGGGGACACCTAGGTGGCTGAGTTGGCTAAATGTCTGTCTTCTGCTCAGGTCATGATCTCAAGGTCCTGGGATCAAGCTCTGCGTCCGTCTCCCTGTTCAGTGGGGAGTCTGCTTCTCCCTCTGCCCCTCCCTCCACTTGGGCATAACCTCTCTCCACCCCCATAAATAAATAAATAAAATTGTTTGTTTGTTTGTTTGTTTAAGGTACTTTGGTATCAGGATAATGCTGACCTCATAAAACGAATTTGGAAGTGTTCCCTCCTCTTCAGTTTTTTGGAATATTAAAGAAAAATTGTCATTCTTCTTTAAATGTGTGGTAGAATTCTCCAGTGAAGCCATCTGGTCCTGAGGCTTTCTTTTCTGGGAATTTTTTAGTTACTGATTCAGTTGCCTCATCAGTTATAGGTCTGTTAAAATTTTCTATTTCTTCAGGATTCAGTCTGAGTAGATTGTATATTTCTATAAATTAATCCATTTCTTCTAGGCCATACAATTTGATGGCATATAATTTTTTATAGTGCTCTGTCATGATCCTTTTAATTCCTGTGGTATCACTTGTGAAGTCTCCTCTTTCATTTCTTATTCTATTTATTTGAGTGTTCCCTTTTTTTCTTGATTAGTCTAGCTAAAGTTTTATCCACTTTGTTGATTTTTTAAAAACCCAACTCTTAGTTTTGTTAATTTTTTCTATTTTTTTCTATGCTCTACTTCACTTATTTCTGCTCTGATCTTTATTATTTTCTTCCTTCTGCTAAGTTTGTGCTTTGTTTGTTTGTTTTCCTAACTCTTTAAGGTATAAAGTTAGGCTGTTCATTTGAGATCTTTCTCCTCTTTTAATATGAGCCTTTATTTCTATAAACTTCCCTCTTAGTATTGCTTTTGCTACATTCCGTAAGTTTGGTATATTGTGGTTTTGTTTTCATTTGTCTCAATGTAGTTTCTGATTTCCCTTCTGATTTCTTCTTTGACCCAGTGGTTGTTCGAGTGTGTTCTTTAGGGGCGACCGGGTGGATCAGTTGTTAAGCATCTGCCTTTGGCCCCAGGGCGTGATCCCTGCTCCACTGGGAGCCTGCGTCTTCCTCTCCCACTTCTCCCTGCTTGTGTTCCTTCTCTCGCTGGCTGTATCTCTCTCTGTCAAATAAAAGAATAAAAAATCTTTATATAAAAAAAAGTGTGTTCTTTAATTTACACCTATTTGTGAATTTTCCAGTTTTCTTTCTGCCATTGATTTCTAATTTTATTCCATTGTGGGTGGAAATGACACTTAGTATAAATTTTCTTAAATTTGTGAAGACTTGTTTTTTGACCTAATATGTGATCTCTCAGAGACTATCCATGTGTACTTGACATGAATGAGTGTTCTGCTGCTTTTAGATGGAATGCTTTGTATTATGTCTGTTAGGTCCATTTTGCCTATCATGTTGTTGAAGTTCTATTTCCTTATAACCCATGTATTGCTGAATTGGTGTCTCTGAGAGGGGAGGGATGGTCTGGGGCTTTGTATTTCATCATCTTGCTGACATCACTCCCCCAGTCTCACTGGGTTTTGTGTGTAGGAATAAAATAAGATGATGAATGTTTTTAAAAATCTCCATTTCTTTCATAGAATAAGCATTCAGTAAAAATTAGCATCATTATTGTTCTTATCTTTATTATTTGTGAAAGGAAGCAGTCAGGGTTATTTCGGGGAAAAAAGTGGAAGTAGTGACCATTAGAGATTTTCACAAGTGAGTTAGGAAATACAAGGGAATCAGTTGATAAAGGAATCTGAAAGTTAGGTCAAATGCTTAGATGTGTTTTAAAAGATAAGGGAAACCACTATAAGCATCTAAACAGATAAGGGAGCAAGAGATGTCATTGTTTATTCATTACCCTGAGCCACCAAATTTTTATCATTCTCTCACTTACCTACCGTATTTTATTTTCTTTTAGGTGATGATAATTAAAATTTCCTTCTATTATATTAAAGATTTCTTTGTAGTACTCCAGTTGTGCTTACATAAGCAAATACCAAAACTTGATGGTTTTTCGAATATGGAACATTAAAAAAGGATAAATCAATGATAACATTCACAATTTGTAGAGTATTTCTCCTTAAAGAAAATTTATCACAGACCTTATAAGAAATGTTGTTTCCTTCAAATTTCCAAAGGGAGAGACAAACGGATGTTATGCTGGTTTCTGATGACTTCACCGGAGTCGGAGAGAATCAGTACATGTCTGAGAATGGAATTTACATTTGAGAGTTACATTTAGTTAGTTACATTTAGTTAGCACTCACAATGAGAAATGTTTACATCAGAATCAATTATTTGCATCATGATTTAGAGTCCACACAGTATTCAGGCATGAATGTCAGAGTGCCAACAAGCAAGAACCAGATTCTTGGGATTTTACTTCTTAGTAGTACTTGGCTATAAGGTGACTTTCCTTTAAAGATCACACAAATTGAACTATTTTTGTAAATTCAAATACTCAACACATGCATACAAAAAATCATCCATGCAAGTAGGCAACGGTATTACAGGACAGCCCAGAATTTGGAGTATTTCTTTTTCTTGTTTTTACTTAACACTTCCACAGGAAGAAATGGAGTTTTAATAGAACAAACTGCTAGAGCTCTTTGATTAATACTTTTGCTGAAACAGAACTCTAAGCAAACTTTAAAGTGACTGTCTTCTCTCTTAGAAATGCAATAAGAGATGCCATCTAACTTTTCTTAGAAAATATTAATAAAATAAAATAAGAAAGAAAGGAAACTAACAGGTATATTTAAAATAAACTGTTGGGGCGCCTGAGTGGCTCACTCAGTTAAGTGTCCGACTCTTGGTTTCAGCTCAGGTCATGATCTCAGAGTTCTGAGATCTAGCAGCGTGGGGCTCTGTGGTCAAGGGGAGTCAGCTTGGGATTCTCTCCCTCTGGCCCTCCCCCTATTTGCACATGCATGCTCTGTGTCTCTCTTTATGAAATAAATAAATAAATGTTTAAAAACAATAAAATAAACTGTCATTTCATACTTTAAAAAAACAGAAAGTAATCCAAAATATGCAGCTAGATAACAATATAAGACAAACAATTTCAGTTAATGTCATTCTAAACATCATTTTAAAGCATCAAAAATTTAGAACAGATAATAGAGGTCATTGAATGTTCTTTCTTTGGTTTGTTGATCAGCACACTGAGTCATACGGCTGGGTGGCTGCAGGGTTGGGACTACAGCCTGGGCTCCGGTGCTGCAAGGCACACTCTTCCAGTTCTTATTTTGAAATTCCAAGTGTTATTTTCTTAGTCAATGATTTCTTTTATCTTTCATATAGAAAAGACATCCTTTGAAAAATTTTATGGCCTCTGTTTATGAAACCAGAGAGTGTAAAATCATTTTGACTATAGGAAAAATTGGAAGATGAACTCAAATTGTTTTTAGAAACTTTACATTTTTCCCTTCAGGTCTCCCTCCCATCCTTAGTGGTGATGCAGGAAAGCTAGGTTCTTGTTTCACTGAGTCAAAGAATGGATCAATCTCTTGGACAAAGGAGAGTGAGCGAGTAAAGCGATAGAAGCTTGCAAGTGAAGATACAGGAAAAGCTCTCACGAGTGAGAGGGGAGTGAGAGGGGTCCGGACAGGATTGCTAGTGAAGGCCTTTAGGGTTGGTCTTTTATAGAAAGCTAACCAGGGAACTTAAATCGTTTTAACATTTCTATTGATACCACCATTGAGCAAGGACTAGTGATAACACCTTCAGTGGCTTACTTCCTTTTAGGGTCTGGTTGGTTATTCCTTGTTGGCCACCGGTGATTGTCATAAAGAGACATCCACCCTGTATGCCAAGGGCAGGATGGTCCGATTTGTCCTCTTATCTCTGGTTTCCCCACACTTACACGTTTTTGAGGATTTCTGTGAGCCTGATCACATAGCCCCATATCTATCTTTCCCTACCTAGCCCCACCTGTCCCTTACTCAGTGGGTTCCACTGACCCCTTCCCTTTCCTGTACCCAGATTGTCATTCTGCTTCCTGTTCTCCTTTCAAATGAGAGGGTGGAAAGAACATTTTTATATCACTTAAACACAGCAGCCTGCTTAGAACAGATTAGTATGTAAGTAACGTTCGTTTTAACATACAGAATACTCTATCACATTTGAAAACGTATGCTAGCCAGTAGAAAGCTTTACTACCCCTGATGGGGGCAAACAATGTGCAAATCAACACAGGATTCTAGAATTAGAAAATTCTTTAGAACTCAGAAGAATGAATTTTGATAGTAGAATTAAGCTACCATGGCAGGAAATAAGGATGTTGTTCCTGGCATGGGAGAATGTTTTCAAAACATTCTTTAAATCATTCCCAGTGGCTGACTACCTTTTTTCTTCTAATTGGAAGCATTACTCAACAAAAATAATGTTCACCATCATCATTACCATCTTTGATTGAAATCTTGTGGTACTAGATACTTCCCAAATACCTTTTCATGAAATACTTCATTTATTAAAATGAGGATAATAATGGGACTTACTTTATGAGACTGTTGTGAATTTTCAATTACTTAATACATGTAAAGGGCATTAAATAGTTCTTAGCTAATAGAAAGCCTCCAGTAAATGTAGCTGCTATTGGTGTTATTACATCCCTCCCTCTTTACCTTTCTACCAAGGCTCTCTTTTCCAAGATAAATCCCTTTATTTTATCAATTATAACTAGAGGATGTGCGTTTTGGCCTTCATGACTGTGGAGTCTTATCTCTGTAGAGTCAGCAATTTAGAAATGACAGCTTTGTCCAAAAACAAACACAACTCTGCAAGTGTTGTCCGACTAACTGGCTTTTAGTCTGCCAATCTTGGAAAGGTATCTCCTCTCTGAGTTAGACAGTACTTTGATTACTTAATTGGAAATAGATGAACATTTCATAATACCAAGAACGGAAACTGGCTGAAGAGTTTGACATATTCAATGATTAGTTTTTACCCTCATAACGTTTGCATCTCAGGCTGAAGCTGGGAATTTCCACTTGGCTGAGGAATTTGCTTCTGTATCTAGTGATGGCACTATTTGCTCTGGCTGGAGTCAGAAGGAAGATCACATCCTCAATGTGGCAAAAGGGAAGGCTATACTGACCTTTATATCCTCAGTTTGGAGTACGTTTGCAGGCCCAGGAAGCAATTTGATCACAAATGCCAGCCATGATGAAATCCCATTTCACTTTTATTTTGCTTAATTTTGTAACCAAGAAGTAAGTCTTTAAATAGCTAAGGAACACATGTCAAAGGAGATTAAATAAAGGGATCTCCAACTAGAGTTCTCTGTATTAATCACTTATTATTTAAGGATCTTGGGAAGAGCTGAGCAAGATTTGAATACCTTTATTAAAAACATTGGTCATTCTCGGGGCATCTGGGTGGCTCCGTCGGTTAAGCATCTGACTCTTGATTTCAGCTCAGGTCATGATCTCGTGGGTCAAGATGGAGCCCCACATCAGTCACTGTGCTGAGTGGATTGTCTGCTTGAGATTCTCTCTCTTTCCCTGCCTGCCCCTCCTCCTGCTCATTCTCTCTCTCTTATAAATAAACAAATCTTTAAAACAACAACAACTAAAGAGAAAGTTGGTCATTCTTCAGGTCCCTTTGGAAGGCAGGAAATCTTTCTGTATCTGATGCTAGCTTGCTATCAGGCCCCAGTTGGAGATTTGCATAAACAGTAGGCCAGCACTAGCCTCTTTCTTGTCCAAGCTCCTGGCACATCCACTGCATCACCACTGCAATCTTCTGCCTCCATTCATCCTTTCCTGTTACCACCCACCCTGTTGTGCAGCTGGCTAATGCCTCTGAATGCTGCCAGGTCAATTAGGAAATGATCACAACCCAGAGAAATGCTAATATAGCTCTCCTCCTCTGAACAAACTTAAAAGCTCAGAAAAGTTAGACTTTTAAATTTCTTGGCAATCTACAGGTGTGCACTGTTACCTTGATTCAATCTGTATTTCCTTGATTACGCTGAAAGATAAGGATCTTTTCATATGCTCTGCAGAACATTTCTGCAGAAATTCAGGTTTCTGTGAAGTTCCTAGTCCTACCCTTTGTCCACTTTTCAGTTGGTTTGTTTATGTTTTTAATTTTTTTTATAAAAAATATATTATAGAAAGTTGTCTTTTTGAGGTTATTCTTCCAATGTTTCTTGTTGTATGGTCTTCCATCATGCAAAATATTTCACCTCGATATGGTTAAATTTATCAAATATATTCCATGAAGGCATGTGCTTTATAAACTTTACATAAGGAATATTTTACCAAATCAGATATCTCAAAAATAAAACCTATATTTGTTATGAAACAAATAGTGTAAACATTTGTTTTTCACATTTACATCTTTAATTTATCTCGAATGTACTTTTCCTTACGAGGGTGATATCTGGAAGATACCTAACTGATATTTTCCCCAAAATAAACAGTCATCCTAATGCCATTTCGTGAACAATCTTTACTTCCCCACTGATGGGTAATTCTATTTCTGTAATAAACCATATTTACCTCTATGCTTAGGTTTGTTTTTCAGGCTGTCTGCTCTGTTCTACTGATCTATTTGGCTATTCCTGTATTTATGCCTGACTTCTTTAATTACTACAGGCATGCCTCAGAGACATTGTGAGTTCAGTTCCAGAATACTGCAATAAAGAAAATACTGCAATAAAGTGAGTTAAATGAATTTTTGGTTTCCCAGTGCATATAAAAGTTATGCTCACACTATACTGTAGTCTATTAAGTGCACAAAAGCATTCCATCTAAATATATATATCTTAATTTAAACATACATTATTGCCAAAAAACGCTAATCATTATCTGAAAGTTAAGTGAGTCGTTCTCTTTTTGCCTGAAGGGGGTCTTGCCTTGATGGCTGCTGGCTGATCAGGGTGCTGGTTGCCGAAGGCTGGGATTGCTGGGGCAATTTCTTAAAATAAGACAGTGAAATTTACTGTACTGATTGACTCTTCCTTTCAGGATTGATTTTTTCTGTAGCTTGCAATCCCACATGCTACAGCATTTGAACTTCCTTCAAAATTGCAGTCAGTCCTCTCAAACTCTGCCACTGCTTTATCAGCCACGTTCATGTCATATTCTAAATCCTTTGTGGTCATTTCAATAGTCTCCACAGCATCTTCACCAGGAGTAGAGTCCATCTCAAGAAACCACCTTTTTGATCATCGATAAAAAGCAGCCCCTCATCCACTCAAATTTGATCATGGATTGCAGCAATTCAGTCCCATCTTCAGGCTCCACTTCTAGAGTTCTCTTATTGTTTCTCTTACTATTTCTAGCACATCTGCAGTTACTTCCTCTACTGAAGTCCTGAACCTCTCAATGTGATTCATGAAGGTTGGAATCAACTTCTTCCAAATCCCTGCAATGTTGATATTTGGACTTCTTCCCATGAATCTTGAATGATCTTAACAGCATCTAGAATGGTGAATTCTTTCCAAATGGTTTTCAATGTACTCTGCCCAGATTCATCAGAGGAATGACCATCTATGGCACCTAGAGCCTTAAAATAATATATTTCTTAAAATAATAAGACTTGAAAGTTGAAATTATTCCTTGATCCATGGGCTGCCAAATGGCTGTTGTGTTAGCAGGTATCAAAACAATATAAATTTAGTGTACATCTCCATCAGAGCTCTCAGGTGACCAGGTACATTGTCAATGAGTAGCAATATTTTGAAAGGACTATTTTTTCTGAGCAGTAGGTCTCAACAATCAGATAACCCATGTTATATACAGATGTGCTATCATCCAGGCTTTGTTGTTCCGTTTATAGAACATAGGCTGACTAGATTCAGCTTCATTCTTAAGGGCCTTAAGATCTTTGCAATGGTAAATGAGCACTGGCTTCAACTTAAAGTTACCAGCTGCATTAGCCCCTCACGAGAGAACCAGCCTGTCCTTCAAAACTTGGAAGCCAGGCATTGACTTCTCCTCTTCAGTTATGAAAGTTCTAGATGGCATCATCTTCCAAGAGAAGGCCATTTCATCTACACTGAAAATCTGTTGTGCAACGTAGCCACCTTCATGAACGATCCGAGCCAGATGTCCTGGAGAGCCTGCTGCAGCTTCTCCATCAGCACGTGCTGCTTCACCCTGCACTTTTATGTTATGAAGCAGTTTCTTTCCTCAAACCTCGTGAACCAGCCTCTATTAGCTTCAAACATTTCTTCTGCAGCTTCCTCACCTCTGTCAGCCTTCATACAATTGAAGAAAGGTAGGGTTTTGCTCTGGATTAGGCTTTGGTTCAAGGGAATGTTGTTCCTTGTTTGATCTATCTAGACCTCTAAAATTTTCTCTATATCAGCCGTGAGGCTATTTTGTGTTCTTATCATTTGGGTGTTCACTGGAGTAGCACTTTTAATTTCCCTCAAGAACTTTCCTTTTGAGGTGCCTGGGTGACTCAGTTGCTTAAGCCTTGAACTCTTAATTTCAGCTCAGGTCATGATCTCAGGGTTTTGAGATCAAGCCCCATGTCGGGCTCCACGCTGGGCATGGACCCTACTTAAGATTCTCTCTCTCTCTGCCCCTCTCACCTTCCCCCCCCCCCGCAAAAAAAGAACTTTCCTTTTGCCAGAGGGGAAGAGGTGGGGAATAGGCAAAATGGGTGAAGGGGAGTGGGAGGTACAGGCTTCTAGTTATGGAATGAATAAATCACAGGGATTAAAGATGCAGCATAGGGAATATAGTCAATGATATTGTAATAGTGTTGCATGCTGACAGATGGTGGTAGCTACACTTGTGGTGAGCACAGCATAATGTATAAACCTGTCAAATCACCATGTTGTACATCTGAAACTAATGTAACATTGTATGTCAACTATACTTCCACTAAAAAAAAAAAAAAGAACTTTCCCTTTGCATTCACAACTTGGCTGTTTCCTGCAAGAGGCCTAGCTTCCAGCCTAGCTTAGCTTTTGACATGCCTTCCTTACTAAGCTTAATCATTTCTAGTTTTCTATTTAAAATGAGAGCTGTGTGACTCTTCCTTTCATTTGAACACTTAGAGGCCATTGTAGGGTTATTAATTGGACTAATTTAAATATCGCTGTGTCTCAGGGAATAGGGAGGTCCAAAGAGAGGGAGAGAAATGGGGAATGGCTGGTTGGTGGAGTGATCAGAACAAACACATTTATCAATTAAGTTTATCATCTTTTATGGTTGTGATTTGTGCTGCCCTAAAGCAATTACAATAGTAATATTGAAGATCACTGATTGTAGATCACCTTAAGAAATATCATAATAATTAAAAAGTTTGAAATATTGTGAGAAGTACCAAAATGTAACACAGACACAGTGCCGGCAAACTCTATTGGAAAATGGGACAGATAAACGTGACTGATGCAGGGTTGCCACAAACCTTCAATTTGTAAAAAATGCAGCATTAAGAATTGCAGTCAAACATTTGTATGTCTTCATTGGAAAAGTGTCTGTTCATATCTTCTGCCAATTTTATGATTTGTTTATTTGTTTCTTGTGTATAGTTTGAGAAGTTCTTTGTAGATCTTGGATACCAGTCTTTTATCTGTAGTGTCATTTGCAAATATATTCTCCCATTCTGTGGGCTGCCTCTTAGTTTTTTTGGCTGTGCAGAAGCTTTTTATCTTGATGAAGTCCCACAAGTTCATTTTATCTTTTGTTTCTCTTGCCTTTGGAGATGTGTCGTGAAAAAGGTTGCTCTGGCCGATGTCATAGAAGTTGTTGCCTATGTTCTCCTCTAGGATTTTGATGGATTCCTGTCTCACATCAAGGTCTTTCATCCATTTGGAGTTTATCTTTGTGTATGGTGCGAGAGAGTGGTCAAGTTTCATTCTTTTGCATGTAGCTGTCCAATTTTCCCAGCACCATTTATTGAAGAGACTGTCTTTTTTCCAC
>NC_048227.1:72059601-72087774 GCF_002007445.2 Ailuropoda melanoleuca
TGGAAGGAGCCGAGATGCCCTTCAACAGATGACTGGATTAAGAAGCTGTGGTCCATATATACAATGGAATATTACTCAGCTATCAGAAAGAACGAATTCTCAACATTTGCTGCAACATGGACGGCCCTGGAGGAGATAATGCTAAGTGAAATAAGTCAAGCAGAGAAAGACAATTATCATATGGTTTCTCTCATCTATGGAACATAAGAACTAGGAAGATCGGTAGGAGAAGAAAGGGATAAAGAAAGGGGGGTAATCAGAGGGGGGAATGAAGCATGAGAGACTATGGACTCTGAGAAACAAACTGAGGGCTTCGGGGGGGGGTGGGGGAATGGGCTAGGCTGGTGATGGGTAGTAAGGAGGGCACGTATTGCATGGTGTACTGGGTGTTATATGCAACTAATGAATCATGGAACTTTACATCAAAAACCAGGGATGTACTGTATGGTGACTAACATAATAAAAAAAAATTATTATTAAAAAAAAAAGAATTGCAGTCAAACAAAGCACAATAAAATGAAGTATCCCTGTATAGCTTTGTAATATGTCTTGATATCTGTTAGAAGTCCTCACTCCTTGCGTCTTCTACAGAATCATTTGGCTCTTTATATGCTTTCATTCCACCATATAGATTTAAATTAATATATCAAGTTTTATGAAAAACACTGTGGAGGTTGCATTAACTTTACAGTTTAATTATGGAATAAGTAACATCTTACAACACTGAGTAGAAAAAAATTTGTGTCACTATATTTTTATTTCCAATTCTGAATATTATGTCTCTATACTTTTCAAGTCTTCTCTTATATAACTCAAAAAAATTAATAATTATCTCCATAAAAGACTAGCATAGTTCATTGTAGCTAAAAAAATCTCTAGGTACCTGGGATGTTATTAGAACTATAAATTTGATTTTTTAACAATTATATTACTTTTTCTAATTGTAAATATTGGGATTTAGGAGTAATTTTGAGTTTGTGTCCAGCAACTTTGAGGAACTCTGTTATGTTCTAAAAATATGCTTGTCGATTTTCCTGGATTTTCAATGTAGGTGGACATATCATGTGCAAATAATGATAACATGGTTCCTTCCTCTCTTTTCCTTTAACCATACATCTTTGAATAGTCTTCTCAAATTTGCCATCACAATAATGAATTGTAGATCTAATAGCAGGATTCTGGTATGTTTGTCTTATTGTGGCCTATGTTGTACCTGCTCTAAAATTTTGTATTAAGGATGATTTTTAGTAGGTTTGTTTTGCTTTCTTTGTGGGGGCATATCATATTCTTTATCAAGTTAAGTTCTCTTCTCTTCCTCCTTTTTTAAAAGCATCTGTGAAATTTACTGGACATTTTCCTTTTTATCTTAATGATTATATAAAATTTCTCCTTGGATCTTCAATGTGGTTAATTGTGATAAAAATCCTAAATTTAACTATCCTTGCACTCCTTGCATAAATCATACATTTTCATGTTGTTGTTTTGTTATCAATAAATAGTTAAATATGAACATATTTTGTTAAATATTTTTTAATAAATTAAATTGTCCATGATGTTCTATAATTGTACAGTCTGTCACTACTCTTGAATAAGGCCATCCTAGAGTGTCAAAAAGCATTTAATTATATTTCTTCTTTCTCAATACCTACAATTGCTCATATAACATAAAAGTTTCCTGTATATTCAGTTTATTAATTATTTTAATTATTTTAATTCTGAAAATATTTGGCAAAATATTTTATACTATCTTATTTTTAAATATGCATTTCTTAAATAATGTCTTCTTTTTTTTATTACATTGTATATTTTTGCCCTCAATTTGTATTTCTTCATTAATATTTCCAGGGGTTTGTCTCTTATTTTTTCTAAAGAATCACCTTTTATTTTCTTATATCTGCTTTTTAAAATCTTCAAAAAATCTGCTTTTATCTTTCTTATTTACTTTAACTTTTATTGGATTTTTTCTGCCATTATTTTCCCAGCTCCTGGAGTTGTAACTGTGCCCTATTATCTTCATTGTTTTCTAATTTAAAAAAATTTAAGGATAATTGCAGCTGCTTTACTTGTTATGTAACAATGTTTTGTCATTCAGTTCTAAACAATTTGTAATTTATATTAGAACTAGCCCTTAATTCATGCATTCTTTTGAAGTTTTGTGCTTTGGCTTTCATTGATAAAGGGAGTTTTTCTTTTGTTTCAAAATTTATTTCATTTTGATCAGATACTTTTTCCTTTGGTACTTTTGTTCAGCCTACGTGGTGCACTACTATATGGCCATTCTTGGAAATGTACCATGCGTTTTGTTTGTTTGTTTTTTAAAATAATGTGGATTCACTTTATACTGGATGCAGGCTTCTGTACCGTGACTGTCACATAAGTTTGCTTATTGCAGTGTTTAAGCCTTTTACATTCTAACTCTTTTTTTTAGTTTACTAAATACATCAGGTGTTCAAATTTGTTAAAAGCTCCTGCTATGTTTATGAATGGGTTGGGATTTTTTTGTTTTGTTTTTACAGTTCAGTCAGTGTTTGCTTTACATTTTTTGGTTTGTTTAAAAATTCTGGAGATCTAACATAATGATATTTTCTTGGTGGATTATTCCTTTTATCATTATGTAATGGTTCCCTATCTCTAGTAATGCTTTCATAGTTAATTCCTTTGGGTCTAGAATTAGTACTGCTACATCAGCGTTTTCTTAGTACTTCCTTACAAATCTCTTTTTATTATTTTATTTTCAGTACCATTGCCATTATGTAAACAATGTATAGCAGGATTAAAAACATCTCTGAGGAATTACTGAAATATTTACCCTACTTATAATTTCCTTCCATGTTTTTTATTTACCATATTTTTAAACTGTTTTTCACTACCTTATTTTGGATTTTTGAATTTTAAATTCTTTCTTCATTCTGTACTTCTTAAAAAGTTATATTTTCTATTTTGCTTTTATTAGTGCTTAACACAACATCTTACTCTGCATGTTTAACAAAGTTATAAATAATCCGTGTGGTTAGCATCATCCTGAATAAGGCACTAGAATGCTCTAAGCGTCCCCAAACACCCTAACTTTCTACATCCCATGATTTATTATTGTATGTCGAACTTTATTTTTATAACGCTCCTAATTCACTATATTACTTTTATTATTTTTCATTCTTGATCGTTCCCCCCGTGTTTCAAAGGATGCTTCATCTTCTTTTGTTTCTCAGAATATCCTTCTGTAATAAATTTTCTTGTTGCTTGTATATCATTTTCTCTCTTTAACAAGCTTCTGTGGGTAAGGAAATGGTCAGTCTTCATATATCAAAACTAATATTTATTTTATCTTCACCTTTTAATGATAATTTGTTTGGTGTTGAATTCTTAGTTGAAGCTATTCTTCCCAAGCATTTGAAGCTATTATTCTATTTTCTTCTGGCATTAGTGGTTCCTAAGGAGAAGCTGGCTCTGAGTCTGCTTATCATCTAGTTATAGGTAATGTGTCTATTTTCTTTAGAAGCTTTAAAAATCTTGTCCTCTTCGAGATTCTGAAATATCACTGAAGAACACAATTAGATGGGTATTTTAAAAAATTATTTCCTGCTTGACACTCTGAGCTTGCCTTTTCATGTTCTTCTTTGATTCAGGAAAATGCGCCACCATTTTCTTTTCAAATGTTGTTTTACCTCCTGGAAATTCAACGATGTGTTGGAGCTTCTTGTTCTTAACTTTTATTTCATAATTTTCATTTTTCTTTCCTCTCTGTGATGGGCTTTTTAAAGTTTAACAAATATATTTTTCATTTTATAATTTCTTTTTAATTCTTTTAAAAATCTGTACTGTTTCTTAAATATTTTTCCTTTTCCTTTGTTTTTTATTCTTTTATCTCTTTTTACACTAAACATATTGGTTTTAAAGTATTTGTTCTCATACCTGTAGTCCCTGGACAGTTGCTCTTTATGTTATATTATGTTATGTCTGCCATCTATTCTGCAGCTGGGGATTCATTTATACATTTTGCAATTACTTGGTATAATCATCTCTTTATCGGGAGTTGTCTTGAGTGAGACTCTACCATTGCCATAAGTTGGAAAGGCAATTTTGCATTTACCCAACTTAATGTCCTAAAATCATGCATGTAGCTTCTAGATCTCACTGTCATGCGTACCTGAAGCATAGGGCTTCAAATTTTATGACGCCTGATTCCATCCACCTATGGTCTAGAATTGGTTCATTCATGGTCAAAATGCCACTTCTATCTCCTCTCTCTTTTTGGAAGAAAGCACATTTCATCTACTCGTTGTACCTGAGTCTTCTGATCCCAGTTCCTGCAGCATAATGAAAGTCTTCTTCCTGGGGTACATATTTAATCTCCGTACCTCCAAAGATTAAAATTATAGCTTCATTCAGTGTCTTGGTTTTAAAATCCCATCTTGCTCATTAGAGTTGAAGCTTTCTTTTCTTTCCTTTTAAACTTAGATCTCACTTTCATTTTAATTATAATTGACCTGAGGGAATTCCCATATATGCTCTGTTCACCATATTGACTAGAACTCTTTTATAAATGGATGAAATTATTTTGGTAGGAAGTGTTCTAAAATATGTCATATATTTTCATATTTATTAAACAGAGAAAAATAGGTATAATACTATTTTTTTAAAAAATTGCTTGCAAACCAAATATAGGATAAAGAAATGAAAATTCCATTTTCATAGACTATTAGATCCATCTCTGCACTTGGTTCTTGCCACTTCAGCAAATAACTACACAGTTCCCAGTTTCTCCACCTGCAAAATGAACATTATAATATTTACCTTAGAATATTTTCAGATACTATTACAAATATTACAAATATTATTTAAAATATTTTTGAAGATTATTTTTAAAAATTAAAAGTAACATCTATTGAGCAACTAACATACTACATAGTAGACCTTTGATAAAAATACCAGTTATTTAATGAAAATATAACAAGCCCCATTGAAAGCACGTTGGAATGTTTTTGTTAATCACAAAGCTATAGATAGTTAGAAATGTTTGTGTCCTTACATATACTACCTATATTTTTGTCTGTTTGTTTTTTTTTTTTACAATGAGTTGGCCATTAGTCACTTTTTGTCATTTGAGCTATGTCTCCCTCCTATTTGACCAAAATTACCTTTTTCCTCTTCTTCAGCTTCTGTATGTTTCCTATTTCCTGTCCACAGAAAAACTGAGATTATTAGAATTATTTTTAAAGTAACAATAATTCATTTTGGGGTCACAGACAGAAGGCCTCCACCTGAACAGAATGCATAGGATTGGTGAAATGCTTTAGATACTTGGGCTGTTTTTGCACATTTCCTGACTTGTGACCATATTCTAGTTAGGGACCTTGTTTAAGAAGCAATTGAAGAGGGGCAACTGGCTAGGTCAGTTGGTAGAGCATGCAACTCTTGATCATGGGATTGTGAGTTTGAGCCCCATGTTGGAGGTAGAGTTTACTTAAAAGAAAAAAAAAAGATTGATTGATTTCAGAGAGAGAGAGAAAAAAAAGTATGAGCAGGGGTGGGGGAGGGGTAGAGGGAGAGGGAAATGGGAAGCAGACTCCCCATGAGCACGGAGTCTTATGCTGGGCTCCATCCCATAACCCTGAGATCATGACCTGAGCTGAAACCCAAGAGTCCGATGCTTAACCAACTGACCCACCAAAGTGCCTGGGGTAGAGTTTACTTTTAAAATAAAAAGCAATGTAAGAGTAAGTGAGGTGTTTCTGTATAGACAAGAACCCCAGTAGTACATATTTCCTTGTTACATATGTATTAAACCTTCATTTTTCTGGACTGTCAATTAGTTAGTGGTTGAGACTGAACCAGTCCTATCCTACAGCCCTATATTCTTTCCAAATCGTTGTATTGATTCTAGTATTCACATACCATTTTGTTAACACCATAAGAAGTATGACGTAGAACTCTGTTTACATATGATTTATTTTCAAGGCCAACTATAAAACAGTAGAAATTTGTTTTAACATTCTGTTTTCATTCTCCATACCTCCTACTAAGTTATCATCCTGTTTTAGATAGATCACACCATTTAACTGACTTCCACTTATTTAGAAAAATGTTATTTAGAAAAAAGAACATCTCTGAATGACATAAATTATATATAGTTCAAATCTTCTAAGCTCATAGAATAATAGTCTATGCATCATATTGGTATACTGTTGATCTAATAGTTCAATTGGCTTTTCAGATAAATGTCTTAATGGCCTTTGACTCATGCTTGCTGTCGAATGATGTTTTCAGAGTGGGTCACATTGTCATTCTTGTTTCATTTGGTTACTTTGCATATGGCTAAGTCTATGCATAGTATATATGTTCTGCTGCTATAGTTAGGAATAAAGAGTGGAGATTAAGACATATGGGCATAGAGAAAATGAACGCTTGGAAAATCTATAGTTGGATATAATTTAGAATCTTTCTGGTTTCCTTTCCATGTGAGAAATTTTCTGTGTTTCTTGTAATTCAGTCCTTCTAAGGGCCCTCACCTACAAACAGGTGAGAAACCAGAAATAGAAATAAAAGCTTGAGAGATCATTTAAATTCAGACTTGATATCTTGAGCATCAGAGAAGCAGGTAAATTTGCAGGAAAGAGAAACAGTGGAATGGAAGGAGGAGAACAATGACAGAAGAAAGGCAGGGAAAATGTCAGAGAAATGTAGAGAGTCTCAGAGACCAGAAAAGAATGCAATGTACACACTCTTCAAAGAAGCTAGGATTTATTTCAAATTCCAAACACATTTATATACATGTATTATTCCACACTTTTCTTTTAGAAATAAAAATGATTGGTGACACACTTAAAAGAAATGGTAAACAGATTCAGAGGACAGAGTTATCATGAAGTAGCTGGTCAGTAAATAGAGAGGTATGATCAGAGAGATATCAAATTTTAATAACTAGTATTTGGTGCAGGAAGGGGAACTTTGTGGTAGTAAGTTAGAAAACCTCAAACAGGCTATTTGAAAGAGATGCTGACACTGTACACTTGAAAGTGGTCACAGTATTAATCTGTTTACAGTCTGTAAAAGGGTCACAACGTCTGACTAGGGGCATAAACATTAAAGTCTTTTATTAGCTGGAATTTCTAGGTTATGTGACATGAAGTTCTCATAGTAGAGGCTGATATCTAAGTAAGAACTCACTACCACAGGACATTATTATGCCAACTGAGTACTGTCTCAAAAAGAATTGTGTAAGCAAAATAATATTTAAAGTCATTTCAGTCCAGAGGGGAAAATACTCCTAATACCTGTGATAAAATATAAACAAAATTTGCTGACTTGAATAAAAATTTTCCTCTTGATCTACATTTAAAGAACAGTATAAATCAATGTTCTCTGATATCAGGATTGACATATTTTAACTTAAAATCATGGCCAGTTCTCATCAGAGAGCCATAAGCTGGGTAAAACCGTGCTTTAAAAAATTTTATAAGGTGAAACTATTGAAACCTTCCTAATCGCCCCACATAGGGAAGGCTCTGCTAGAGGGATTACCTCCGTTTGACTCAGGTCCTACAGTTGACACATCAGACTGCATCTGCTAAGGAAGTGACTCCCACGGAGCTATCCTGTTGAACTTCCGAAGTTGTGGGTGGTGATAAGTTTTGACTGTGCAGCCAGCATATGTCATGATAAATTTTCAACTCTCTAAGTAAAGAGAATACACACTGTTCTCTCATCAAGATTAGGCTTGATTTTCCACCCACTCTCTTCCTCAAACACATCTTGAAACAAACATAAGTAAATACTTGACAGGTGAAATATCACCTGTGCCATTCTGTGAACCAGAATGAACCATACGTGGAAAGTGTTAATTTACTGCTGCAGTCGCACTTCATTAGCCCTGAGAGAATCACATGTTCCCATTCCTTATAATGGAGCCACGAAGAACAGAAACTTCTGTGTCCTGTGGGCAACAGGATAAGTCTAGGTATTTCAGTATAGGCCTCATGGGGACTTTTCGATGAGATTTCTTTACATCTTCTTGTGCTTTCAGTTGTCTAGGTGTACCTAAATTACTTCTTTATTCCGCTCTGAATAAAGCTTTGTCATTCCTGTGCGACCTACATGTCAATGTTCCATGCAGAGAAGCTGTTTTCCTCGCATCGAGTTCACCAGGAGAAGGCAGTTTGGTATTGCGTTTATTTGCCAAGTAGATTCCACATGAAAGTTTCAGACGTACAGGAACCCCATATAGAGGATGGTCTATGAGGGCTGTGCAGCAACACATCAAACTGTAATCAGCCTCCAGAGGGGTGGGGCGGGCAGGGGTAGGGGTGAATGACCAGCCTGCAAGCACCAGATTTGATCCCCTCCTACTTCAGCACGTGAAGTGCCAACACCAGCCTCCCTTGAGTCACTCAAGCATACGCACTGGCTTCAAAAGCAAAGACAAAAGGGGCAGCTGTTCCTATTCACAGCAAGTGGGAAGAACAGTCACTATGCAAAGAGATCTGGGACTTGGCAGTAAATGGTGAAGCCCACATGGTTCTGGCTCATCTGCGTGGGATTCTGAGAGCATTGTGGAAAGTTGGGGCTCCCTGCAATTCACTAAAAATCACTGAATTTCTAAAGGAGAGTGATGCATCCCCATGTAAGAAAGCACTAAGTTTCAAAATAATAAAAACTTACAAACCAGCAAATTAGGGGGAGAGCATTTATATCATAAGGCATTTCTCTCTCGATAAAGTCATGGAGATGTAACTTACAGCATAGGGAATATAGTCAATGATGTTGTAATAACCTTGTATGGTGACAGACGGTAACAAGACTTATCATGGGGATCATTTCATAATGTATAAAAATATTGAATCACTGTGATGTACACCTGAAAGTAATAGGCTATTGTATGTCAATTATACTTTAATAAAAAATAATTTCTCTCTTGAGAATTGAACTAAAGGTTTGTTTCCGTAGTGATATAAAATGGAATTCAAATTATGAATAAAATTTCAGGAATATACAAATTCTATAAAATTGGTTACACCTGCAATCTGATAGCTTCAACAGCTATAAGGGGGAAAAACTATATGTCTGCTTGAACTTTTGTGTTTGCATGAATTTGTTGAAATATTTTACATGTTTTAAAATATGGAAGAGCAGTTAACAGCCTAACAACTTGTAGTGGAGATTGCTTAGCAATCTCGGCAGCTTCTCAAAGTGTGATCCCTGGACCAGGAGCAGCAGCAGCACCTAGGATCTCGCTAAAAATGCAAATTATCAGATCCCACCCAGACTCCTCAATCAGAAACTGAGCGATGGGACCCTGCACTCTGTTTTAACAACTCCCACAAAGTGAGTCTAGTGCGCGCTAAATTCGGCAACCACTGCCTTAGCAAGAGCAAAATGTTGATAAACAGTTCCCATTATACATTACTTTGAAACATTTAGGGAGAAAGTGAATAGAGAGAAATCTCATAGAACATATAAAAAACCCACTAAAGAAAATCCAGAACGAAAATCTGGCAAATTTAATCATTGTAATGGGTTTCTTCTAACCAAGAGGATGAAAATATAAGTTCTTTAGTCTGACACACAAAGTTCTTCACAATATGTTCCCCATCGGAACCTCCAGCCTCATTCATTAGCCAGTCACTTAACCAGTATTTACAGAGTATCTGCTACATTTGGACACAAGCAAATAAATGGAGAAAGACAAATAATTACATCCAATGACCATAACCCCAAAGGACATAAGACCTAGCTCCCTGTGTCCCATTCCCTACTCTTCGGTGATTCTGAAACTTGAACATGCTGTTTCTTGTTTTATTATTTTTTTAAGATTTTTTTTATTTATTTATTCGACAGAGGGAGAGACAGCCAGCGAGAGAGGGAACACAAGCAGGGGGAGTGGGAGAGGAAGAAGCAGGCTCCCAGCGGAGGAGCCTGATGTGGGGCTCGATCCCCATAACGCCGGGATCACGCCCTGAGCCGAAGGCAGACGCTTAACCGCTGTGCCACCCAGGCGCCCCTGTTTCTCGTTTTAAAACTTTATTCCACTCCCCCTCTTCTTGCTTCATCAGTCAGACTCTTAACCATTCTACAAGATCCAGCTCAAATAGATAAAGTCTTTGCAGACTTCCTCAGGTAGGCTTAGTTATTTCTTGTTCTGGGCTCTCACAGAAATGTGTTTTCTTCCTCCCTCCTTCCCTTCCTTCCTTCCTTCCTTTCTTGCTTTCTTGCTTTCCTCTTTCCTTCCTGCTTTCCTCCTTCCTTCCTCCTTTCCTCCTTCCTTCCTTTCTTCCCTCCTTCCTTTCTTTCCTTCCCTTCCCTTTCCTTCTTTCTTTCCCTCTTCCCTCCCTCCCTTCCTCCCTTTCTTCCTATTTACAGGTTTTAAATCCACTAGGTCCAGGGCTTCTGAAGATGAGAGACTGTCAAATTAAGTAAATAGTTAGGTCTGGGGATATTTCTCATATGACACACAAGTGACTTGAAGTAAGCATGTGGAAGGCCCCTGTAGACACCTAAGCAACACAAAAAAGTTCTACTAATTTGAGTCCCTGTGGAGAGGTAAAGGATTCTACTTTAAACTAAAAGGCAGAAAATAATTATAATTAGTATTAATATTAAATATGAAATGTGATTGTTTAATGAAGTGATTTCTCAAAGATTGATTCGTTTGTCATTCAAAACTGAATATTAAAAACATGCAAACCATATTTCATATGTGATTATTTGCAAGAAGAAACACATTTCTGTGAGATGCAAACACATTCTGTGACATGATTTCCAAGATTTGCAAAGCAAATCAGTCTAGACATGAAACATACTTGGAACATTGAAACTAAAGGAGGTTTTAGAGGTTTTTTTCTGGTCAATTCACTGTGGAAGTGAGGTGACTTTAAGAAAGGTGGTTCTTGGGGTGCCTGGGTGGCTCAGTCAGTTAAGTGTCTTCCTTCAGCTCAGGTCATGATTCCAGAGTCCCAGGATGGAGCCCCACATCGGGCTCCCTGCTCAGCGGAGAGCCTGCCTCTCCCTCTGCCCCACACCATGCTGGTGCTCATTCTCTCTCTCTCTCTCAAATAAATAAAATCTTAAAAAAATAAAATAAAGGCAGTCTTCCCCTCTGGAAAAAACCCACAAAGCTGTGAAAAAAAAAAACCCTAAGGTAAGATAATATTAGGATTTCAATATTCATGTTGATCACATGTCAACCTCATAGATTCTTTTCCATCATCTACTTGGCCCTGGCTTTCTCAGGACTCCACAAAGATAAATGGTTTGCTTCTAGCCAAACCATCCTCCAGTCATATCTTCTCATGGGAGGGGTTGGTTAATAGCATGGCATTGTAATTGGACAGATCTGGGTGCAAATCATAGCTCTGACATGGGCTACTCTGTGCATTTGTTAAATAATTTAATATCCTCAAGGATATTAAATTATCCTAAATAATTTAATATCCTCAACCTGAGCATTCTCATCTTAATGGGGATAACAATAGGGAATTTTTGGAAATCAAAGTGAAAATGTATGAAAAGTGATTATCATTGTGCCTAGCATAAAATCAAATGCACAGTGAATAAAACTCCTGTATGGACTACATTATAAAAGCTCCTTATCTTAAGAATTCTTCATTTAGATCAAGTTAAGGCTAGAAAAAAATGGGAGAGAGATTCTACTCCAGCTTCCTCATTTTATGAACAAGGCAAACTGTGACTCAGAAAGGTAAAGTACCTAGACTACTAAAATACAGTTCTGTTCTCAATAGGCCAGAAACTTCTTCATTATATCTTGATGTTTATGATTTTCCAGAAATTTAGTAGCTTAAAACAACCCACATTTCCCTC
Organism: Ailuropoda melanoleuca; assembly: GCF_002007445.2. Classification (NCBI taxonomy): domain Eukaryota; kingdom Metazoa; phylum Chordata; class Mammalia; order Carnivora; family Ursidae; genus Ailuropoda; species Ailuropoda melanoleuca. The sequence continues at coordinate 72,071,416 of NC_048227.1, forward strand.
ATAATTTCTATGGGAAAGAACTCTGGGCACAGCTTAGCTGAATCCTTGGCTTCAGAGTTTCTCAAAGGTGACAACCGATGTACATTAAAAGGGCATGTGATGTAAAGAACACTGGTTATTAAATAAGACTGATGAATCACAGAGCTGTACCTCTGAAACCTGTAATACATAATATGTTAATTGAATTTAAATTTTAAAAAAGGTGACAATCAAGGCTTTGGTCTGAGCTGCAGTCTCATCTGAAGATTGCCTGGGGATGGATTCACTTCCAAGCTCAGTGAGGTTGTTGGCAGAATTCAGTTCTGTGTGGCTATAGGACTGAGGGCTTCAGTATCTTGCTGGTGGTCAGTCAGAGGCCTCCCTCAACTCCTAGACACTTCCTACAATTAATTCTTTGTCTTGTGGGCTTCCTGTTATGGACTAATTTTTGTGTACCCTCAGAATTCACATGATGAAATCCTAACCCCCATTGGGATGCTATTAGGAGATGGGGTCTTTGGGAGGTCATTAGGTCATGAAGTTGGAGCCCTAGTGAATGGATTTAGTGCCCTTATAAGAAGAGACATGAGACCTTGCTGTAGCTCTCTCTGCTCTCAGGTATGTAAGAATACAAGAATATGACAAGAAATTAGCAGTCTGCAACCCAGAAGAGGGCTTTTACCAAAACCCGGCCATGCTGGCAACTTAATCCAGGACTTTGAATCTCCAGAACTGTGACTGTTGTGTATTAGGCACCCTGTCTATGGTACTTTGTCATAGCAGCCCAAATTGACTAAGACACCTCCTAATGTAGGCAGCCTACAACCTGGCAGCTTGCTTCTTGAAACCAACAAGCAAGAGACTCCTATAAGACAGGCCTTACAATTTTATGTACATCATCCTGGATATGTAATCATATACAGCCCATCACCCTTGTGTATTCTCTCGGTTGAAAGAAAGTCACAGGCCATACCCTCACTCAAAATTATGCAAAGCCATTAATTTCGGGAGGGGGGAATCGTGGGGGTTCCCCCAAAGTCTGTTACAGTATCTAACAGAACTTCCATTATTCAATAATCCTACCCCTTTATCACTGATCAATTCTTACTCTTTTCTTACTTCCAGCAGTCAGCTGACTATTACTCTTTTGGAAAACAGTTTACTAACCAACTTTATTCATCACAAGTCAATTTTCCTCTGAGTGTGAGTGTGAGTGTGAGTGTCCTCTCGATACAAAACATTTCTAACGTCTCCAATTTAATATTACTGATTTTCTGTTAACTTTTTTCCCCTTTCCTATTTTCCAAGTGTTAACAAAAATAACAATATAGCCAAGAGTTATTCTCTTTTTTTTAAGATTTTATTTGTCAGAGAGAGAGAGAGAGCACAAGCAGGGGGAACAGCAGGCAGAGGGAGGAGCAGGCTCCCCATTGAGCAGGGAGCCCGATGCAGGACTTGATCCCAGGACCCTGGGCTTATGACCTGAGCCAAAGGCAGATGCTTAACCCACTGAGCCACCCAGTCACCCTAACCATGTGTTATTCTCTTTCACCTTAACAGAGTTTACATTATACCCTTCTACTCTATCTTTAACTTTGAATAAATCTTTCTGAGCCATGCTTTTTTCTGTTTCCTCAGACCTTTTTAACATTGGGAGAATTTTTTTCCTGTCACTTTTCACCTCAGCTGGGCTCTTCCTACCTCTTCTTCTCCCTCTATGGTGCATCTCAGGTTGAGCCTTCATCCCTATCACCATGATAGCTATCTAAGCATGTCTCCCCTCAGGTGGAAACCTCTTTCCCTGGAACATATGACTCCTCTTCCTTTCTCTCCTGTTCTGTTGTTCTATACATTATAGTCATACTTTTTCCCCCAAAGTACTGTGTCAATATTGTCACATTTGCTTGTCATTTCAGAATCAAATTATTTCAGACCCCTTATCCATTCTCCCTACCCTACTCTCCCAACTTCCCACTATGCCTGGAGAGTGTGTTTAAAATGATATGAAAGAAGGGAATAAGAAAAAAGAAAAGGATGCAAGAAAGGCAGCAGATTAAGTTGTAACTTTTTTAATGTTTTTATTTTAATTCCAGTTAGTTAGCATATAGTGTAATATTAATTTCAGGCGTGTGATACAGTGAATCAACACTTTCATCCAACACCCTGTGTGCATCACAACAAGTACACTCTTTAATCTCCATCACCTATTTCACCCATCCCCCACCCACCTCCCTTCTGATAATCATCAGTTTGTTCTCTATAGCTAAGAGTCTATTTCTTTATTTCTCTCTCTCTCTTATTTTTTCCCTTTGCTTGTTTTGTCTCTTAAATTCCACATATGAGTGAAATCATATAGTATTTGTCTTTCTCTGACTGACTTATTTTGCTTAAGCATTATACTCTGTAGCTCCATCCATGTTGTTGCAAATGGCAAGATTTCATCCTTTTTATAGCTGAGCAATATTCCATTATATATTTACATAGACACCTCATCTTCTTTATCCATTTATCAATCAATGGATACTTGGGCTGCATCCATATCTTGGCTGTTGTAAATAATGCAGTTAATATAGGGGGTGCATATATCCCTTTGAATTAGTGTTCCTGTGTCCTTTGGGTAAATACCAAGTAGTGTGATTGTTGGACGCTAGGGTAGTTCTATTTTTAACTTCTTGAGGAACCTCCATACTGTTTTCCAAAGTGATTGCACCAGTTTGCATTCCCACCAACAGTGCACGAAGTTTATCCTTTCTCCACATCCTCACAACACTTGCTGCTTCTTGTTTTGTTGATTTTAGCCATTCTGACAGGTGTGAGGTGGTATCTCATTGTAGTTTTCATTTGCATTTCCCTGATGATAAGTGATTATGAGCATCTTTTCTTGTGTCTCTTGGTCGTCTCTTCATGTCTTCTGTCCATTTTTTAATTAGATTATTTGGTTTTCAGGTGTTGAGTTTTATAAGTTCTTCGTAAGTTTTGAATACTAACCCTTTATCAGATATGTCATTTGCAAATATCTTCTCCTATTCAATAGGTTGCTTTTAGTTTTCTTGATTGTTTCTTGGGCTGTGCAAAAGCTTTTTATTTAGTGTAGACTCAGTAGTCTACCTTTGCTTTTGTTACCCTTGCCTCAGGAGACATATCTAGAAAGAAGTTGCTATGGCCAATGTCAAAGAAGTTACTGCCTGTGTTCTCTTCTAGGATTTTTATGGTTTCAGTTCTCACATTCGGGTCTCTAACCCATTTTGAATTTATTTTTGTGTATGGTGTAGGAATATTGTCCAGTTTCATGCTTTTGCATGTTGCTGTCCAGTGTTCCCAACATCAACTGTTGAAGAAACTTTTTGCCTGTTGCATATTCTTTACTGTGTTGTCAAAGATTAGTTGACCATATAATTGTGGGTTCATTTCTGGGTTTTCTGTTCTGTTCCATTAATCTACGTATCCATTTTTGTGCCAGCACCATACTCTTTTGATTACTACAGCTTTGTGATATAACTTGAAGTCTGAAATTGTGATACCTCCAGCTTTGTTTTTCCTTTTCCAGATTGCTTTAGCTCTTAGGAGTCTTTTGTGGTTCCATACAAATTTCAGGATTCTTTGTTTTAGTTCTATGAAAAAAATGCTGTTGGCATTTTGATAGGGATGGCATTATATGTGTTGATTGCTTTGGGTAGTAAGACATTTTAACAATATGCATTCTTCTGATCCATGAGCATGGAATGTCTTTCCATTTCTTTGTGTCATCTTCAGTTTCATTTATCAACATTTTCTAGTTTTTAGAGTACAAGTCTTTCACCTCTTTGGTTAGGTTTATTCTTAGGTATTTTATTTTTAGTGCAATTATAAATGGGATTGTTCTCTTAATTTCTCTTTCTGCTGCTTTATTATTGATGTATAGAAATGCAACAGATTTCTGCCCATTGCTTCTGTGTCCTGTGACTTTACTGAATTTGTTTATCAGTTCTAGCAGTTTTTTTGGTGGAGTCTTTCTAGTTTTCTATATATAATATTATGTCATCTGCAAATAGTGAAAGTTTTACTTGTCCCTAACCAATTTGGATGTCTCTTATTTCTTTTTGTTGTCTGATTGCTGTAGCTAGGACTTCTAGTACTATGTTAAATAAAAGTGGTGAGAGTGGATGTCCTTGTCCTGTCTCTGACCTTAGGGAAAAGCTTTCAGCTCTCCCCCATTAAGGATGATGTTAGCTGTGGGTTTTTCATATATGGCCTTTATTATGTTGAGGAATGTTCCCTCTAAACCTACTTTGTTGAGGGTTTTTATCATGAATCGATGTGGTACTTTGTCAAATGCTTTTTCTGTATCTATTAAAATGATCATATGGTTTTTATCCTTTCTCTTATTGATGTGATGTTTCACATTGATGGATTTGCAAATATTGAATCACCCTTAAGTTGTAACTTTTTGTTTCCCTTCAAATCCCCCCCTTTCTAAATTGCATTATAGGAAACATTACTTTTATTCCAAGCATGGGATTAGGCTTATCTTTACCTCCATATTTTTTATGCTACATTAAGATTGTCCAGAAATCCTGGATCGCTTCTACCAAAAGGTCTCTAGAAATGACCTATGTACCCCCTACTGCCAAGATAGTTATCTCCACTCTCATGACTACACTCCCAGACCCCTTCAACCTAATTTCCATCTGTCCTCATTGCTCTCAGTCTGTCTCCTTCCCACTCAGCACAAAATACTGCTGCCAAAAACAGCTTTATTGCCTACTAATCCCCCAAACCTTGTGTTTGCTCCCTGTCACTCCTCCATAAAAGCCAAATTCTTCACAACATTGTTTCTGGCCCTTTTCAGTTGAGTGCCTTCACTGGGAATTGGAAAAATTAAGGTCAGTGGCCTCATACGTTGTTCCCACCTCTGTCCCTAATTTTCAACTTACATAGCTACTGCTTTCAATGTCAGCTCACAACTTTACATTTCTCTTTTTTCTTCTACATTATCCAAGATTGCTTTTTATTTATACCCTTTCGGGAAGACCATCCTGACCAAATAAGGATGGAGAGAAGTCATACTCCCAACATTATCCATAGGAAATTTTGACCTACTTGATTTTTCAACTCCTAGATAGTCCCACCTTGGTAACAGGTGAGGCCTCCCTCCTGCCACCTCCTCTTACATTATAGAACAACACAGTCTGGAAACACACAATGGGAAAAGCACATGGTAACACATTCAGATGTACGTTCTAGCTTCTCTTTTGAATATAGATCTTGAAGTAATCAGATGACTGCACTGTAATTGCCTCCATAGTCATCAGTTATTGGTTAGTTATATTTTGTTTTTGTTTTTCTTAAGATTTTGTTTATTTATTTGTCAGAGAGACCACCAGCAGAGGGAGCAGCAGGCAGAGCAAGCAGAAGGAGAAGCAGGCTCCCCGCTGAGCAAAGAGCCCAATGCGGGGCTCCATCCCAGGACCCTGGGATGATGACCTGAGCCGAAGGCAGTTGCTTAACTGACTGAGCCACCCAGGCATCCCAGTTAGTTATATTTTGATACTTAAATGTATAGGATAAAAATCTGCAATGTAATATTTGGATAAAAATGAGTATTTGGCTATCTTTAATCAAAGGGACTTAAAACTAACTTTATTATACAATATACTCCATTTACTGATACATTTTGGCTTTCTTTGAAATACTGGTTTAACTTCTGTTGTAACTAGAAAGTTACAATTGACCAATGCATCACAGAAGTAGTATTCCATGCTGACTTTACTTTTTCATATTTTCATGAGGTATTAATGTAGGGTAGAAGGAGTAAGCAAGTATCTTGCTGTTTTTCTCAGATTCTCTAAATGATTGCAAGGTTTGTAGATGACATAATAGCCATTGAGCTGAAGTATTCATATTCTCATGAAGGTAATCTTTGTCTCTCCCCACATCATAATCGAAAAATAAACATAAAGCTAAGTGAGGTAAGTGGGCATGAAATCAAGTAATTTTTAAAAACTAAGGTGGTTATTTTTCTCATAGAAACTAATAGTTTTTACGATTATGATGGAGGCTTTTGGGACCCCACTATTATATATTATAATCACAATGAAAAAGTCAGTTCTGTGGTGCAGGCTCCAGTGTTAACACAAGATAAACTATGCATTTAATATGGAAACCATAATTTCTTTATGATTTCAAATACCCAACCTATTCCTCAGAACAATTAGTATAATCTGAACTCTTTACAGTGAGCAGCCCATGTCACAATGCTGATGTTAGGGAATCATGATCTAGCCTGTACTTTACACTGATATACAATGCGTATCTCTCTCGTGTCATGCTCTTAGAAAAAATACTTATTTGGAAGTCTAAGTCAGGACAGTGTCATTTTGCATACAAATTTCCTGCCCTCAGGAGTATATTCCAGGTTGAAGATAACAATTACAAAGTGATATGATAAGTAAGATGATAGAAAAAAGTCCAGGTAATAGGAGAACTTAGTTAAGGAACACTTAACCCAGCCTGGGGAGATTAGGAAAGCAGGCTCAGAGGTGAGGTACCCCTGACTCAGTTTTGAAGGATGAGAGGAAGTTACCACGGAGCGGCAGGTGAAGGCGAAAAGGGAAAGGCCAGGTGTTCGTGTGACTGGAGCATAGGAAGTTCACTGAGGGAGGCATGCCAGGGGAAACCAAAGAGGTCCAGAGACCCTGGATGTGGGCACATGAACATGCCATTCCTTATAACCTGTTTATCGTACACTTCCTGCCTAAGGACACACACCCTAAGAATTCAAGGAGACCTGGTGTGAAAAATCAAGTCCCTCAAGTTGCATCTGTTCTAGTCCAGTCTACTTGCTTGTAAACTGTAAAAAAAAATAAAAGTACACTTTAAAAACAATTTTAAAACATTTTTACAAAGGGAAAAACAGACACCGTTGCCATAAAATCAGTAACCCAAGCCAATTACCATAAATGTGCGTCTCATAAACACCATTCCATCAAGTGTTTTAGGCATTTGCTTAAAAGCACTGTTTGGATCTAGGAACATAATATATGGCACATAGTTAAACAAGTACATGTGTGTGTATATATTTTACTGAGCATTATCTTCAGCAAAAAATAATGAAGTGTTCTGCATGCTCACATCCTGATTCTGCTGTCCTGGCACATATGGTGAGTAGGAATAGTAGCTGAGGCTCACTCATCCAATCATTTTAATGAAACTATCAAAATCAGGCATTCTGCAAAGTAGTATTCTATTCCTCTGCCTATTAAATACATCCCCCATCCCTTTCAACTCTGCATAAATTGCAAAGGCAGTGTTATTTACCAATTGGAACTGGCAGCATTAAATTAGCACAGGCTGATTACTAGACTTTTGCCCAGTGAACTTTATGTTCCCCCATTGAATCTGTTTATTGTTGCTGTCCCTACTTTGGAACATGACTTCCCTAGAAAGCATTTCTTCATTCAGCCTCTATGCTGGAAACAGACAACAGCTTGAAGTCAGCAGCTGCTCTTGAACAAAGCAGGTAGAGAGGCAAGAAAGGCTGCTGAATCTATCACAATAAGCACATCATGACATAATTACAGTAAATCTCCAGAGTGACCTGCACACATTCAATACCATATGGTTATTTTTGGTGCTGGAAACGTGTAGCCGGGAGCCATAGTTTAATCTAGCCACTTTCCACAGTATTCCTGCTAGCATGAAATTGGTTTTTTATCCAAAAAATTAACATGAATATTTATTGACAGATTTGAAGACTATATTTGCACAGTCAGCTAAGTGTGCCGGTAGGTTTAATAAAAATATTTGAATTCTGTTTTACCTGAAAGGTATGAATAGGTGAATAGGAATAGATGAATAAGTTTTGTTTTCTTTCTTTCTTTTTCTTTTTTTTTTTTTGTCATTGTTGTTGAGTTGGGTTTTCTGTATGTTTGTTTTGACCCTAACAACACTCTCGTACTACGCAGTATATACCTTTCAACCTACTCTACCTCCTTCTTTTTTGGTGCAGTGTTTCTTCAGTGGTGCTTAGAACTGTTCTCTGTTTCTCTTAATGTCTTCATTTGACTTGACTCAATTAATAGGATTTACTGCTACTGTAGCCTTCCCAGGAAAAACAGATTGTCAACAAGGACAATACTTTGTGGTCTATGAGGAGTTAGTAAACTGTCCTCTGTGCCCCTGATTCTGAAAATAATTTATTCTGCAGAAAAATTTATTCTGCATAATAAATATATATATATATATATATACACACATATACAGACACACACACACACACACACACACACACACACACATCAGGGAAGTGGGCCAGCCCAGAATCCCAGCCTCCTAAACCCACCCACTGAGAGGTTTCCCAGGCAAATCAAGTCTTACCTGGACAGAAGAATGAATCTAAGTGCAAACATTCCACCACTTTCTTGAAAATTTTTGTCATGCAATCCCACTCATTGATTTGATTTTTGAGAACTTTAAGAAGGTTAATATTGTTCTGTATCTTCACCAACTACAGTCGTCCCATCTTGGTAACAGTGGACCGAATAACCAAATCCTAAACTGTGCCCATCCTCCAGCAAGAATCCTGGAGGATTCTGGGCAACCTGTTTTATGACCTGAGAGGAACTTTATTTCCAAAAGACTGTGATGCATTAAAAACACTTTATTCAAAAATCACATTAAAAGAAAAAGGAAATGGAAGGCAAATTCTGCTAAAGTGGGAGGGCTCCAAGAATACATATGTTGGTATAGAAATGGAGGATAATTCAAACTAATTTCACTTCAGAGTTTTCTTAAGGCCATGAGTTTCCTCTAGTGACCTGAGGCCTATGAAAATATACCCCAGATTTGCTTCCCTTGAGGTAGATAACGGGAGTTATCTACACAGGGAGTTCCTGTGTCATCATCAAGGGAACCCAAATAAATCCCCAGCATCAGAAACAAACACTATCTCTTTCTGTCACCCCAACAATTTAAACTGCTGAAACACAATGACTTTAGGCCCATTCTTGAGAATTGAAGCAAGTGGCATTGTCTCATGGACTTGACTATATATGTATGTACAAAAAAGTAAAAGAATGCAGCAAAATAGCTAGCAGTGACTGTAGAGGTCAAGAAGATTGAAATAAAACGATTTAGGGAACTTGTTCAACAGCTGGCAGAACGAGGACTTATTTAGGCCATTGCTATTTGTTTGCCACTTTTATGAATGTGGGTTCCAAACAAGCTCACTCGGGACTTAATAAGTAAGTGCTTCGGTAAGCAAAGAAGGCAGGGAAAAAATGGCGTCTTTCCTATTGACTCACTGAACGACCTTCAGAGAGTTATTTTCCCCTTGACTGTGTCTCCTCCATTATAAACTAGAAATCATAATAGCAATCTGTTTTCTCCCAGGGTTTTCTTAAGTCTTGAAAAACTTTTTAAAATTTAAGTGCACAATAATCACTAAAAGTCTAACCTAACCTGAGCTTCTGCAGAATCTCTAGGCCTTCAAGTGGCCCAAACAAATCAACTAAATGTTCCAAATGCAAAGGTAACTGGTCAAAGACAATAAATATGACAGAAAGAGAGACAGAATGAGGTATGGGAATCAGATGAAGAACAAGGAAAATACGTTTTGTGGTGAGAAATACAATTAAATTAATCAGGTCATAGTGTTTCTGACTCTATCTTTGGTTGCTCAATAGATTTTTTAATCCAGTGGCCCTTTAACCATCTAATACCTAATTTAGATCATGAGTTTTTAGCTCCTCGGTTGTTCCATCATATGAAATATTTATTTTTTTATATTGAAGTTATAAGTACACTTAACGTGTCTTTGTTACACCAGAGCTCTCCTAAATGAGAAACGCTATGACACTCTAATACTTACTCTGCATAGGCAATGCTCTTATGAACTCCAGCAAAACCTAATGCTAACCTTTCCTACCTATATTTTTTCTATCCCAAATTGCTAAATTTTATTGTTCCTGTAAAGCACACAGACAGCTCTACTGCTATTACGTACTAACAGAAATCAGTGAAAGATTATTTCGTAAAGCACTTCCTCTAGGAAGAACCCAGGCCTTCTTTTAGTCCTCCTACCCTTAAAATTCCTGTATCTCCCACACTTGGCAGTGCATAGACTTGTAACCCATCTCTGCAGCTGGTCTATGTAAATGAGCTAGAAATGATATGTGTGTGTACTACACTCACCAGCCTGAGTTTGCTGGGGTTGTGTCATTTCTGACTTGATTAAGAGTACACCTGTGACCAAGCAGGTGATGAAACATGGAGCAAATACACAGAGACAGATGGATTAAGACTGTCATAATTGTAGTTTTACTTGATTATCATTTTCACAGGCTCCAGGTGATTTCTATTTCTTTACGGCTTCACTCGTCTCAAGAGGTCCCAGCGGACCTCGAACCAGAAGAGAGAGATGCATCTTGCTTTTTGTCTAGGCCAGTTTGCAGAGCGGGCACTTCAGAGAGTTGTGCTATGAAAAAGCGATTAGCTTCTTGAGTCTAGGGTGCCATTTAGAATATCTAAGCTACTGTACTTCATCATACAATTGACCTTTTTAATTTTTTATGTTAGAAATTTCTACTAAAAGTGTTNGGTCCCAGCGGACCTCGAACCAGAAGAGAGAGATGCATCTTGCTTTTTGTCTAGGCCAGTTTGCAGAGCGGGCACTTCAGAGAGTTGTGCTATGAAAAAGCGATTAGCTTCTTGAGTCTAGGGTGCCATTTAGAATATCTAAGCTACTGTACTTCATCATAAAATTGACCTTTTTAATTTTTTATGTTAGAAATTTCTACTAAAAGTGTTAGCATGAAAAAAGTTCAGCTCCAAGGAAAATATGAAAGGCATGGGAAGGAGTCAGGAAAGGTTTTGTTGCCCTGAAGGAAAGTTGAAATCATCTCTACTTGGATATAATAAATACCATGTCACGAAATACCCTGTGCTTAATTTTTAAGTAATTGCTATCATTAAGTAACATAACAATGACATAGCAACACCAGATCTGCGTAAGAAGTGGGCAGGCAGTGTATTTTAGATTTACAGCCAACTCACACTTGCAGGATAATTGCTTTGCTCTCTAGAAAAGAGGTCCTTTTCTCATTACTTTTGACTGTCATTCCTGTGCTATAATCATCTTAATGTGACCGTAATTTATGTACTGTATTTTTCCAAGCTGTATCAGATTTGCCATTTTAATTTCCCTGTCCAACTCTAATGTTTCAGCAGTAGCAAAAAAAAAAAAAAAATTCATCGTCAATAGAAAAAAGGAAGCGAAGTTATTTAGGAACAGGAGAAGTACCACAGGTCATCAGTGCCATCCACGCAGCCCACAGTTCTGTTGCCACCAGTAACAACACGGAATGCTTTCCAGTAGGATAAAGGTTGAGAGTTAACTTACCTATATTGCAGCCCTAATAACTCCAATTATTAACTGTATGACCTTGCGCAAATTTTTTAACCTTTTGGTGCTTCAGTGTCTCTATCTTTAAAATGGGAATGCAATCTAGTTAATTATAGCTGTAGCTCTATTCCAAAGCTAAGTAGCTTAAAGCAGCGATGTATTAATTCTCTCTCAGGGCGCTGTGGGTTGTCTGGGCTCAATGAAGTGGTCCTGATTTGCGAGCTCAGCCAGGTGATGGCTGTGCTGGGGGCTGGTGTCTCTGGACTGGGCATCCAAGATGGCTCTTCCACAGAGGGGGCAGTTGATGCGAGAGGCCACTGGAGGCTCCCCTGGGAGATAAATCAGAGTGCCTACTCACAGCCTCTCTGTGTACATTTCTCATAGTATGGTAGCTTAGTTGGGAGGGGGCAAGGATCTTGGGAGAGTGCCTTCCTGGAAACCCCAGAGGAAGCTCCAAGGCTTTTATGACCTAGCCCTGGAGGTGAAGAATTAAGATTCCACATCGTGACGGAGGGAGTGGCAAGATCTCATGGTAGAAGAGCACTATGGGATGAGAAAAGTCATTGCAATCATATTTACAAATTAAAATCTGCTGTAGATTAAGAATTATATAGTACCTGCTCTATAAGTTTTTTGTGGGGGTTATATGAGTTAGTCACCCTAAGCAAATATTTAGAACAGTGCCTGGCATATCTTGAGCCCTCAGTAAATGTTGGATATTAATATTGTCCTCCAGAACCTAGACTATGCTGCATTATGTCCTGATCTCTTTACCCTTTCTGTTATTTGTAACCGTGATTTTTTTTCAATATTTCAATTATTGAAATTAACATATTTTCAACCTCCACCTACTTACAGACAGGGGAAAAGAAACATTTACTGATTTTTTCAGGCTTTAGTAGATATGTAAGTATTCACTTTGTTGATATTCTTCATAATTTATAGTTGTGGAAAGCAGCAGCTTTCCACATGCTGAGTCCCAGTACACGTCTTCTGTGCCCTTTCACCAGTATTCCATTGCCTCTCCCTGTGGGGACTGGTTATGGCATGTGGAATCTCTAGTCAATAATGGGTCAATTCCTGTGGTGTATAAAATTTTACACAAGTGATGAAAAGATGATGATATTTTTAAAAAATTAAGATAGCTTTCAGACTAAAGCATAGTATTTTTATCTTGAACTTCATAATGCTGGAAAAAGAACTCAACTTAATATGCAAAATCTTATTCTTAGAACCAAAAGTGCTGCAAAATAATAATAATGATGATGATGATGATAATGATAAACAATGTCATTGAAGTACAGTTTTATTAGTATTATATCTTATATAGAGAGGGAAATTAAGTTTTCTCTTCTCTTTCTTGCACTGTGCTAGTTAAGTAAGATTTAGAATCTAGCAGAATTCTTTGCTCATAGCAAATACTAAAAGAAATATGTGTTTATAAAGATGATTCATTGATAAATTTTTAATTTCACATTTTGATGACTTCCAACACACCTCATTACTAATATTCAGAATAACCTATTTTCACTCTTTAAGTGAGTGACTCTAATCATTGTTCTACAGATGAACATTATTGGAATTAGATGAAAAATCAGGCAAAATCATGGAAGTCACAAGGGAAAATAACCCATGCATTAAATACTTTAATAGGATCTCACCAAGATGTAGGAAAGAACATTTAAAAATATGCTTCCCTCTGAATTGATTAGTATTACTTTTGTTCACTTGGAATCTCATTAATAAAAACTCAAGGTGTTGAGTTACATCAGTAAGTCTCTGCCAAAGGCAAGAAGTTCATCACAATTGAGAAATTAAATTACAGTCGCAAGGTGAAGGACATTGTCCCAAACACCATCCAGCCCCTTGTGAGTGTTGGATAACTGACATGGGCGTCAGTTTGCAAATGAATAGCATAATTTTATTTTTACAGGGCTTCTTCAAAGATGAGCTAATAATTAAAGTAAATGACAGAAGCCACTAATGGCCAAAGATGTGGAAGTGTGCCCCCCAAAACAAATACAAGTCAGTTCAGTGACATACCTAGAGGCTGGCTTACAAGCCTTTAGAACAAGCGAAACATAAAACATCTGACAGAAACTAAACTAAGACAGAAAAATGCACCTTAAAATAACTGGGTGTCTTAACACAGAAGCTCATTTTCTAACCTTGGACAACAGAATATTAGGGTGATTTCCTTGGATTCCAAGAAAAAGGAATATGCTAGGTCAGGCTCTTCCTGTAGAAATCATCTCTTCCCTCCTGTATAAATACTGACTGAGAACATTTNTCCCTCCTGTATAAATACCGACTGAGAACCTTTTAAAATAATGCTTTAGAATTTTGAACCTGTGGAGACAAAGTCCTATAAAGCCTTCAAATCTAAGCTTATTGTAATTTATTTATTTAAATTATTTTATTTACTTACAGAACGCTATCATCTAGAATTTTTAGCATAGGAAATAAAACCATGATTGACAAAATTAAAGGTAGAGACATCCACAAACTGGGATGCGTATGTATGAAAAACTGGGCCACAAGTTTGGAGTTTCATTTCTTTTTTATAATGTTTTATGGGGTTTTCCCCCATTGTTCAATGAGTTCTTTTGCAATATTAAAACAATAAGAAAAGACATTAAACGGTGTAATCTTATGCAGTCTTTCTTAAGAACAATTCATTGACCGTGACTTTCTTTGAACCTCTCACCTCAAACATCTGTCCATATGAGCTTTATACGTATANATTGTTCAATGAGTTCTTTTGCAATATTAAAACAATAAGAAAAGACATTAAACGGTGTAATCTTATGCAGTCTTTCTTAAGAACAATTCATTGACCGTGACTTTCTTTGAACCTCTCACCTCAAACATCTGTCCATATGAGCTTTATACGTATACTGAGTTGAAAAATACTCAGTTATGTATGTATTAGAACTAATTATGATTTGTTCTTGGCTACTAAAAATATAAGAGAGCTTTATAGGGGCGCCTGGGTGGCTCAGTTGGTTAAGCATCTGCCTTTGGCTCAGGTCATGATCCCGGGGTCCTGGGATCAAGCCGCACTGGGCTCCCTGCTCAGAGGGGAGTCTGCTTCTCCCTCTGCCTCTGCCCCTCACCACAGCTTGTGTTCTCTCTCTCTCTCAAAGAAATAAAATAAAAAAATTTTTTAAAAGATAGCTTTATAAAAATTAAACAATATGACATAGAATAATAAAAAAATAAACTGAAAAACAACTAACTAAAGAAAGAAGTAAGTAGATGTAATAGGTGAACTGGGATTTATTACCTAGAATATGATAGTCTCTCAGGTGAAAAAGAAACAGGATAATAAATGTAGATAGAATTTTATTTTCCTAATCAGCACTAACATACATTTATGTATGCTGCTCTTCTTTGTGTCATTATCCAGTTTAAAATTTTTTTTAGACTTTTCTTTCACTTTTATAAAAGCCTAATGTTATTTAAGTGAAACAGTTATATTTTACTGTAAATTTTTGTATTTTTCACATTAAGAAACCAGAATCTAGAAACTTGAAATTGGTTTTGGCCATCACCAGTTCTGCCATAAGAACCAATTATTTGGTTTTTATATTTATGAGCATTGTTGCATAGCCCGATAGAATATATGTTAATGAAGACATTGCAAAGTTTTAGGATATTTGGGAATGGGATTAGCTCTGTTCTTTTATCTGAGATTGGGCTAGAGATTCGTGCTGACCTCTGGAACTAGAGTGAGCCCACATAGAGTTATGGAGATTCAAAGACATTGGACATAGCTACAGTTTGAACCATTAATATGTTTAAGACATTCTTCTGCTTAGAGAATACTTTAAAATTGGGTTACATTTAACTGATAGACATAAATAAATGCAAGTACTGCTAAACATACATATTTGCCTATATACCAAATGTACATGGTGAAAATGGCACAAAATATCAAAATCAGATGCACGAAGCACTCTGAACTGCTTTAGAATACTTTCTGAATATTGAAGATTTATTTTCTGTGTGGATAAATATATCATATTTTGAATTTCATGAAAATCTCCACCTTACAAATCATTGATATGAAAGTTCATTTTTTGAAATATGGCATATTTGAACTTAAATGTACAAGGACAGACAGCAGAAGACCATTTAGGTTTATTTGAATGATTAGTAAGCTTTGTGAACAGTCTTCATGAATTTCATGTCTAGCTAACATAAACAGCCAGCAAATTCTTGCCAACATTATTTTCATTTTCTTTCACAATGGGGTTTCTTTAGATACATTACAGAGTTTAAGGAAAGTGTCAGGAAAAGGCAATCTGTAGCCAAAACAATGTGGAAGAGGGGGAGAAAGAAATAGGTCCATGATGCTTCTCTCCAACTTCCATATTCATCACACTCCCTGTCTGCTTGCCTTGATACTAGTATTCTCCTTTTTCTATTAAATAGGCAGTGCTTTTAGCTTTCTGGGAGCAGCAAAATGTAAAATTTCAAAAGCTAAAATGACAGCACAAATATCTTCACATTGGTCATTATATATCTGTGCTCCCAAAATAGAGTCTCTTAAGTCATTAAAAATGCAAACATGGCATTGAATATACAGTGAGATTATTTCAATCCTATGTGGGTAATTTTCCAAATCGAATATATTCCTTAAATGTATGGTTTCATAAGTTAAATTTGGCTCACTGCTTTACTCACATGATAACATTTTTATTTAAAAACGAATTAAAAATAAGTTCTGTGGGCTTAACAGTCATCTTGAGCTCATGTGCCAAATAGAGTAAATGTTGCATGGAGGAAAAGGGCATTACTACTTGTTTCCATCATTCTACTGGGTATATTTAAAATTGGATTCAACCAGTACTGTGTCTGTCAAGAAAGTCATAAACCTTTCACAAATGTATTGTCACCAAAAGACAAAAACTATGATCTGGAACAAACCAATGATCCTTCAAGACTCTCTCTGACAGGTTTACTGTGGGAATCTTCAAAGGTAGATATAACATACT
>NC_048227.1:72088954-72178223 GCF_002007445.2 Ailuropoda melanoleuca
TTTTAAAATAATGCTTTAGAATTTTGAACCTGTGGAGACAAAGTCCTATAAAGCCTTCAAATCTAAGCTTATTGCAATTTATTTATTTAAATTATTTTATTTACTTACAGAACACTATCATCTAGAATTTTTAGCATAGGAAATAAAACCATGATTGACAAAATTAAAGGTAGAGACATCCACAAACTGGGATGCGTATGTATGAAAAACTGGGCCACAAGTTTGGAGTTTCATTTCTTTTTTATAATGTTTTATGGGGTTTTCCCCCCATTGTTCAATGAGTTCTTTTGCAATATTAAAACAATAAGAAAAGACATATAACGGTGTAATCTTATGCAGTCTTTCTTAAGAACAATTCATTGACCGTGACTTTCTTTGAACCTCTCACCTCAAACATCTGTCCATATGAGCTTTATACGTATACTGAGTTGAAAAATACTCAGTTATGTATGTATTAGAACTAATTATGATTTGTTCTTGGCTACTAAAAATATAAGAGAGCTTTATAGGGGCGCCTGGGTGGCTCAGTTGGTTAAGCATCTGCCTTTGGCTCAGGTCATGATCCCGGGGTCCTGGGATCAAGCCACACTGGGCTCCCTGCTCAGAGGGGAGTCTGCTTCTCCCTCTCCCTCTGCCCCTCACCACAGCTTGTGTTCTCTCTCTCTCTCAAAGAAATAAAATTAAAAAATTTTTAAAAGATAGCTTTATAAAAATTAAACAATATGACATAGAATAATAAAAAAATAAACTGAAAAACAACTAACTAAAGAAAGAAGTAAGTAGATGTAATAGGTGAACTGGGATTTATTACCTAGAATATGATAGTCTCTCAGGTGAAAAAGAAACAGGATAATAAATGTAGATAGAATTTTATTTTCCTAATCAGCACTAACATACATTTATGTATGCTGCTCTTCTTTGTGTCATTATCCAGTTTAAAATTTTTTTTAGACTTTTCTTTCACTTTTATAAAAGCCTAATGTTATTTAAGTGAAACAGTTATATTTTACTGTAAATTTTTGTATTTTTCACATTAAGAAACCAGAATCTAGAAACTTGAAATTGGTTTTGGCCATCACCAGTTCTGCCATAAGAACCAATTATTTGGTTTTTATATTTATGAGCATTGTTGCATAGCCCGATAGAATATATGTTAATGAAGACATTGCAAAGTTTTAGGATATTTGGGAATGGGATTAGCTCTGTTCTTTTATCTGAGATTGGGCTAGAGATTCGTGCTGACCTCTGGAACTAGAGTGAGCCCACATAGAGTTATGGAGATTCAAAGACATTGGACATAGCTACAGTTTGAACCATTAATATGTTTAAGACATTCTTCTGCTTAGAGAATACTTTAAAATTGGGTTACATTTAACTGATAGACATAAATAAATGCAAGTACTGCTAAACATACATATTTGCCTATATACCAAATGTACATGGTGAAAATGGCACAAAATATCAAAATCAGATGCACGAAGCACTCTGAACTGCTTTAGAATACTTTCTGAATATTGAAGATTTATTTTCTGTGTGGATAAATATATCATATTTTGAATTTCATGAAAATCTCCACCTTACAAATCATTGATATGAAAGTTCATTTTTTGAAATATGGCATATTTGAACTTAAATGTACAAGGACAGACAGCAGAAGACCATTTAGGTTTATTTGAATGATTAGTAAGCTTTGTGAACAGTCTTCATGAATTTCATGTCTAGCTAACATAAACAGCCAGCAAATTCTTGCCAACATTATTTTCATTTTCTTTCACAATGGGGTTTCTTTAGATACATTACAGAGTTTAAGGAAAGTGTCAGGAAAAGGCAATCTGTAGCCAAAACAATGTGGAAGAGGGGGAGAAAGAAATAGGTCCATGATGCTTCTCTCCAACTTCCATATTCATCACACTCCCTGTCTGCTTGCCTTGATACTAGTATTCTCCTTTTTCTATTAAATAGGCAGTGCTTTTAGCTTTCTGGGAGCAGCAGAATGTAAAATTTCAAAAGCTAAAATGACAGCACAAATATCTTCACATTGGTCATTATATATCTGTGCTCCCAAAATAGAGTCTCTTAAGTCATTAAAAATGCAAACATGGCATTGAATATACAGTGAGATTATTTCAATCCTATGTGGGTAATTTTCCAAATCGAATATATTCCTTAAATGTATGGTTTCATAAGTTAAATTTGGCTCACTGCTTTACTCACATGATAACATTTTTATTTAAAAACGAATTAAAAATAAGTTCTGTGGGCTTAACAGTCATCTTGAGCTCATGTGCCAAATAGAGTAAATGTTGCATGGAGGAAAAGGGCATTACTACTTGTTTCCATCATTCTACTGGGTATATTTAAAATTGGATTCAACCAGTACTGTGTCTGTCAAGAAAGTCATAAACCTTTCACAAATGTATTGTCACCA
Source organism: Ailuropoda melanoleuca (assembly GCF_002007445.2). Lineage (NCBI taxonomy): Eukaryota > Metazoa > Chordata > Mammalia > Carnivora > Ursidae > Ailuropoda > Ailuropoda melanoleuca. The sequence continues at coordinate 72,091,383 of NC_048227.1, forward strand.
AAAGACAAAAACTATGATCTGGAACAAACCAATGATCCTTCAAGACTCTCTCTGACAGGTTTACTGTGGGAATCTTCAAAGGTAGATATAACATACTCTCCAAAGTAAGAATGACTGAAAAAGAAAGAAGAAAAAAATTTGCTGTGTGAGAAAATTTTTTCCAGACCTCAAAAAATGAGCATAACCTTTGAACTCTGAGCACTGATTACTCCTTCCTGCCGTCTCCTTAATTGGGCAACTTTGGAAGTTGTTCGCCTCTGATGACTTCATAGAGCAGAAAATTCTATTTTGGTGCATTATTCGACCCACATATTTCTTTAATTTTCTTGTGTTTTAATAACTACATTAATTCATGCATTCAGCCGTACCTTGATCTGTGGTACTATAAACAAGAGGGGGAAATAAAAGCTAGAAGATTGTACAACCTAAAAACTGGTAGCTCTGACAAGTGTTTAGAAAACAGCTCTTAGCTCCAGGAGCACACATCTAGTCATGAGGGTTAGTACCTTTAGCTGAGGAGTAAGGAAGTGACCCTGTACTGGCTCTGACATGTCTGGCAAGAGATAAGCTATCTTGCCAGAATATAAATGCAAAACATAATTGAGAACTTGCCAAGAAATAAAAAATTCACTAACAATGCTTGCTTATACTAGTTTGTAGGTAAATCTGGAATATGCTTGAAGAGATTAGGATATGTGTTTAATAAATTTAATGTCATATAGGAAATAGGCTTTGGGGTACAAACGTACAATTTTTATCTCTACCATTTAAAGTAGTGTCTCTCTATAAAACAACAAAAACAACAACAAAGCTAAATAAAAGGGAAGAAATAAAGAATTAATTACGTATATGGTGCTAGAGACCAGTGTTTGTTTTTCTGAGCCAGGGTTACATATACCACAATGGGAGTTTCTGGAAAATACTGATATAGATCATAACAATGGCCCACAGGGCATTCATAATGACAAAAGGAATATCATGAGGAGAGGCTCACTTAAGCATCAAAGAGAATTTGAGAGAAAAATTGCACCCCCCTCTTTGAAATAAAACCAATGAGAAATGCATCAGAGATTGAAGCATAAAGATTAATATATTTATTCAAACATGTATTGAAACAACTCTATATGGCAGATACTGTAGTTAGGAACTTACTAGAAAAATGACTTTTTTAAAAAAATCAGAGAAGACTGAAGAAGAAATAAAGCACATTGGTCACAAATGTTCTGACTATAATATGTATACTCTAATTCATAGAAATTAAATAAACAATATAAATTGAAATTCAAATACAGGGCTACAAATATAATCCAAAACATATATCCAAGACTGACCAGAATGGCTTACAGCTAATGAATAACAATGGAAGGCTTATTCCCAAAAAAATCTTAAAGTGTATGTCACAAATATATAACTATACGGGAAAACCGTAATTCTACTGTGGGAGAATAATGGACAGCATTTTATTGGGACCAAATGTCAAGAGCAAGAACAAGAGTGAGAGTGAGAGAGAAAAAGAGAGTAATGACCCCATGATGGAAGTATCCTGAAACCTTCTGGTTAGATGGTCAGAGTCTCCTAAAACCAGTTATGACGCCAAATATCTTCACTCCAGTAGACTTTCACTATCTGGACAGCTACTATGATTTATATCCTGATAGAACCTAATAAATTCTCTATTTACCTTCCTGATGAAAAGGAGGAAGGAAAGAAGAAGAGGCAATAGGGAGTTATCTGCACTTAATTCTGACCACCCAAGAAGAATCAATTAACAGTAAAATGGAAGCAAGAAAATTCTCTGTGGATGTGATAGTGTTATCTTAACTTTTATAGTAGCCACAGAAAAAACACTTGATTTAGTCACAAATGTGTCCTCTGCTCTTTAAAAAGTTCCTGGTAAAGGATAAATAGAAGCCAACAGCCAAAAGCTCTTTGAAAAATATTGCTCAGAAAGAAACTAAATGCTCCCCAGAACAAAATACTGATCATACAAAGATAAGCTTGATAAATAATACTAGGGAGAATTAACTAAGTAGCTAAGTGAATCTGGATGGAGAGAGCTCTCTAAGAGCTCTCACTGAAAAGGAATATGTAGAAAAGGTGGGAAGTCCTTCAATTAAGTAGAGCAAGTTGAGGCATAAAAATTATTTTTATTACATTCAAAACAAGATACAAATAAGACAGAATCTGCTAGTAAGATAGTTTACAAAATGCTATCAGATGACATGAAAAATAGAGAAATTCCCAGATGCTTTCTTGTTCTTTTCTTTGTCATGGACTGGTGTGAGGAGAGAGCATTGGTAAGAGAGAATTGAACCTTAAGTGGAGAAAAAATGAGTACCTAGCAACCCTACGTATGGATTCAAATGTCTTGCTTAATAAAAATTGCATCCCAGAGTATTGAAAAGGCTTGTAAATAGGAGTGCTGAGATGCTATCAGTCATATTTGGGGAATATAAAGCCATAGGCATTGGAAGACTAGAAACTGGCAAATTATGTACTGATTTTCAAAAGCTATAAAAAGATTTCTGAGGGGAAAAAAGACAAATAAGCAGTAAGAGTAAAAATGTAATAAGTACTATTAAACCCAGCATCATTTTGCACACCTAATGGAGAGAGTGATCATTAAGGCTCAAAATAGTAAAGGTTAGAAAAGAGTTCATGGAAATAATTAAGCATATATTATGTATTTATAGAGATAGAAATAAGTCAAAGAAATACCATTAATAACTGAAGCAGGGGAGGAAAGGTTGGAGAGAACATACTCACTAAATTAAGAGACCCACAGATTTCCCTACATATACCCTCGATGGCCATTGAGTCTTTAGAAAGAGTGATGACAGTGACAACCAAGACAAGGCAATAATTACCACAACAACAATGATCATGATAATGATGATAGGGGCATTGATCCATAGGCCCCTGATGGCAGGAACTATTTTTATTTTGTGCATTGCTGTGGTCCAGTACCCACCACCTAGTGGGACATCAATATGTTTGAATTGAATTGAATAATAGCTAATAATAATAATAATTCTACATAAGAATTGTCTAAACATCATACAGTTCTTTATTTCACTTCATCATCACAACAAGCCTATAAGATCCAGATAATATTATTATCCCTTATCTTACAGATGAACAAATAAGGCTTAGGCAGGTCCTTAGCCAAGGTTACCCCTAATAAGTGGGGAAGTTCTAATTCAAATCCAAGGCTTTCTGATTCAAAGCCTTAAGCTCTTAACTACTCTTACTATATTTTTTACGTGACAATGAGCAACTTTCCATCCTGACTGAAGGCTGATTCTGTGGCAGCTGAGACAGTTTTCTTTGTTCCATGGAAGTTCTAAGAAAAAAGAGTAAATGGCAGGAAGTCCAGGCAGAAGCATCAGAAAAGCTGAAAATTCTAAGGAACAAAATGAATAAAATAACAAGTTCAAAGGAATTCCGAATCAAGGAGCTGGATGCAGAATAAGGGCTAGGGGAAGCAGGTAGAAAAGTGTCAATATAAATTAATGGTCGCAGAGCATCAAGGCACTCAGTGTGACTATAACAGCACGGTACCAGATCTTCATTTGACCCTAGCACTTTCTCTGGGGCATAACGCATCTTCAGCTGAAAAAATTAAATTAAGTTCAATTAAATTAATAAAATGACTGAACTTATTAAAGGGGTTTTTCTCCTTTTTTTAAATATATACCTGGTTTTATTTTAAGAAACTGCTTCTTAAAGAGAATAGCATTGCATCTAACTGTACAGGAGGAAAAGTCAGGTTTCATGGTAGGTAGTGGGGAAAAAATGTCTTAGGTCTTAAGTTGTGGTGTTTGGGTTTGTTTGGGGGGTTGGTTTTGTTTTCATCTAGTTATAGTCAACATATTTATCTTTGCTTCATATAAAGAAATGGTAGAGATGGAAGGAGAAAAAAATTAATGTAATGCATGACAGAGTGAACATGTAAAATAATAACAACAGTGTACATTATGGAGGGCTTCCTGTTGAAATAAACAGTTTATGAAGCTTATTTAATGCTTACATCAATCCTATGATATTATGATCCCTGTTACACAGATAAGGAAACTGGGGCTCAGATAGATTAAATTCCTTGTATCTGGTCATAGCTATTAAGCACAGGAGCAAACTTTCAAATCCAGAAAATTCTTTCTCTTAATCATGATAATNTACCCCTAATAAGTGGGGAAGTTCTAATTCAAATCCAAGGCTTTCTGATTCAAAGCCTTAAGCTCTTAACTACTCTTACTATATTTTTTACGTGACAATGAGCAACTTTCCATCCTGACTGAAGGCTGATTCTGTGGCAGCTGAGACAGTTTTCTTTGTTCCATGGAAGTTCTAAGAAAAAAGAGTAAATGGCAGGAAGTCCAGGCAGAAGCATCAGAAAAGCTGAAAATTCTAAGGAACAAAATGAATAAAATAACAAGTTCAAAGGAATTCCGAATCAAGGAGCTGGATGCAGAATAAGGGCTAGGGGAAGCAGGTAGAAAAGTGTCAATATAAATTAATGGTCGCAGAGCATCAAGGCACTCAGTGTGACTATAACAGCACGGTACCAGATCTTCATTTGACCCTAGCACTTTCTCTGGGGCATAACGCATCTTCAGCTGAAAAAATTAAATTAAGTTCAATTAAATTAATAAAATGACTGAACTTATTAAAGGGGTTTTTCTCCTTTTTTTAAATATATACCTGGTTTTATTTTAAGAAACTGCTTCTTAAAGAGAATAGCATTGCATCTAACTGTACAGGAGGAAAAGTCAGGTTTCATGGTAGGTAGTGGGGAAAAAATGTCTTAGGTCTTAAGTTGTGGTGTTTGGGTTTGTTTGGGGGGTTGGTTTTGTTTTCATCTAGTTATAGTCAACATATTTATCTTTGCTTCATATAAAGAAATGGTAGAGATGGAAGGAGAAAAAAATTAATGTAATGCATGACAGAGTGAACATGTAAAATAATAACAACAGTGTACATTATGGAGGGCTTCCTGTTGAAATAAACAGTTTATGAAGCTTATTTAATGCTTACATCAATCCTATGATATTATGATCCCTGTTACACAGATAAGGAAACTGGGGCTCAGATAGATTAAATTCCTTGTATCTGGTCATAGCTATTAAGCACAGGAGCAAACTTTCAAATCCAGAAAATTCTTTCTCTTAATCATGATAATAAGCTGACGTTAAGTTTGTTTCTTCCTAAGAAAGCCTATAAGAATAGCCTCAAATAGAATATGGGTAGGGCGTATATGGTTTAACAGAGATCACAAGAAAAAGCCTCTGAGACTTTTACTTGACAGCCATCCCAATATGAGTCAACAATGTGCTTAAGGTTTCAAATAAAGACAAAATAGGCTTCAGCTGAATTAAAAGATCTTGGAATTTCAAACAATGGTGGTGGTTACAGCTCACCTCTCCACATTTGGAGTATTATGGTCACTTCTGGACATCATGTGTCAAGTGAAACTTTAGGAAATGGAAATGCATCTAAAAGTGGTGATGGAGAAGAGATTTTAGAGCCATTATGATGAATCATATCCTTGAGCTGAGTAAGCTCAGAATATTAGGATGGTTATTCTCGAAAATTAGAAAGACTTTCACGTAGGAGAGGTGTAAGGTTTCCTCTGTGTAGTTCCACAGGTAGGAGGCAAAATTTTNCTCCCTTCCCCAAGTCCCCAGAGCCAGAGGCTCAATCTTGAGCTCTCATCACCTTCTGCTGCCTTGAGCCCTACCCCTGCCACCTCCCCCCCATCCCCATCTATCACTCTGTAGGCAGATTCAGAAAGAATCCTAGAGCAAGCCTGGGATCACTGTGACATGTAATAACTGAATTGCCCTTTTTTAACATCTTATTAAGTAAGATATAATTTACATACCATAAAATTCATCCATTTAAAGTGTGCAAATCAGTGATTTTGAGTATAATCACAGTTGAGCAACCATCGCCGCAATCTATGCTCAGAACATTTCACTTCAAAAGGAAGCCCTGTGCCCACTAGCAGTTACTCCCAGTCTCGGTGTCCCCCAGATCCTGGAAACCATAAATCCGCTTTCTGTAGATTTGCCTATTCTAGACATTGCATATAAGCACAATCATGTGATCTGTGATCTTTTGTGACCGACTCCTTTCACTGAGCACAGCGTTTTCAAGGTTCATCCACGTCGCAGTGAGCATCCCTCATTTTTCTTGCCAGATATATTCCATTGCATGAATGGGCCACATTTGTTTATCCATTCATCAGTGAATGGACATTTGGATGGTTTCACTTTCTGGCTGCAATGAGTGAATGTAGCTGTGAACATTTGTGTAACAAGTCTTTGTTCATTGTCTTTTACTATTTCAAGGCTATGAAGAAATCCACAAACTTCGCAACTACACAGTTGAGCACTCAAACCCCAACCTCACCAGACTTGGCTGTGTGGTTTTGTACATGTATTTTCGCTTCTCTGAACTTCTGTTTCCTCTGTGAGCTGTCTTGGCAGAAGACTGTAAATGCTTAAAAGTGATGCTTATGCAGGAAACTCAAAAAACTTTCAAACGTTAAATCCCACGTCTGCCTTCACAGCTATTTTACAAGATGGCTGGTTGGCAAATGCTCTCTTTCTGAGTCAATTTAAATGATCTAAACTTTGCAGGTAAAATCTGAGGAATAAGAACTGATAAGCTATAATCCATAACTTGTTAATAAACAATAAAATAAGATCCATAATTTGTTAGTAAAGTAAAAATTCAATTTAACACGTCACTTTTGACAAATTTAAGTGACCAACTAGTAAAGAAGATTTAAATAATACATCTGAGTTTAATGTAATTTTATTGAACGTTTTTGTGTGCTTATTTGTGAATATAGATGGAAAAAGGAGAAATGGTGATATGCTTTGTCATCTCTTATTAGTCAAATAGACTATTTTTTTCAACAGCATTCTTAGCATAAATTGCTCATTTCCATTTTGTGTAAAAATCAATTTTTATGTAACAGTCTTCGTCTCAACCCATTCCATAAAACTAGGCTTTACTATATTCAAGTGCTGACAATGGCTCAGACTTTAATAGAATATGTAGAGAGCATCTCTCTCTCTCTCTCTCTCTCTCTCTCTTTTTTTTTCCTGACTATGGTACATTAAGTCTCCAGAGGGAACAAATGTTTAGCAACATGTTACTTATCACTATGTGACTGCATTGGAATCTAACTCAGAGATGTCTATAGAAAAAAAAATCTTCTCACTAGGTAGTGATTTGCAAATCCTATACCTTTAAAGACAATCTGTAAACAAATAATTTTCTTTATTTATGGTTTTCTTTACTAGGATAAGATCAGTCCATGAGGACTCTTATTACTTTTCCAAGGGCATCATCACTATTTTTTTTTTTTGTACTCTAAAAGCTTTCTCTTCCTAGAAAGTAAACACCATGGTTGACCTATAAAGTAGATATTTCTGTTCATTAAACCTATCCTGCTAATCAAGAGAAATAGGGAGATTTGTGTGCACAAGCATAGTGTTAATGCTGGGACTTATTTCTACACGTTCATGTTGTAATGGAATTTTTCCCCTATGGTTCATTCATCACTTTAAAAAATTAAGCCAATTTAGAAATATAATTTGAATGTATAATTGAATTTGTCAGTTGATCTTAGCCTTTACAAGTTAATCAAATAACACGGACTTAAGGAAGTTTCCCACACATGCTCTCATTTATGGGCAGCCAATCGTCCCCTAAAGAGAATGTCAGGTTCTTTCAGGATTTTTTGTTGATTAGATCCTCATTCTTTCTTTAGAGGACTGAATCATTTTTTTCCCTAGCAATCAAGATTCATGCTATCAGTCAAACTAAAAGGAAGAAAATGGCATAATTTTAGCTAAAATATTAGAAATGACAAATAAGTGAAATATGTTAACTGGAGTGGAAAAGAAATGTGTAATTAAGCAGCGCAAGGACCATATGTCAGATTCTTCTATAGTAATAGATGGGAGGAGAGTTTAGATTTTTTGCAAAGACCAATGTAGCTGTCAGGACATTTTAGTCTTCCTTATGATTCACTGGACTCATTGGGGACATCTCACCTCAACCAACAATTGACAAGTTGGTTTATTTCCTTTTTTTTTTTAATTTTTCATTAAATATGGGAGGCTAGATCAATTGGAAGCTATGGCAAATTAAATGGAGCAAATTGTAATAGGCAAAAGATATATGTGTTATTTAAATGATTTAAATAAATGCAAAAATAAGCTTTTGGGAATCTTGAAATATATGAATTGCTACCTTTCCAATACTCCTCAGCCCTATGTCAAGCATATTTTGAGAATTTTGGTGGAATATGTGTCACACTTAAAATAGCGTCTCCTTCCTGGTGTTCCAATGGTGCTCTAGGCATAGAGCCTGTTTAGATTTTTCTCCGCAGAGCTAGGAGGTTGGACATTCAGATTGAAAAGTGGGTGTTGTAGTCCTACACTATACAGGGAGAGAAGCACCTCAGCTCCCCAAAGCCCAGAGAAGCCTGGAAGCGAGATTGTTCCACTTGGAGAAAAGAATGACAGGACCTACAAGCTTCAATCTGAGAATATTTCTAAACGCCTATGGAGACATAATTAAATCTAGGTCCCAGTATTGGGACATGTGTTCTTTATCCTCAGCAGTATAGTTAGTGGGGTTGCCAACATTATTATGTTTTGAAATACCACCATTTTGCCCATAGAATCAATATCATTAACTCATTTTATGAACAGGAGTGTACAGTGCAGGAACAATGAAGTGAACCTCCTTCTATATTTGGCCTTTCTGAAACTGATCATTCCGATGCTATCATGGTTCCAGTCAGAGAGGTAGGGAGGACTTTTAGCCATGATACCACCCATTTTCACTTATGTCTTGGAAGTATGAAGAGTTAGAGTCCCTCAGACATTTCACCTAATTTACTCTCTGATGCAGTGTGCATGGGAAGATTAAGGATATTGAGAACCTATTAGGTACCAAGTTTTACTTGTGAATTATAAATATATTTCACACATATTATATTATGGTTAATTCCCTTGTATTATTAACATTTCTCTCTTCGCTGAATCCTTTCCTTAAGTTTACAGTCTTCTTCAAGACTCTTCCCTTCAAACTTCTGCAAATCCCTGCTTTCCCTTCATGGAAAATATAAGATAAAATTTTCCATCTTAACTACTTTTAAGTGCACAGAGTTGAGTAGTGTAAAGTACATTTGCATCATTGTGCAACCAATCCCCGGAACTTTTTTCATCTTTAAAACTGAAACTCTATACCCAGTAAACATCTTCCCATTCCCCACCCCCAATCAGCCCCTGGCAACCACCGTTCTATTTTCTGTCTCTATGAATTTGACTAATCCAAATACCTCATATAAGTGGAATCATATAGTATTTGTCTATTTATGTGGCTTATTTCACTTAGCATCATGTCCTCAAAGTTCATCCAAGTTGTAGCATATGTCAGAGTTTCTTTTTAAAACTGAATGAGTTTCCATTGTATGTATATACTACATTTGCTTATCCATTTCATTGTTGATAGACCCTGGGGTTTCTTCCTCCTTTTGACTATTGTGAATAATGCTGTTATGAACATGGGTGTATAGATATCTCTTCAAGACTCTGCTTTCAGTTATTTTTAATATGTATCCAAAAGTGGAATTGCTGGATCACATGGTAATTATATTTTTCATTTTTAAGGAGCCGCCGAACTGTTTGCCATAGCAGCTGTGCCATTTTACATTCCTACCAACGGTGCAGAAGGGTTCCAATTTATCCACATTTCTATCAACACTTGTTATTTTCTGTCTTTTTGATAGTAGCCATCCTAATGGGTTAATGGGTATGAAGCACCAGTTCATTTTTAGACCTAAAATTTTGGAGTTTTCCAAAGAGTGGTTTGCAAATGCCGTTCATTAGGATCGCTTCACCAACATATTACAGACCTTCACATTCCTGAATCAAATCTCTGAGGATTGGCAGGAACAATATTTTAACAAGTTCCTCAGACAATTCTTTTGAAGACTTTTGGCATACAACTTACTATATTGCATGGATGTGATATGAAAGTACCTCAAAGTAAGAAAGAAAACACCGGGGCCAATACTACAATATTGTATAGAGTAGAATACTTGCTATTAAAAAATCTCACTTTTTATCTGTATAAACAGAGGTTACGTGGAAACAACTAACATTTTTCACCTCTAGATGTGTAATTTTTACAAGTATAACTAAGTCCTTGAGCCACATAGTAACACTTTAGTGTGTTGCTGGATGTTATTATTATCATCACTGAGGTAATGGAAAACTATGAGCATTTTTATTATCCTTTGGGGTGTGTGTGTGTGTGTGTGTGTGTGTGACAGATATAATGATCTCTGACTTACTGCTGCACTAGCTAAGATTTTTATTTTTATCCATTTTCCTTCTTTGCCGCAGTAAAAGTCAGGGTTGACATTTCAGTTCTATTATGATTATTTGAGTCCTTCACGCTGACTACCGTGCTAGGTAAGCACTGTTTATTTTCTAGAGTAGACGGTGTCTTTGACCTTAGCTATTTGGAAAGATGCTTGCTTATTATGAGAGGAGAACTTAGGGACCAAAAATGAAATTGTGTCCAAAATGACCGCGGGTAGGAACATTGGCCTAACAGGAATAAAATCCGTATTCACTGGTAGTGAAGAGTAAGCTAAAGGTGCTTGATGTCAAGACTTGAATTGAGAAGCTTTAGTTTATTCCAAAGAATTTTTTTAAATTTAAATTGGTTATACTGATTTTTGCATCAACGCAATTACATTTATAAAATCATGTACAAGCAGACCCTTTACTTCCAAAATACTGGGCATCTTTCCAATCCTAGTCCTCAGATTTATTGTGTTTCTATAGTTCTGTGCTGATACTTTGTGCTCCTAAAACCCCGTCTGCTTTCAGCAATTAATAAAAATGTTATGGGTTCTGATTTGCATCACTGCAGCATATGAACTAAATTACTTTTCATCGGAGGTTTAAAGCAGAATAAAACTCTTTGTGATAAAGTTTCATACTGTTCGGATATGAGTTGCTGAACCATGGAATCCAATGAGCCAACAACACCAAGACAGCCAAGAAGAGTGGCTGCCTTTTGTTCCAGTAAATATCATTCCAGCTAAACAGTCTGCTGTTCTAGGACATTTTAAATGCTAAGCCCCTCTGTGGCTTTTAGAAATTGAATAATTTTCTGACCAAGAGCAACCACTGAACTAAACCAGAGCACAGCATGGGACGGCACCTCAGCTTGTCTGTCATGGCTTAACAATTGCAGTCGCCAATTAAGTGCAGAAATTTTTGCTCTCCGGAGTAGTTAAAGAACAAATATTACAAGTTATTATATCCTTAGTAGAATATATTTCACCTTCACCTCCACCCAAAGGTAAAGTCAAAGTTATTTCTCCTTCTACTGATTACTCTGTGTCCCTGCCTTTCTTCATTCCTTCTTCCCTTTGTTCAGTTCATATAGCTTACATGGATAGTGTGCTCAACTACTTTTTACTATAGTGTAAAGGAGTATATATGTTTGTGTGTGTATAGGAGATTTTATCTATCTATTTTTCTATCTATCATCTATCTTCTAGAATAAAAATGGAGTGGGTTTTTAGATAACATACTCAACATAGTTACAAATATAGGAAATACTTCATTAATAATATAAGAATTAAGGATAGGGATATGTTTTATTTATATGCATACCCCCCTTGGTGTTTAGCACAGTTTGTGCATGTGTTAAAGGAGTAAACTCTAAATGCATGAATAAATTAAGAAGAGGTTGCTGGGTTTAAATATTCCCCTTCAGTCCATAAACCCTTCCACAGATCTTGGCCTTAGCTTCCTTATTCTTCTGGATAATCTACCCTAATTTCTCCCAGTTCCAGTTTGAGCTACACCCTTTTACTCACTCTTTTATTTTCTTAGTGTAGGGGGATCTCTTATAAAACTGCAGTGATTTTTTTGTGCACCTCTCTCACCCACTCTGCTGCAGCTTTCCTGGAATCTGTCAAGAATCCTGTCTTCTTTCTTCTTTCTGTAGCTTTTGACTAAGATCCACTGCCAGTACCTGCATTCTTTGTTCAAACGAACCTTTCCGTTAAGTAGCTTCCTTGCAGGCCCCAGAGTGTCCTCCCGTCCTCACTCCCACACAGACCCCGCTCTTAGGTCACGATGTGGATACTGGAAAACCAGCTTTGGCTTTTGGCATTATGCTTTATTCGAGGGCTTACGTGGGCTTCATCATCCTAGAACATTTCTGTGCCCCGTTCTATTTCTAGTTCTCTTTTAAAGAGAGGACTTCTAATTTTTCTTATATTCTCCTGAATAGCATATACCAAGTTACTTTTCCTTTATTACCCAAACCTAACTATTACATTTCCATCCAAAGCTAGAGTATTCGAAGCGGTACAAAAGGGCTGTGTTCTGAAAGTTTAACCCATTGTTTAAACCCCAGAACACCTATCAAAATAAAACTAAAATGTAAGCTTCTGGAGGGTAGGTTACTCACTGTACTGTAGCTATCGCGAATCTTCTGCCTGCCTTTCCCCAGAGACACTGTCTTGAATCACTCAGTTTACTTCGTGCCTCTACAACAGTATCAATGTAACAGTAGTAACGTCTATAAAAGTATAAGCGGTGTCTCCATCACACTGTCTATAAAGTCCATATGAAATGAATATGTAGTAAGTATTAAATTAATGGTGGTTGTTAGAATGAATATAATACATTGATATCAGAATACTTTAAAAGCCTGTTTAACCCCCGTGTGGATGAATAATCATTCTAATGTGCAGTACAGTATATGATGTAACCTCCATTTATCAAAGCATCTCTCATGAAAATTCTACAGAACTTCAAAATAGGGATAAAAGAAACACATCTTTCTCTGCTATGATTTTCACACAACGAAAGCCCTCCTGCTCCAACCCTCCTTTTACCTTTTGAGTGAGAGTAGCCTCCCTGCTTCTAGTTTATCTCTGGGGATTCTAAACAAGAAAGGACCATTGGAACATATTAGGGATCACATACAAAGAATAAGGAGTAGAAATTTAAGCTTTTGCAGGGAGCTAGGGCATAGGACAGAGTTTGTTGAAATGAGAAATAGGAGGGAAGTTAAGTACAGGCTAAGACTAAGACCAAGAGCAGAGGATTGGGTCACGAAGATGGAATGGAGCAGGGGAGTCCCACTATGTGCCAAGCACTGTGGGAAGGATGCTGCATTATTAGCTCATTTAATTTTTACAAGACCCTAGCAAAGTGTGCATTACTATTACTCCCGATTTCATAGATAAGGAGATTGAGACTCAAAAAAATCATTTTTCTGTAGTTCCATATCAAAAGAAAATATTGGCATGAATGAATACAAGTAAAACTGGTGAAATCTGAATAGAATTTGTAAATCGTACCAATGTCAATACCCTGGTTTTAGTATTTTACTACAGTTTTACAAGATGTTACCTTTGGGAAAACTGTAAAAAGAATACTCTCAATTTAGGAATTCTTTATATTACAAATACTAGCCCTCTGTCTGTCATATATATTGTGAATATTTTCACTTAGTTTTCCACTTCTCTTTACTTTTTGTTTATGGTGGTTTTGGCTCTGGAAAAAAAAAAAGTAACTTTGTGGAGCCAAAGGTATTACTCTGTGTTTTTTTTTTTCTAGAATTTGACTCATTGAAAGCCTTTCCTTATAGCTATGTTAAAGAGCAATTTACTCACGTTTTTCTTCTAGTACTTGTATGGTTTCATTTCTTACAGTTAGATACTTAAATCCATTCTCAGGCTATAGTGCAAGTTTGGTATCTCAGGAAAACCGCTGAGAGGTTTCAAGATGACATTTTTTTACTCATCGGTTATGAAAGGTTTTCTTAGCACATAGATCTATGCACATCATATCCCTTAATGATAAGCACCAGATTACTCGCGGTATTTGATTATTGTTCCCACAACCCTGATACAGAAAGACTGCAACCAGGAGCAAACTTCCAGTGAAGACTAAAAGTATCATTGGTTCCATAGACTCATGGGATCTTTGCAGAACTATCTGTGTTAAAAATGTGGTTTTGAATTCACATGAATTTCTAATGCAAACAAAACATTTTTCAACTGGCTCCTTTTAAAAAACCTTGAGGAATTTCTACACTAGAAGTGTGGGTTATACTATTTGTGGCTGTTTTCAGGCTTTGGCTTGGGCATATGCAGAAGACAACGGTCACAGGGAAGTAGACAGATAATAATGTCAGGAGCCTTGTGAACATCCAGTAAGTGTCTGGATCATCTTAGATGAGAAGTCAGCATTTTGCTAGCTGTTTCTCACCCTGATTACTGATTTCTACTCTATTTATATTGTCACTCTATGTATAGCATTTACTTTAAAAATAAGCATTTTAAATTATTTTTCATCACTTCTAGATGTTGTAGAGCAAGACTCGGTAGTTACGGCAACAGATGCTGACAATGCACACATCGTTAGCAAATTACCTTTATTGAGAGCATACCTCCCTCGGAAAGATCATCAGTATAATGAGGTAGAGACAAGGGACTGAGCTGAAGCGGGGAAAAGGCATCATAAATAACAGCATAAAATATGTTAAAGTCAATTTCAGTTTCTGATGGATAATCTGGAAACTTCCAGCTTTAATGTCTAATTTTCTTTTCCAAATGAGTACAGCTAAATACAATGAAAATAATTATTTTTGAAGTTTGCATTGTAAGGCAATGAAAATTATTACATCAAGAATAATTTTATTTTTCTTTGAAACATTCATTCCAACAGAATCTTAAGTTTTCACTATCCTAAATTTTAAGAATATAGTAATGATGATGATGAATTATTGAGGTCAAAACATTTTTATCATCAACTAAGATTAAAACAGCATATTGGAAAATTATTTCTATCATAAACAGAGATAGCTCTTAAAAAGTCACCAATATGTTTGCACAATAGGAATTTAAGCTCTTTAGCATTTGGTTCAATTTTAACTTTTTATTAGTGTATTTGCCCAAGAAATTCAGTGTAGTGAACTCTTGCTTCTTTTCATATTATAGTATTTTTGGAAGCTGTTTAATCCAAGGTAGTTTTTGCAACCATCACTCCATCTCCTATTAGTTGGGATGTAGAAATAACATACAAGAAACCACTTTAATTTTGCCTGAACTTGAAGCCACACAAGACCAAATCAGAAAGTTAAAGATAAAAGTAGTAAATTAGGGGGCGCCTGGGTGGCACAGCGGTTAAGCGTCTGCCTTCGGCTCAGGGCGTGATCCCGGTGTTAAGGGATCAGGCCCCACATCAGGATCCTCTGCTATGAGCCTGCTTCTTCCTCTCCCACTCCCCCTTCTTGTGTTCCCTCTCTCGCTGGCTGTCTCTATCTCTGTCAAATAAATAAATAAAATCTTTAAAAAAAAAAAAAAGTAGTAAATTAGGGGTGTCTGGGTGGCTCAGTTCGTTAAGTGTCTGACTCTTGATTTCAACTCAGTTCATGATCCCAGAGTCATGGGACTGAGCCTAGCGTCAGGCTCAGTGCTCAGAGTGGAGCCTGCTTGTCCCTCTCTCTCTGCCTCTACCCCCTGCTTGTTTGCTCACTTGCTCTCTCTCTCAAATAGATAAAATCTTTTTAAAGTAGTAAATTAAAGAAATAATGTAAATTAATTAGTATAGATTAAGAAGCTCATAATAAAAAACTGAACCCCTTCCCACACAGTTGTATTGACAATATACAGCTATGACTCTTAAAACTGTTGTAATTACAATAATAAATTTGCTATTATAAAACAGATAATAAAATGCATTCAAAAGGCAAACACAGTTCATATTTAAGATTATCCCACCACTTTGAATTATTTATACTACTTTTCCCCAATATAAATGTATTTAATCAACCTTTAGATATAATTTAAAGTGCTGTAAAAATTAAATGTATTGATGACTTGCAAGTTGGAAAATAACCCAACATCTGACTAACTGAAATGCAAGAATTTTGCCAGCCTTAAAATTATGAATTCTGTTTCTGTTTATTATAACTATTATTTTAGAAGTTAAATAACTTTTTAACTTTTCCACATCTATGAGAATGACTACAATCCAAAAATGAGTTTTAGAAACCAGTCAGTACCAAATGCTGGCATAGATATGAAGAAACAGGAAATCTTATTCATTGTTGGTGGGAATGCAAACTGGTACAGCTACTTTGGAAAACAGTTGGCAGTTTCTTACAAAACTAAACATAGTCTTGTGACATCACCCAGGAATCATTCTAGTAGGTTTTTTTATAACTGATTTGAAAACTTACATCCACACAAAAATCTGCACACTGATGTTTATAGAAGCTTTATTTAAAATTGCCAAAATTCAGAGCAACCAGTATGCCCTTCAATAGGAAATGGATAAACAAACTGTTATCTCCATACAATGGAGTAGTATTCAGCAATAAAAGCAAATGAGCTATAAAAAGATGCAGATCAACATTAAATGTAAATACAAAGTATATACATATATAGTTACGTATACATATATATATACACATATATTAGAAAGTTTATATTTGTATGATTCCAATTATACGGGATTCTGGAAAAGCCCAAATTATATCACAGTAAAAAAAAAAAAAAATCAGTGATAGCCAGGACAGAGCGGCACTGGACGTAAGATTGAATAAGTGAAGCAGAGGGGATTTTGAGGATGGTGACATTATTCTTCATGGTTTTGTAGTGGTAGATACATGAAGTTATGCATTTGTCAAAACCCAAGGAACATTACAGCATAAAAAGTAAAATTAAATGTATGAAAGTTTTTAAAAAATCATTTAGGAGGTACAGAAATCCCAGGAAGGAATGCAGATCAGGACAAGAGAATCTAACTGTATTACAATGTGTAAAACAACTTCACTGAAGGGGATGGGGAGAATGGTGCAGAAGCTTGGAAATGAGCCTGTAAAACTAAAAGAAAGATAAACTGCACATAAGCATTGCACAGTAGTTGATATTGTCTCCTATGTGTGGCACAAATTAATAACTCTGATACTGCCCCACATGTATACTGGAATTAAACAGTTACATAAATGGATAGTGAGAGATAGATTTCTCACTATTATAGGACAAGGTTGCAGGTAAGCAAGGAAAGAAGGCTAGAATGAGCCTGTGGTAATGGATTGGAGTTGGAGTCATCAGTATGAACTCCTGTTTAGCTTAATATAGATACATATAGTTACATATATAAATAAATATACAGGTACACATATATACACATATATACACACACATATACACCCAGGTTAGTATATACACGTATGTTTCTTTGCTCTGTCAGATAAAAGGGCCCAAAGCAATAACACCCCCATAGAAATGAGCACATCTAATGCCTAGATATTGGCTTTTAATGCCATTCTCTAATAAGAAGAAACTGGGCTCCCTGGAAAAATAGCTGATTCATAACCAGAGCAGGAAATATATAACCTGAGCCTAGAGTATCTTGTTATGCCAGAAAAATAAGGAAATATTGTTTTAAAAAACCTCACAATGTTGGGGGTTTGTAAAAAGGCAAAGCAAAAAACAAAAACAAAACCACACACAATAGTTTATTGCAACTATTTGTGCAATAGTGTAAAGTAGTTGTATTCGTCTTCTCTGGCTGCCGTAACAAAATACCATAAACGAGGTGTCTTACCCAACAGAAATTTATTTTCTCCCAGTCTTGGAGGCTGGAAGTTCAAGATCAGGGTACCAGTGTGGTCAGATTCTGGTGAGAGCTTTCTCTGGCTTGCAGATGGCTGCCCTTCTCACCGCGTGCTCACATGGATTTTCATGCGTGGGCACGCACAGAGAGCAAGTTCTCCAGTGCCTCTTCTTCCAAGGGCACTAATCCCATCAGACCAGGTTTCCACCCTCAGGACCTCATCTAACCCTCATTACTTGCCAAAAGCCCCAGCTCAAAATGCTATCACTTTGGGGGTTCGAGCTTCAACGTATGAATTCAGGGAGAGGGGGTGACACAAACATTCAGTTTGTAACAGTAGTGTTGGAGTATAGCCCTCATTTCTCTTCCAAAAGCTATGTCAATTTCACTCTAAATTTATCCAACTCCAGGATCTTGACCCTGATTGCTGTTATCTCCACTGGGTTTTATCATCTCCCTGTGAATTACCATCACAGCCTCACAACTGGGCCCTCTGCTTCAGGCTTGTCCATAGTTCACCGTATTTTATAAAGTGACCCAGAGTTACCTCTTTAAGTGTAGCTCTCACCATGCTTCTTCTTTGCTGAAAATCCTTAAATGGCTCCTCACTACCCAAATTCCTTAGTGTGGCCCTTGGTAATTTGACCCCAGGTTACCTTATCAGCGTTTTCTGCCATTTCTCCCTGACAGAACCCAGACATCCTATAAACCAGGACAAAAACGGCTTACTTCCAAACAGAACTTCCAAGAGAGACCTTCTAACAGACCTTGACTGACAAAAATAGATAGTGGGAAGAAATGAAAAGAGTTTGTGGAATGTCAAAAAAATTAGTAACAGACAAATGTTAGACATCACCCATTTAAGGCACAGAGTAAATAGGTAATGTTCCGTAGAGATTTATTGAACAGANATAGTGGGAAGAAATGAAAAGAGTTTGTGGAATGTCAAAAAAATTAGTAACAAATGTTAGACATCACCCATTTAAGGCACAGAGTAAATAGGTAATGTTCCGTAGAGATTTATTGAACAGAAAAATCAGCCCAAAAGAGGCAGAGAGTAAATATGAGGGTATTGGTGCTTCTTACTATTCATGGAAAATAATAATAATAATATTCTTTGCATATAGTATGTGCCAAATATGTCTTGCGTTGAAATTCTCTTTCAGACTTTTTTAAAAAGTATTTCGTATATTTAAAATCTCTGCAAACTTTTCTCTTGCCTTCTCTACTACCCTAGAAAGACTGAATGATCATTATGGTGTAGAATTTAATTTAATGGCACACACTCATAGTGTTTTGGCCACTACAATGTATAAGTAAAAAAATTTGAACAATTTTTTTTTAAATGCAGAATTCACATTTAAATCCAGATTTCTGGGTTCCCTTGAAATTGCTGAGATCTGTGACTCAAAGCTTTTGTTCCTGCACAGTGACACTGAGGACAGAGGGGCACGTGCGGCTGCCATATCCACTCAAGTGCTTACCTCTCTCACCTCTGTAGGCTTTGGAATTTGAGTCAGACTGACTTTTATGAGTCTTGGTTCTGCCAGTTACCAACAGGGTGGACCTACGCAGATTATATAAAGTCTCTGTACCCCACTATCTTCAGCTGTAAAGTTGGGATAATAATCANCGACACTGAGTGAGGACAGAGGGGCACGTGCGGCTGCCATATCCACTCAAGTGCTTACCTCTCTCACCTCTGTAGGCTTTGGAATTTGAGTCAGACTGACTTTTATGAGTCTTGGTTCTGCCAGTTACCAACAGGGTGGACCTACGCAGATTATATAAAGTCTCTGTACCCCACTATCTTCAGCTATAAAGTTGGGATAATAATCATCTCTCAACAATAGGGTTATTGTGTAAGACAAGTGAAATAATTTCTGCAGAAGCCTTTAGCACATAGTAATAACCCTAGAAATTGTAGTTATTTTTNTTTGTTTCTCATAGTCCATAGTCTCTCATGTTTCATTCCCCCTTCTGATTACCCCCCTTTTCTTTATCCCTTTCTTCCCCTACCGATCATCCCAGTTATTTTTAAAAATGCCATTGTCCTTTTGTTAATACTAACAAAGGTATAGAGTTAAAAAATAAAAGTAACAGTATGTTGAGAGAAACAACTAGTACTTTAGTTTTTTAGGAAGTATGGTTGTGCTGTTAATAGTAAATGGAAGTTAGGAATAAAGGACAAAAAGCCTAAACCCTCCTGTTAAAAAAAATCTTTCTTATGATTTCTTTCATGCTGATTCACCATCCTGGTCCTGATACCTGTCTAGCCACTTCCTTGTCTCATTTGATGGTCCCACTTTCTCCATATGTGCCCTAAATATGAATGTAGCACAACCGTGGTATGCTGGAACCAGTTCATTTCAGCTCACAGTCAACTGTTAATTTTTTATGAATTTTGCAAACCAGTTGACATCACACATCTAGCTTGAAATCAGCCATGATGGGTATATTTATACTGTAGAAGTCAGCAAATGCTACTAATTAGGGCTTTTTTTTTTTTTTTGAGAGTGTTATGCATTTATCAGCACATCCCTGGCCCAAGGCTGACTCTGGTTCTGTGAAAGCTTTCCTCTGCCTTGAGAAATGTATCCATTCTTATAGTTTTATTTCTCACTTAAACTTGGATTTCTCCCTCATCTCAAACTAACAAGGCTTGACTTGATTATCATCTGTAATGTACTGGGTAAATATTTCCATATAGACAACCCATATATGGTCTCAGACTGAACATTACTGTATTAATTTCTTAGGGCTGCTGTAACAGCATCACGAACTTGGATGGCTTAAAACAACAAAACAATGTATTCGCTCACTGTTCCAGAGGCTAGAAGTCTGCAGTCGAAGTGTTGGTGGAGCCGTGCTGCCTCTGACACCTGTAGGGGAGGGGCCTTCCTCGCCTCTTCCAGCATTTGGCAGGGTCATCCGGTCTTTGCATCCCTTTGGCTTGCAGTGGCAGCATGCCGGTCATCTTCTTTGTCACCTGGCCTTCTCCCCTCTGTGTGTCTTTGTGCCCAAATTCCTTCTTCTTTTAAGGACACCAATCATATTGGATTAGGACCCACTCAAATGCATCTCAATTTGTTCACAGATGCAAAGACCCTATTTCTGAATAAAATCAAATTCACAGATTTGGGGGGACTTCAATATATCTTTTATGGGGGTACATTTCAACCTACAGCAATTACTGAAACCAAACTTTCAGCCAAATAATCTCCTCTAGATTGACTCTGTTCTGTCAGGTTAGAATCCTTGGTGACATTTCTGAAATCTTCATATTGCTGGTTCTCCATTGTCCTCACCCATTTATCAGATTCATGACAGTGTATACATCATGCTAGTGTTTTAACTATTGCAACAATTTCCTAAGAATCTTCATATCTACTTAAGTCTATCTTTCTTTCCAAGGCAAACTTTGCAGTGGATTTTTACCATGCCATTCAAAAATCCTTAGTGCCTTCCCATGGCCCAGAGGATAAAATTAATTGCCATAGCCTGTTTTTAAAAGCTCTACACACCAAAGCTTTGATGTATGTTTACTTAGTCATGTTTTTTCAGACTCACGCAAAGTATCCCACCCTTCGGTAGAAAACACTGGCCTTCCTCCATGAAGCCTAAAAAAGGCTGCAAACCTCTGTCTTCAAATATCTATAACACTTGTTTCCCAAACCATGTACTTGGCTCATGTAACGTACAACAATCTAATTATTTGCTCTGTATTGTTTTTCTCTCCTTCCTCACATAACACTATAGGAACTTTAAGGCCAGGACTTTGTTCCTCTACCCTGGCGTAAGTCCTTGCTCTTGGTAGACATTTCATAGATATTTATTGATTCTGCAAGATTGTTGTCAAAGAGGATGTTAGTGGGAGATTAAAGGGGTGCCATTAATATCAAAAAGTTAAATGACTTTATAAGATATCAAATGAGTTCAAAATGACAAGTTTGACTATTGATAAAAATGCCATAATGTAGTAATTTTTTAAAGATAAGGTTAAGTAGCCCATCATAACTAATCATTCCTCATTCATTCACCAAACATTTATTTTTCTTACTATGTGCCTGGTACTTATATTAAGTAACAAGAGTTAGTATGCATTATTCCTCAATTATCTATCTATAGAGAGGAATTTACATATACAAAGTATGTATAAATATGTGTAAAATGTGTGTGTTTATATGTTTGTGTGTACATATTTGTGTGTATATGTGTATATATATGTTTGTGTAGGTATTATGTATACACACACACAGAGGGAAAGAGATTATTATTAATTTTTCACAAGGAGGAATAGATATACTTCTCTCCCTTATATAATCAATGCAGTTGCTATATAGCACTCTTTGAAATATATGCAAATAAAATTTTACAAAGACTCAAATCACTATTGAGTAGTAGTGCAATTTGTCAGAGAACAGACTCATGAGATTCATAGTCTATTTAGTCCCCCCTCCAGGAAAAATACACAAACATTTTATTGTACTTGAGAGAAAAATATCCCATTCAAGATGAAAATGGTCTAAATTCACAAGCAAAATGAAAGTAAAGCATGAGATTCCTTTGTAACAGGCCAAGAAAAACACTTAAAGCACAATAGTAACATATTTTAGAGGGCATAATTCAGGATAGAACTGCACAGAGGTTATTAAAAGCGAACAAAAAGATTATAAAAGTGCAAATGTATTGTACAGAATGTATTCACAGAGCATAAAATATACGTTGCTGCAGAAACCTAACGACTGTGTGAATTTGGAGCTTACAGGGTGCGTTGTGTTAAAGAGAGCTCCTAGCACAACAAAGTCAAAACCTAACAGAGATCTCGAACATACAACCTTTCCAGCAACCACTGGCTCTGCTCCAGGAGAGAGCTAGCCAACACTGAGGTCCATGAACCCAGAAGCCCACTTCATATTCTTTTACTGGCAGCCAAAAGCTGCAGAGGTTGACCACAGATTAACAACTTTCTGTACCCCCTGTAGTGAGATTCTTATTTTTCACGATACCCACACGGTGCAAGAGCCTAGATTGTTTCTTTTCTTCCTCAGAGGAAAAAAGCACACAAAATTTTACATATATAAAGAACCAGACATATTTAATTTTCTGATAATGTAGATGAGGAAACTAAAGCCTAGAAAAGTCAGGGGACTTGCCTAAACTCACAGGGCTATTAGTCACTGAGCTAAAGGGATGTGATGACTGAATCTACTCCGTGAAATGAGAGAGAGAAAAGAACTGAGTTACCTTGACTTTATGTGTGTATGTGGATATACACATATATATAGTGAACAAAGAAGCATATGAGAAAATACAAGCAAATAACATAGAGTTAATGTGTAATTATACAATTACATAATGTGGCTTTACACATCAGAAAAATATAGGGATGGCGTACATTGTTCTGGTCTTTTCTTTTTACCACTGTAGTTCTTTCTCTCACTTCTTCTTCTGTGTCCTGTGTACACACCATATCCTCCTGCGTTAAAACAATTAACGTTCTTAAACCTTGGATTTTGTTGTAATTGCCCACCTTTTTCTGTCCTGCCTCCAGCAATGGCTCAAAGTTGGAAGCATGAAGCACAGGTTCTTCGCCAAATGTGTCTCAATAATTCTAGTGATTCCCTCCCACGGTCAGGGTTTGTGCCAATGCTCGGCTGCACACAACGTACTCTGCAAAATGCCTCGCACCTGTTTTCATCTGCACAGCCTTCTCCAGCTGATCCGTGCCTGCTGTCTATGTCCTCGTCCTCTCTATTTAGTCTTGCTCTGACCTACAAGGGGGACCAGCGCTATCTAATTTGTGGGGCCCCATGGAAAATGCTCCTTGTCCAAAAATCCTTAAAATGAGGACAACAGGAGCACCTGGGTGGCAAAGCGTCTGCCTTTGGCTAGGTTCATGGCCCCAGCATCCCAGGATCGAGCCCCTCATCGGGCTCCTGCTCAACAGAGAGTCAGCCTTCTCCCTCTGCCCCTCATCCCGCTTGTGCACTCTCTCTTTGTCTTTTTCTCTCTCTCTCTCTCTAACTCAAATAAATAAATAAAATCTTTAAAAAAAAAAAAAGAGGACACTGGGCCCTTTTGAGCACGAGGCTCTGTGTGACTGTACATAGCTCGCCCACAAAGCCAGTCCTGCCTGCGAGGGTGCATGGAAGGATTTGAGTGCTCTTACGGCTTTGGCAGCAATAGGACTGCGTGCAGGCTAAATCCAGCCTATTGTGCAGAAGTCATTGATTGAATGACGCTTCCCATCCTGCCCTACTGCACAGCCCCCCTGGCTTCTCTGCCATCTGGGGATTGCTCTTTAGCTGGGGATTGCTCTTAGGCAGTTCCACGTTGGCTTCTCTGGGGCCAGAACTGAGATTGCCTGAATAATTCCACGTGCTTTTCAACTCTATTACCTTTCTTCTGATTTTTGTTGACCTTGAGATAATATCTGCGAAACTCTCTGTCACAGTCCTTGGCATAGAAGAGATACTCGGCATGACATTGTATTCAAATACTCACAGGCTCATAGACAGAACTTAAAGGGACCTAAACCGACCTTCTCATTTTCCAGAGGAACGGAGATGCATTGTCTCTACAGTTGCTCCAGACCACAAAGGGTGATCAGCAAACAGCCCCCCACAGTTCTCTCTCCTTCTGTCAAATGCCCACCCTCCAGGAATTCTGTCCCTGCTTGATGCTATGCTGGCAGTTTTCTTATCCAGATGATTAACTTACTTTGTTTGGAAGTAGGGGATATTTATTTTCTTTTCCATTATTACTTGAAAAGCTATTATTACACTTACTCAAAAAATGGTAACTGAGCAAGTGCTAAGCATTATGCTAAGGGATGCCATCCATAAGTATGTGAAAAATATAAAAAGGGCTCACGATCTCCAGACATGAAACAGCTAAGTGACCCTGGAAGGCAAGAGATAATTGCATGCCAAATACTTGTTAGAGAAAATTACAGGAGTCCACTAATGGGGGACAGCAGATGAGGTAAGAATCACTGGAAAGGACTTCATGGGATCCCAAAGCATAGGAACTACATGTCAAAGTGGGAGAAAAGGTGCGAGTTGCAGACCAGGAGTCTGGAAACCAGAGACCAGAATTAGCATGATTTTTCCATTGAGAGTGAAGCTATTCAGTATTTTTCTTTCGTGAGGCTTCAGTGTACTTTGCAAACAAATATAGTGCACATTGAAATAAATTGCAAATCTTTTGCAGAAAGCAGAATTAGAAAATATTCAATAATAAAACCATTCTGTATCGGATACTTCTAACTTCTGAGTCCTAAGAAATTGCCACCTCCCAGTCTCGACGGAAGGTAACCAAACACATCATTAACCTCTGTAAGAAGCATCCAAAACTGTGTGCCAACACTTTCACAACTACATTTTCTCAAAAACTCAAAATTTGTTAGAACTGTGTGAAAATGTATAAGGAAGAGCAGGTAAGAGGGAACCCTCCTGAGAAAAGGATTCTTATTTTCACCTGTAACCCACATTTATAACAGCAGCAAACCAATTGTTTGAGCTTAACAGCATGATACATTCTCAGTTACAGTTATCCACATGCATCAGCCAATGATGGTCTCCCTGTCAGATAGTATCTTCCGATGTAGGTTAGCTAGGAAGCGATTATAATGTGTCATCTTGTCACGGTTCAAAATAAACCCTTGGAATTCAGAACTTCAAACAGTTTGTCAGATATATTTAATTGTGTTAAAGAAGCCGTTCCACAGATCAAATCCCAATGGCATTATGATAGCATACTAAGTAACAATACACACAAACTAGAGGAAGCGCAGGGTAACGGAAATATATGAGATCATAAATACTTCAAGGGAAAATAGTAACTGTAAAATAAAACGTGATTTAAGGTTCAAATGGTCTACGGGGTCTAATTGAATGTTAAATAAATGTGGTCTAACCCTGAGCTTGGATCTTGCAGAAGAGCAATCCTGGCTGCATATTTATCTCCACCCATAACCCATTTAATATTGGCGTTAGATAAATTAGTATCAAACATTGAATATTTTATAAGTAGCAATATATTGGCTATAATAAACAGCAAGTTCAACCAATTTTTTTTTGCTATATTTGGCAAAATGCCTGCCATTTAAAGATTTGTTACATAAGCAATTTAATTAAATAAGCTAAGATAGGGGTGCCTGGGTGGTTTAGTTACTTAAGCGTCTGCCTTCTGCTCAGGTCATGATCTCAGAGTCCTTGGATCAAGCCCTCCAACAGGCTTCTGGCTCAGCAGGGAGTCTGCTTCTCCCTCTCCCTATACCCTTCCCCCTGCCCGTGCTCTCTCTGTCTCTCTCCCTCTCAAATAAATAAATAAAATCTTTTTTTAAAAAAATAAGTAAGTAAATAAGCTAAGATAGTATGATCATAGTATTTCCCCCCTTGGATAACAAAATATAACAAGGAGAGAAATGAAAATAACTTTTAAAATAAAATATTTTTTTAAATATCCTGAGTGTTTCAATTATGAATAGCTTTTTAAAATATATTCCTTATCTTTGTTCCACAAAGCAAAATTCTAATATTACCTTGTAAATGCAATATTTTTGTGTCTAAAAGTGGAAAACCAATGGAAATTATTGCTATACCACTTAGCAATATTTGGTACTCTTATTAGTTACCAATCATGCTTTTTTTAGTACGCATGCAACCTCTCTTCACCTCAACTGTGCATCTTTGAAGAGCAGTTACTGGCAGACCTTCTGTGAGTCCTGGTTCTGAGATGGAAAATCATTTAATTTTTTCAGTTTCATTTTCTTCATCCTAAAATAGAGCTCAACGTCTCTGTTATAGGATTGTTATATGAGATAAAAGATAAATTGTATGAGAAAATGATTTGCAACTTACAATGTTTTCCACACATTAGTGATTAGTATATTTCTTTGTTTATGTTTAATAGATTATTTTCCCCAATAATTCCCAGGCAACTCAAAGCTATGCTTATTAACTCCAGTTCATCTATCAGTTTATTCTATACATTCTCTAATTTTTTAAATTTTTATATGTTTATCATGTAAAACAACTATTGAAAAAGGTATGAAGTTTATCATCACCTTTCCAGATTTTTATTCTTGAGGCAAGGGCTGCCAAGGTTAGCATGGGCAAAAATTAATCATAAGCCGTTTAGAGACTTTTCTTCCCTGTGTGTGTCATTGTGCACAACATCCTTCACAAATAACTAGGCAGTGACTTACAGTGGTGGTTTACGGAGCATTGTGGCCAGTGGCCCTTCCATACTGTGATCACTGAGAGACACCAGGGTTATGTTTGGGGCCAGCTCAGGGCTACATATTCTGTTGTCATCATAGCAGGACTCTGGGGATGGTAGGAGGAGGTAGAAGGCTTGTAGATCAGTTGACCATGTTGAAAACATGAAAAGAAATGAAGAGGCTCATATCTTGAAGACGGGTTTGGCTTATGATGTCATCAACCAGGTCATAAATGGAATCATAAGGTGAGCACCACAAGTAACTGATGCCTAGGGCAGCAGGAAAACAAAACACTCCATGAACCAAAAAAGAAAAAGAAAAAAAAGCCTGGTGTGGACCTGCTGCCTGTATACTGATGGTTAGGTCTCCTAAAGAGGCCTTCATGATGTCTGAGTAGCTTCCTTGTAATCAGCATGTTCTGGCAAGGGAAGGGTGGCAGGAGATAGACTACCCTGGGCAGCCAAGAAAGCCCACAGAAGATATAAATGCTCTGTAATGTGGCAGAGCCCCTCCAGCTTTGATCTGAGACAAAGGGGCCTAGAGAAGCACTTCGTGATCTGTATTTCCATTTGTGCACAAAGTCAAATGCATCTCTTCTAGACTCTCCTCAAAGATTCCCTTCCAAAAATAACCAAAGTTTGGTTACCCCTCTTTTTTCATTTCCATCATTTTATCATTATGACTGAAATTTACAGGCTAAGTATTACAGTAACTAGAGAAGGAAGAGTAATCATAAGGAGCCAACATTGAAGACATGGTTAATTCATAGCCTATATAATCTACACCCAGAGAATTTATGTATGTAAGAATTTATGTATGCAAATATTCAACAAATATTTGCTGAGTGCCCTCCTAAATACCAGTTACTGTTTGAGGCCCAAGGAATACATTAGAGAACAAGACAGGTAAAGATCCTACCCTCATGGAGCTCACCTTTCCATGAAGGAAGACAGAAAATAAACATATACATAATATAATGTCAGGTAGTGACAGGTGCTAGAAATAAAAATAGAGCAATGTGCAGAAACAGAAGGAAAATGGGGGGAGGGGCTATTTAGACCTGGAAGGGCAGGGAAGACAGCTCTGATGACCCGTGAGCAAGGAGCTGAGTGAAGTGATGAAGTGAACCATGTTAATGTCTATGGAAGGAAAATTCCAAGCCAAGAGGACAGTAAGAGGAAGCCCTAAGATGGCAATGAGTTTGCCATTCTCAAGAAACTGCAAGACAGTCAGTGCCTGTGAAGAGGGTCGAGTGAGAAGCAGCATAATAGAAGATAAATTGGGAGAAGAAGCCAGATCAAGCGGAACAGCGAAGGTTCTGATAAAAACTCTGAATGTGATCTAATTATATAATGGCAAGATTCTTGTAAAGACTTTGAACCGCACTGCAAAGAATTGATGGTGGGAAATCAAGGGTGGAATTCCATAGAGATACCAGTTTAGTTGCAATGAAAATAATTTAGCTGAGAAAAGATGGAGTTTTAGACAAGGTAGCAGAGCAAAGGAGTTAGCAAAAAATGTTTTGAAGCTGGCTCAATTTGGGGATTCACGTGCCTAAAATATGCACATGAGGAGAGAAATCATGAATGACTTCTAAATGGCCAACAACTGAATAGTGATGCTATTTACTGAGATGGGAAAGATGTGAAGGAGTAGAGTCAGAAGAAGAAAATCATAATTCAAATAATTTTCCAGGAGCTGCAGCTCAGGAGTTTCAAGTTGTAGAGACGAACCCTGAAAATAATACCAGGGTGAATCACAAAGACTACACGACACAGTTTCTGACTAATCCACGATCAAAAAATGAGACCCTTAGAAGAGCAATGTGTGCTTATCTCTGACTGGAAACACTAATTCAGGTGAGAATAGGAAATGAGGAGCTGAACTTCCACTGAACCTCAGGGCAAAAGCAGCTAAAGATGGTGATGGTTATTATTTATCATGATTATGATTCTGTATTGTAACCTCATATTAAAATTTGCGAAGGCAAACTGCTTTGTAATTGATTTTACTTATCCATCACGGCCTACTCTATTTATATGCCGTTTGATCTTTTTACTGTCTGAATTCACATGTTTTGACATATAAGCCACTTTGATCCTCCTAAGAATACAAATTATAAAAACAAATATTTTAGAATGAGCAAGTTGAGTCGGTTAATTGGTAAATGGTACAAGTTGAACTTTCTCAGCAAAGGGTAGAAGCTGAAGGAGATTCATTGACTTGTCTTGTGTCATGAGCAAGCCAACAAGAGTACAGTGCTCAGATTCCAATGGGTCAATGTCAACGCTGGGATATTGCCCTCATCAAATCCTCCCTTCTCATACCCCCCTCCACAGCCACCCTATAAAATGCAGCAAACAACACCTTCTCTGGATAGTATGTGCCTCTCACTCTTAATTTTGTCATTTAGGTAAATTGCCTTAACCTGACTCCTTCTTCCACAAACACACTGTGTTCTTAGGAAACATTCCCTGCCCTAGCAACCCAAGCTGCAGATCCCCGGTGAGTGCCTTTCCACCCTCCATCACACCCTCACCCGGGACACCACCCCGCCCTGGCTCTGTGTGCCTGAGGTTCTGATTCCTGGAAGGTGGTCAGATTTTAAAAGCCCAGGGCTATTACTTTCAAAAAAGATGGTGGAGATTTTATAACATAACATGATCAAATATTATAATTATAACAAATATTAAAATTATAATATTATAAATATAATTATAACAAATATTAAAATTATAATTCAATTCAAAACTTAATT
This sequence comes from Ailuropoda melanoleuca, assembly GCF_002007445.2. Lineage (NCBI taxonomy): Eukaryota > Metazoa > Chordata > Mammalia > Carnivora > Ursidae > Ailuropoda > Ailuropoda melanoleuca. The sequence continues at coordinate 72,121,063 of NC_048227.1, forward strand.
CCTTCAGAATTCAGAAGTGTTCGACTGAACCCCCAAGAGTCAGTCTGGTTCACTGCTTCATACTCGGCATCTGGCATTATGCCCAGCGTTGTAGGCCAGGGATAAATAGAGGCTGTGGCATCAAAGAAGCAGGGCACACTGGTGGAAAGTACAGACTTTGATGTGAGATCACCTGGGAAAAACCATAGCTCTGCCTCATACTAGTCCTGTGATCCCGGCAAGTTACCTAACCTAACTCAACATCCGGGTCGTGAAAATAAGGTGGTACCTGCCTCAGAAGATTGCTGTGAGGTTCAGTAAACCACCACACAAATAAAACTGGGAATGTCATAGGTCTTGATGTGTTTTAGATATTGATGATGAATTATTGTGATGAGTTAAAATCTGTGCCTCCGCGTTTATTCCATTGTTGAAAATAGCGCATGTGCAAAGATAGACACAGGCAGCCACTTCTGCTCTCTTTCTTTTTTCTCTCCATCTGTGAATTCCATGACCCTCAGAGGCAGTGTCAAAATTAGAGAAGTGAGAGGTGTTATTGGTAAGTTCACAGCTCCCGAGCCCTCAAAGAAGGGGATGCCATCTGTTATCCTTACAGTCCACTATTCAGTTCAAGCTTTAAGGTTCCCAGACATTCAAGTTTGCCAGAGGAAACCAGAATCAGGAGACTCATGAATTCATTGACATAGACCACAGCCAGAAGAGTTTTCTGTAGAAACTTTGGTAACTGATTAATTTATAAAAATATTAATAGTGGCGCCTGGGTGGCTTAGTCAGTTAAGCGTCCAACTCTTGATTTCAGCTCAGGTCATGATCTCAGGGTCATGAGGTTGAGCCTTGAGTAGGGCTCTGCACTGGGCATGGAGCAGACCCTCCTCTCTCTCTGACCCTCCTCTCTGACCCTCCTCTCTCTCTCTCTCTCAAAAAAATAATGAAAATAAAAATGTTAATAATGATTAATTTCTTAATATCTTATGAAAAACAAAACTACCCAGCACACAAGATAATTGTGATGAGTTGGTTGTATAAGAAAAATTATTAGAAAAAATCTGCATTAAAAATCAGAGGGGGAAGGGGCGCCTGGGTGGCGCAGTCATTAGCATCTGCCTTCGGCTTAGGGCGTGATCCCAGCGTTATGGGATCGAGCCCCGCATCAGGCTCCTCTGCTGGGAGCCTGCTTCTTCCTCTCCCACTCCCCCTGCTTGTGTTCCCTCTCTCGCTGGCTGTCTCTCTCTCTCTCTGTAAAATAAATAAATAAAATCTTTTAAAAAAATCAGAGGGGGAGATGAAACATGAGAGACTATGGACTTGGGAAAACAAACTGAGGGTTTCAGAGGGGAGGGAGGTGGGGGGATGTGTTAGCCCGGTGATGGGTATTAAGGAGGGCATGTATGGCAAGAGGCAGTGGGTGTTATATGCAAACAATGAATCATGGAACACTACATCAGAAACTAATGAAGTACTGTGTGGATACTAACATAACATAATAAATAAAAACAAATGTTACAGCAAGAAAAAGTTTTATTTATTTTTTTTTTTTCTGTTCTGTTTTCTCTGAGGATGAGTTTGGAAACAGAGCACAAGGGTTACTTTGATTAATAGCTGATGGAATTGAAACAGGGTAGCCTCATACATCCCTTTCTACTGTAAGGATAAATTGGAATAATACTGATGGTTCCACTGCCCACACATTCCCCTGGCTTATGTACTTATGTACTGGAGAACACAGGCAAATCCTTACTCTCTGGCCTTTTATTTTCATTTATTTGGTTTTTGTTTGTTTTGTTTTAAAAGATTTTATTTATTTGAGAGAGAGAGAAAAAGAGAGAGAATGAGCATGCACAAGTTAAGGGGGAGCCGCAGAGTAGGAGGGAGAAGCAGACTCCCTGCTGAGCAGGGAGCCCAATGCCCCTGGATCCCAGGACCCCAGATCCTGACCTGAGCTGAAGGCAGATACTTAACTGAATGAGTCTGCCAGGTGCCCCTATTTTTATTTATTTGGTGGAAAGAAAGGGTAGATGTGGGCCTCCTTCATATTTCACCTAAGTGGTTTTCATTGAATTTACGATTTCCCAAATTTTTTTCTGCTACTCTATTAAAACAAAGTTAGTTGATCTGCATCTATTTTTTTTTCTGTTTTCTCTCAAACTTTGGGAGTGGGAAAGGTCTTATATTACCCCCATGGAGTGACCACCAGGCACTTTCAGAAATATTATAATTTTGAAGTTCATTCCCAACCACTTTAAAAGAAAGTAGCATTACATCTATCCTATTTTGTGCATTTGGGATCACATAGGGGCTCCATCAAATGATTAAGTGAGATATAAGACCTTTCTACTAGGTTAACAATAGTCACAATGTGCAATACACAAATTTTAGCAGAGATATTTTTGCAACACATGTTTCTATCACCACTTTCCTATCAGCACTAAAGAGACAGATGCTGTCCATTGAGAAGCATAAACCTATAATGTTTTCCAAGAAGGGTCCTTAAGATGGTAAATTTCAGACAGGAGAGATGTCATCCTTGGCTACATATTAACTCCATTTTCCAGTAAAGGGCAAATGTCTCACACAATTAACAAAGATTCCATCAGCCCACAAAATGCCTGGCTTGAATGCCAACCACTTTCACATTGCCGGGAGATCTTTGGATTCTCTCCTGATTTTTTTCCCATTTAAATTTTTCCAGTAGCCCTAATACTATAGTGGAGAAGATAAATTAGTCTAATGCAGGATACTGTAAAATGTTCAATTATTGCAAAAGATATGGCCAGTTCCCACAGGAAGGAATTTAATCGAAACTAGATCAAAATGGGAAAGTGAATGACAGAATATGTAAATATTCCCACATACTTAAAGATGATTCTACAAAAAGGCTTAAAAAATGAATATATTACAGTAGATGTACAAACACTTAGAGGCATTCAATTTGTCCGTTACCTAGTGGGACGTTAACATTTGATATGACAGAATTTCTAGACTTAAATTTAAAGATGAATCTAATATTTAGGGTATTTCCCATCAGTGGAAATTTTTTGGGTATCAGAATTTTCCTAAAATTTCCTTATATTTTGAAATATGAATCTGTAATAAGTTTTAAATTGTCTTTATTTTCACAATAACTATTATTATGGAATAAAAACATGATAATATTACAAATTTTCAATTGTGCTACACGTCCTTTCTGTTAAATATTATTCTAAAGGTCTTATTTATTTGTTTATTTGAGAGAGAGAGTGCATGTGAGCAGGGGAGGCGGCAGAGAGAGGGAGATAGAGAATCCCAAGCAGACTCCCCACTGAGCTCAAACCCATGACCCCAAGATCATGACCTGAGCCAAATTCAAGAGTTAGACACTCAACTGACTAAGCCACCCAGGCACCTCCTTTTAAATATCATTTTAAAAACTGCTAAGTGATATCTGTGACTGAATATCAGCCTTAGAACAATCAGAGATACTGAAATAGAAAAACATTCATATCTCCAAAAAGGATATGAATGGTACTGTTATTTCTCAATTGTATTTCTGTATATCCTTTATCTAGACATGGATATGTTCCAAAGATCAGACAAATCATCAGTGCACAAGTCTATGTAACCATTCTTTTTCCGTAAGAATACCTGGTTATCAAAATAACAATAATAATAAATGTTACCAAGTTGTTCATTATTCATGAGACATACTACGGCGTACATGGAAAAGAAAGGTTAAGTGTTATTAACTGAATGCAAATCACAAGATTGAACAATATGGAGATGTTTTTGGTTCCAGGTATCAAAGAGAATCAAAATGAAAAATAAAAGATACAGAATATTGATTTGCTAATTACTTCTTGTCAGAATGGTTTACTGCTTGAATTGTAAAAGTCTCATTATCTAGCAATTTGGGTATAAGCCCTACTTTTTAGATCTCAGCTGTTCAGAAAAGCAGCGTGCTGTAATAAGAAAGAACTAGGTTTTCGTATGACACACTTGCTTTTCAATGACAGTTCTCTTAAAGCTGTGTGATCTCAGGCAAGATACTTTACCCCTAAGATAGTCCATGGAAGGAGCTGAAATTCAAAATGATGACCCCAGTCATTATACTTAAAATGTTCTAATACTCCTTATGAAGGTAGGAAAAAAGAGAATTAATTGTTTTAAAGATTTATTTCTTTCAGAGAGAAAGCAGAAGAGGTGAGTGCGAAGGGGGAGGGAGACTCTGAAGGAGACTCCATGCTGAGCACGGAGCCCAACAGGGGACTCGATCTCCCAACCCTGAGATCATGACCTGAGCCAAAACCACTGAGCTTAACCCACCAAGCTACCCAGGAACTCTGAGAATTAATGTTTTTTAATAGGTAAAAAAAATTTATAAATCCTGAGAAAGAATGATATGATCAAAAACAGGAAAATAGACAAGGGAGGGGAAGACTAGTTTAAAAAAAGAGTACAAGGAACTAAAAGTTGTCTTTTTCTCCAATGACCAAAGATATTTATACTTATGGGACCATGCTGACAAGGAGTATTATTTAATTACTACAAAGATAACCTAGAGAAGTTTTTAATGACAGTGAAATAACTTGACATGTTAATATTGAATGGAAGAGGAGGACACCAAACTGTCTATGCAATAAGATCCCAACTTAAAAAATTTATATCTAAATACAATAAATTATTAGGAATATTTATCTCTGAATTATGGAATTACACAGGATTTTAATTTATTGTTATATCATTTGTATGTCCCAAGTTTTCTACAATGTGTATTTATTACTTTTATAATCACAGACAAAAAAAAATGTTCAAGACCAAGAAATAGGAAAACTTCTAGATTTGTCTCTATCATTAATAAGCTAAGTGGCCTAGGGGAAGTCACTTAATCTCATTGTGTCTCAACTTTCTTATCCATAAAATGAGAAAATTGAACTAGATCACCTCCTAAGGTCATTTTCATTTCTATAATTCCATGAATCTATAATGTAGTCCTAACCACATGATAGCCAAAGAAAACAAAGACTAATTAAAGTATTAGTAGCAACAAAGTTACCGTATAGGCACTAAGCCTACTAGGCATTTTTAGCAAACCACACTCCATTGGCCACTTCCCTATGGTATTAACACCTTATATCTACTATATAATTAAATTGCCAAAACAATTTCAAAGATAATATTCAATATTTTCTTAATAATAGTCCTGTAAGATTTGCAGGACAAAGACACCCAAGATGGAAAAATACTGCATAAGGTCAGAGATGAGAGCACACACGTCCCCTGATCCCCCACCCTCATCAGGCCTTTCTCACTATGTGATACTTCCCTGGGTTGCCCTTGTTCCTTCTTAGAATCCCACTAGGTAATGTGTTGCATTTTCATCTGCCATTTTCATAGCTTGGCTGATCAGAAAGCACTGTTTCTCTATGATTTGGGAGAGTCTTCCAGTAATGACTTTGCAGCCATAATTAAGAAATATGTTAAGCCTTCTGTCAATTAACTTAACTGATGTGAAAACCTGACTGGTCCAGAGAGCGATGGATTTCCCCAGCTGCACCTTATCAGAGAATAGCTTAGTGTGAAGGAGAGAAGCTCAGGGCTGTAAAAGGGCCAGGAAAATTGGCACAAGCTCCTCATCCAGGGGGCGAAGAGGGAAATGCGCTCTGCTAGTGTGAGGGGGTTTCTTAAGCAGGAATTATTTTAAAATCTTTCATTGATGGGATGAATAGTTGCATAAATTTTTGCTACATGAAAGTTTCTCCAAAGAACTGCGCCAACAGGAGAAGTGGAGGAGGGGGTCCAAATACAGACCAGACAGAGGCGACATAGTGCTTCTGCAAAGCATTCCAGAATGTGGCCCCATGAAAATATAAAAAACTCAGGCCAAAGCAAGAGCTCAGACAAGACACCCCGATCTCTCTTCTTTCCTTCTGTTTCTCCCCAGTCTGGGCTCGATAACCTCTTCTCAATGCTTGACCAGTGCTTCTCAAACTCTCTGTGGGCTTTTCATTTTCCCAATCCATCGCAATGGGTGTTTTTATAAAGTATCGGAAAAATAAATTACTACGAAAATTATATTAAAAACATGTAAAAATAACCCCATTTTTATTATTAGATTCAAAAGACATAAAATCACTCTGTCAATTTGCTATAAAGTTTCCTAACATTGAACTCTGTACATTATCATCACAGACCAATAATACACAAATTCCCAGACAGGAGCTTTTCAATAGCACTGCGATCAACAATTATCCTGCAAAAACTTATCTCGGCCTTTCCCCACACTGCAGCTGTTTGTTTAGGCTTCTATGCACCCAGAGTAGACTGGGAGTTCCATAAAGGGGTAGGCAATACCTAACCCTCAGGAGTGCTCAGCAAAGATTTATTGAATGAATGAATGAATGAATGAATGAATGAATGAGTGAATGAATGAATGAAGCACATTACATCTATGGGGACTCTTCTAAAACCTAGAGTAACTCCCATGCTTACCTCACTTCCTTTAAGAGATTCCTGAATAAAGCATTAACTTGGCCTTTTGCTTAGTTCCTGCTGTTCAAAGATCATAAAAACACTGGAGTCCTTTACCTTTATTTTTGAGTTTCTCTATTTTCCCTATTTGTTTTCCTGCATCTCTGTGAAAATATTTAACTCTTTTCTTGGAGCCATTTGCTGCTTTCTTCAGCCTCGACATTAAGTATAATAGTGTATTAGTTTTCTGTTAATACTGTAACACTTTACCATAAACTTAATGGTTTAAAACAACAAAAAATTATTAGCTCACAACTTCTATATGTCAGAAGTCCAATGTGGTCTCCCTGAACTGAAATCACAGTTGTCATCAGGGCTGCATTCTTTCTTTGAGAGTCTAGAAGAGAATTTGTCTTTGCTCATTCAGGTTGTGGGAAGAGTTCAGTTCTTTGAGGTTGTATGACTGAGGTCCCCATTTCCTTCCTATTAGCTAAGGGCTATTCCCAGCTCCTCAAGGCTACCAGTTCCCTTGGTTTGTGGCCTCCTTCCTCCATCTTCAAACCCAGCAATGGTGGGTACAGTCCTCAGGCTCCACTTCTCTGACCTTCATGGAGGAAAGGTTCTCCATTTTTAAGGGTTCATGTGATTAAATTGGACCCACCTGGATAATACAAGATGCTTAGCCCATTTCAAGATCTGCAATCTTAATCATATCTGCAAAGTTCTTTCAGGCATGTAATGTCATGTGTTCACATGTTCCAGAGAATAGGAAGTAGCACTTTTGGGGACCTCTACCTAACACAAATATAAATCCATGAATTTATGCTGGGGGAAAAAAAGAAAATTAAAAATATATGTTATTAACTTTATATCATTGGATAAGGTCCCAGTCTTAAATGAGGATTCCTGATAAGGTTCTCAGAGGCTTTCTGGTGGGGTCTGTGCTGTGTTTGTACACCTGGTCTATTGGATTGTTCTCCAAATGTTTTCTCAGCTCCAGTGCAACTGCCAGAGACCCACCATAGTTAACTCATACCATTTTAGCCCTCTGCCTAAGATTATTTTTTTAAATCCAAATTCCATACTATAAAATTCACTTTATTTTGCCTGGCAAATCTGATTCTTCATAATTTGAGCCCACCCTACTCTATAGCCTCATTTTTCATGAGTTCCTACTCATTGCCTATTCCATACCAAAATACTTGCAAAATACTTGTCATTTTATGGTCCTCTTTGCACATGATTTTCTTTCTGCTTGGATGAAATTTCCTCTGCCCTTCCCTTTGGGAACATGTGGAATAATCAAAATAGAGTAAGCTTGGAAATGACTCTAATTTGAACTGGAACTAGTCACTCTGCCACTTACTAGATCTGAAGGTGCCAAAAGCATCCTTGGCCTGGGGAAAAAATAGGATTATTAAAATCAACTTTGCAAGGATGTTTTAAGGCTTTGAGATAATATACATAAATTCATGTAACACAATGTCTGTCATATAATAGCCTTTAACTTTATGTTAGTTATTCTTTTGTCCTTAGAGAACCTCATTTTTGCTTTAGGCTTTAGCTTACCATCTTTTCTGTCATGTTGTCCCTGACCTCTCAGGTACAGTTAAGCTTCAGCCCTGGCAACTCCATAGCCATGTGTATTTAGTACTTTCACATCTTAAGAGTACTTTCTACACGTATCTTTGCCCTCTAGAATTTTATAAACTTCCTGAGTGCAAGAATGTCTTATTATTTTATCCATAGCACCTAACAAAAGGTACAATTAGTCATTCGATAAAAGTTTTGGGTGAGGGACGTCTGGGTGGCTCAGTCAGTTAAACGTCTGCCTTCAGCTCAGGTCATGATCCCATGGTCCTGGGATCGAGTCCCATGTTAGGCTCCCTGTCAGCCAGGAGCCTGCTTCTCCCTCTGCCTGTCACTCCCCACTGCTTGTGCTCTCTCTCTCTGACAAATAAATAAATAAAATCTTTTTTTAAAAAAAGTTTTGGGTGAATGGAAGGATGGATGGATGGATGGGTATAGAACCTTACGCGGTAACTAAGTATATACTATATACTTAATAAACACATGCTAAATTTAAATCAAATACACCTATTTTATAGACAAATCATTCTGTTATTTTATCTTTTTATCTTGTTAGTTGTCTTGCATGCTAAATGGTAATGTCTATGTGTTTGCATTTTTATCCCTGTAACCACAGTAAATTCCTAAAAGGCTGTTCCATTTCTTGTTGCCATCATTAAAGCAAAGTTCTATGTTCTATACATAGTAAGTGTTCAGTACAGTTTGACGGAATGATCAAAAAATACTATGATTTTAATATATACATATATATATGTGTATTTAAGTTTTCTAGATAGACAAGAGCTGATCTTCAGAAAGCCAACTGCGTACACAGGAAAGTTTAAACACCTGACCGAAACACAATAAGAAATATTTGGAGACTTGGGAGCATGAAGACCACCTGTGTTTGCTAATAGGCCTTATCCAAAAGAAAAGTAAACTTTCTAGTATCTTTTTGACAAGAGATAGTTTTACAGCTTGACAGAAGTTGCCTATCTTCTCACAGAAATTAGGAGTTGGAGGGCTGTCTTCCTTAATGATTACATTTCAATGGGATAGCTTCCAGGACTTTGAGAAAGGCATTCCTGGGTTGTCCAACTGGTAAAAAGCTTTTTAAAAATGTATATACCAAAGGGGCAGAGAAAGAATTTACAATACAAGTTTCCTAAACTAAGTGCTCTAAGAAAAGAGAGGTCAGAGTCTGGAAGAAGTGTATCTAAAGCTTATTCAGGCCAAGGGGAATGTTAAGGCCCTTTTGGTCAGTAGGAACTTAAATGTGTGTTTCTGGATCAGAAGGGATGAGTTAGAAAAGTCCCTTGAAAACCAAGATAGGGATGAGTGAGTCAATTCCTCAATGGAATCTATCCATCATGGTGCACCACAGCATGTCCATTGATATGCAAATTCAACATAGCAACCCCTTAGGTGAGGTAGTTTAAATATAAGCCCAAATCTTTAGCTGTAAAGGAGTACTTGGATTAAAAAATAGTTTCAAATCTGGCTTCATATGAACATATATGTAGAACTGTCCATTTTTCAGAAAACTATCGCTTCAGAAAATGTTGTATAACTTTGCTTTTCAACTCCCATTTTTCAGTTAAAAGGCAGTAGAGGTCACAACCGACGGACTACATGGTCTGTGTCCTCACCTCCTTCCCATTCTTCTCATTACAAAAGTGGGTGGAGGGAAAGCTTGATATTGCTCTTGGGAGAGAGCATGGTGATTAAACTCAAGCATCTTCCAGAAGAACTTTCAAACTCTCACATTTCAGGCATTTTTTTTTCTCTTTTCCTCTTCACATTTATTCAAAACATCTCAATTCTGCAGTTCCCTGAAACCTATTCCAGGCATTAAGTAAAAAGTGGGAAGAAATGGGGGAGAAGTTATTTGTTTCTCTTCTTCCGAGTGTATCTTTCTCAAATTTCCTTCAGGTTTTCTTTTGTTTCTCCATTCTTTCTCCCAGCTGCTCCTTGTCATTTCCTCCACTCTGAATGTGGTCAAACTTTGTGGCTATCAAAGTGATACATTGAAACGTGTGTGAAAGCATGCCCACATGTTTGAGAAGTGTAAACAGCCACCAACCGATTTTATAGGGAAACAAGCTCACAGTGATCTGACTACTACTCAACAGACTCCTCAGCAGAGCTTGCCCGGAGTTTAGTTAGGTCAGCGGAGCTCGTACACACCTTCCCGTGCTCCCAATACAGTGACAGGCTAAACAAAAAATATATACCTAAGCATGTATTCTATAAAGGTAAAATAAATTCTGCTTATGAAATGAATAAATTATACTTATGAAATTATACTTAGGAAATGAATTCTGATATATATGCTAAAAATATTTCAAGTAACTCATGGACTGTACGTCAACAAAATGAACAAGAGAATACCCCAGTTTGGGATACTCTTCCCTCTCTATCTTGTCCTCTAGGCTCTTAATGCCCATATTCAGGCATCATTTTTGAATACTTCTTTTTAGCCAGTTTTCACTGAAGAGGTCAGATGAGGTCAGGGTCTTTACAGTAAGTCACACTCTTGTCAGTGTGAAATTCTGTTGTACTTGTCATTTCTCAGTTAATTAAGCTGGATATCTCCTTAGAGATCTTTCTTATATGAAATTGGAAACTGGCTTCATGTTCGTGATTGTACCAAAATGGGCTTTAAAATGTAAAACTCTCTAATCCTCTTTTAGAAGGGCAAGTGTTTTACGTCACCTTGTCTGTAGAGCAAAATCTCTTTCTGAACAAAGAATACAGCTTTGCCAAACCACATACTTTGATTATAAATCAACCAGTACAATAATGGTACTGCAGACACAGCCTCCTAAGATAATCTCTTTAGCACTAAATTGTATTCAGCAAGATGAAAATCCTAACAAGAATGTGATTTCTGTCAGTTTAGCTTTTCATGCATGCCATTTACTCTGTGATTTTTTCCCCCCAAACTCCTGTACCAGCTCAATGGGGGGGGGGGAGGACAGCTCACATATGATCAGGGTTCATATGCATGGACCACAGACCACAGAGGGTATAAAGCATACGAGGATTTATATCGAGTCAAGATTCGTAGAGATTAGAGGGCATTCAAAGAAAGGAAATAAACGTGATTAGAAGGCCATGGTTGGCTCATGAACACGGAGTAAAGGAACAGAGGTACGCAGCCGGACTGCATCCTGCCAGCAAGGCGTGAGGAATCTCTGAAAAGTGCAACTTCAGAGGAGAAGCTGAAATTGTTTATTGTTGCCCTGGGGAGGTGTAATTGGGGTTAATGGGATGAAGTTAAGCAAAGAAAAATTCAGGTTGTATATCAGGAAACACTTCTTAATAATGAGGTCTTTTATAATATTGTCCCAGTGGAAGTATTAGAAGCCCTTTCGTGTGAGTCATTCAAACTTCAAGTAGGAAAATACATGGAAAAATAGGCTGTAAAAGACAGTCTCATACCAGTCCTCCAGGGATGAATTACATAGCACAATCAGATCTCGCTCAGCTCTAATTTCCATGACTCTTTCAGTAAGTTCCTCAAAGGCTCAATTTTCAAAATGCCTGTTCAATTGCTTCTACTACGCACCTGCATCAGTAACAGATTCCAATTAACCGAGCTTGCAATTGCGCAGTGCAACAATTGGGAGCATTGCCTGAGAACTTGGAACCCTGAAGTCATCTGGGATGACCTCAGTCAGTATTTATGTTTGGAAAGGTAGTTAATACACAGCTCAGTATAATAAACAGAGTTCCAAGGAATGCTACCAGTAAACCGATCCAATTACTACACTGAATGCCTTGCCTCATTTGATTTCTTATTACATTCTTTAATTTGTTATATTAGAATTTATTCAGACTCTCTTAAATGCTGGTCACTGAGTAAATGCTAAGGATAAAAACATGAAAATATTAAATAAAGTGTGATTTTCCATCCTCTTTGAAATGTATTCTAGCTAAAGATGGTGTCTTTTCTGCCATTTCACGCACTGGTACCTAAGCCAATGTCTGGCACATATATATTTAATTAATTAATTAATTAATATCCACACTTGAGACTAACACTAACAGAGCATAAGCTCATTCTGTGCCTTTCCTCCAGTTGACTCATTACAAAAGATATATTTTTAAATTGAATGAAGAAAGAAATAGGCAAGCATGTCAGAGGAGTGATGATTTAAGTATGTTACCCAAGACCTTCCACCTTGTTTTATTCCAAAGTTACTGGATAGAAGGCCCAAAACAACTGAAAGCAAGAGCTGGTTGCCTGAGGCCCCTTCCTCATTCTTAAGTGGGAGTGGGAGTGGGAATGAAGCAGGGATTTGAGGAAAGTTTCCTCCCTCTGCTTTCAACACTGGGCTTTTTAAAGACACTGGAGTAAACCCATTTGTGTTTTATTTGGAGAAGGGGGAAAGATTGTCATTTAGAACCTACCCTACTTTCCCACTACGATTAGACTCTGCAAATGCCCAAAGTCAAGAGGGCTAGCCCTGTATACCAGTGGATACCAAAAGAAAATTTCAATGGGGAAAAGGCAGCTTACGGTATAGAAAATCAGGAGGTAGAATGATGGAATTCACTGCAGATAGAGCCGTGGCACTGACTAAACCAGGAGCTCTGCTGAGTGCTCAGGCCATGAAAACCCTCACTTCCTTTCCTTTTCTTATGTTTGGCTCCATTCATGCCATTGGTCTTCCTTTGCATTTATATTAGGGAGGCATCTTTTTTTTAATCTCTTTGGTCTTTGATTGCAAAACACATTTAAGTGTTTTTAAAATATTTGCTTAACTTTTTACTATTTAATATGCCTCTCATACTGTTTTCAATCTTTTTCTACAAATGTTAAAAATAGATTATTTGCTTCATTTTTTTTTCTACTTTACATGGATATTTTGTATAAAATCAGTATGAAGAAAATTTTAGTGGTATTGTTAGAACTCTGTTTATTTATTTGTAGTCTTTTTTCTATTCTTTCTGCCCTCTCTGCTTTTTACTGGCAAAGAACAACTCTGCTGCTAACAAGTTGGAATTTTAAGTTGGAGGTAATTTCATCTTTTACTCGCTTTAAAATCTGTGTTTGAAATATCATTTATCTGGCCTCTGATGAGATCTCCCTTTCATTTTCCACATTTGTTTTTCCTGCATTTCCTCTTGTTAAACAGAGTATAGATTTGTTTGGTCATTTAGAGATCTGATTTGCTTTACCGTTATTTTACTCTGCACAATTCAACATTTCTGTCACTATTATATATTGGTTCATACTGTATCAACTAAGAATCCCTGTTCTCATTTTTCCCCCAAATTTCCAAGATGGCTGCATCTTGTGAAGGGTTCATTAGATACCCTTTACATTTTATTTAACTAAACATGTTCAGAAAGCAAACTAGATACATCCACTCATAAAACTGTAGTTCTTCTGACACAAGAGGAAGTATGACAGTGATAAGATGCTTCATCCAAGTTTAGACCAACATATACATTGATGCATGTCTGTAGAATGAAAACAGACTTCTCTAGGATACATGTTACATTTTCCAAAGCAATAAAGTGTAGCCGACTATGGTCATTAAAACGTAACGGTTCTCATGGAGGTAGAGCATCCTGGGGCATACAAATTCGTGTAGGGTTATCCAGAAATGAGCTAATCTAATGAGGAGTGACTTGTTATCTTGGAAATATAAAATATGCCAGCACACTAAATTAAATAGACTCACATAGTTTTAAACAGCATGGGCTCAAATTTAAATGTTACAGAAAAGTCACTATTACTGAGATGAAGCATAAAATAATCCACATTTCAATAGGAGTATCCACACCATATTTATTTACTTTTTTTTTAAGATTTATTTATTTGGGGCAGGGAGTGGAGGGAGAGGGAGAAAGAATTTCCATTAGACACCACGCTTAGCTCAGAGCCTATCATGGGGCTCAATTCCACGACCCTGAGATCATGACCTGAGGTGAAACCAAGGGTTGGACACTTAACTGACTGAGCCACCCAAGCACCCCATATTTATTTAGTTTTTAACAAATAAGATAACATTGCTTTATGAGATTCTCCATATTAAGGGAAGATAGAAAAATATAAAGAGAACAAAGTATGAATATGTGAATACCTACAATCTCTGAATTCTTTATTGTTGCAGGCATTCAAGTTCACTAAATTAAATTGGCAAAGGAACGTTATGGTAATATCCTTGAATTTTGCTTATTGTGTTACCAGTATGTCGTACAAAGATTTTTTTAATGATTTGAAAGATTTTGAAAATGTTTCAACTTCAGGTTCCGGGCCTAACTGCCAAGCATCCAAAGATGTCAGTGGCTCCACCCAAACATCCCACTTCCCACCATTGCACACTGGCCTCCCCTCGGACTTTCTTGGTACTGGCAAAGGCATTCCAGAAGCTACCCCTCAATAGGCTCCTGCCTCACCCCCGTGGCAGAGGCTCACTGATTAATGTCTCTGTCTCCTGCATCCTCCAGCTTGCCAGAGAATTCTTAAATCACACCTCGAATTGGCTTATTTTTCTCTCTTTTCAAAAATGTTCAATGGCTCCCCATTTCTGTCAAATTAACTACAATGTTTCAACCAGAATTCAAAGCCTTATACAGTATGGCTCCAACCTATCTCTTCAGCGTATCACTTTCTTTTCTCCGACTCAAACTCTATATTCCAGCAAAATTGAACATCTTGTATTCATCACATTTTCTAGTATTTTCTCTCCTCTAGGGCACTGTTTCTATTTTCCACTGTCAGGAGCCTGTCTTTTAATATTATTTTAAATATTACCTCCTGTAAAAACAAATTTCCTAATTTTTCAATCATATATTATGTTTCATTTCCTTAATATATCAGTCATTTTTTCCTCTTGTATTATAGCTTGTATGATGGTGGTTTTTTATTTGCCACATCCCTGGTGTAAGACCTGTTCAGGGAAACAGATATAGCATCTAACTCCTAAAGGATAGCCCCCACGGCAACCTGGCCAGTGCCAGGCAAGCAGTGGCTGAGCATCTATTTGTTTGCATATTCAACAAAGACTCATCAAGTAGTCAGTGTGAGCCAAACACAATGGTACTGACTTTACAATAGAATTTCATACATAAGGTCAAAAAAATATTCTTCAATCTCATATGGTAACATGCTGTGAACAAAACTTCCACACATCATCAATTCCTAGTAAGGGGTTCTGAAAATTATTTTAATATAATAAATATTAACTACAGAATCTAGTCAATAAACATATATAAAATATTAATTTGACATTTAGTATTTCAAATGATGTATGTCTGGAATGCTTATCCTCCTCACAGATATTCCCTTGGTTCTCTCCTCTCTTCCTCCCAGTCTTTACTGACGTGCCACTTTCTCAATGAGATACGTCCTGGCCACCCTGTATAATATTGCAGTGAACACACACACACACACATCTATTGTCCTTTCCTGCTCTATTTTCCTCTTAGCACTTATCACTATCTAATATATAAATACTTTACTCATTTGTTTTTATTGTCTATTTCCTCCACGAGAACGTAAACTCCATGACAGCAATTTCATTCAAAGAGTATATTAATATTTACCCAAGTAGTACACCACAGTAAATGTAAAATAATGCTTATTGAAGAGGAGATTTACAAGCAGAAAAGTGACAGAATACACATGTTGCCATGTGCCCTGATTAGCCCACAGAGAGGCAAGCTTTGACTGGATGCATGAACTAAAGAGACACTGTCTTTGAGCCAGTGTGTGTAATCCCAGGAGAGGCAGAGGGAACAGGGAACAGCGGGTTGATTCTGATCACCATGAGAGCTTTCTGGTCAGGGAATGACCTTGTTAGGAACATAAGAACTAGGAAGATTGGTAGGAGAAGAAAGGGATAAAGAAAGGGAGGTAATCAGAAGGGGGAATGAAGCATGAGAGACTATGGACTCTGAGAAACCAACTAAGGGCTTCAGAAGGGAGGGGGGGTGGGGGAATGGGATAGGCTGGTGATGGGTAGTAAGGAGGGCACATATTGCATAGTGCACTGGGTTTTATATGCAACTAATGAATCATCGAACTTTACATCAAAAAGCAGGGATGTACTGTATGGTGACTAACATAATATAATAAAAAAATATGATTATTTAAAAAAAAAGAAGAAATAGGCTAACATTTCCATTCAGCCAGATTCCTTCTACTCTACCAAAAAGGAAGAACCCGGAGGACCATCCAGATTGAATTTCCTCAGTCCACTCTCAGGTCTGTGGGAGCTCGGTGTATATAAGTCCATTACTTAACTGTGACAGACCCTAACTTGTTCTGGTGTTTAAGAGTCGGACGTTAGTAAGTGTCCCCTGCAACTGAGTCAAGTAAAGAGTGATATATCCAATATCACTGAGTTCAATTTAAGACCTACCACTTGTGACATCTTAGAAAGGTGTTTGAGTCTGTCTGTTCCCATCTGTGATGGAAATGAGTTGTTCAAATCAGCCCACCACCCCACAGTCTTCATTCACTTGCCAAGATTGTATGAGTTTACAGCCAATTCTGACACCCTCGGATCCCTTATATCAATGTTTATCAAACTACGGTCTTTGGTTCCCTGGGCATCCGTGGATTTCTTCTCAGGAGTTAAAGAAACTAACTTTTCTTTAACTTATAGGTTCTTAATGTGGAGTTCTTGAAGATGGGGAAGAAAATAATTACATGTTTTACTTTCACTAACTTCTCACTGAAATATGACGTATGGAGTGTCGGTCACACAACAGGCAGTATTTTTATCGGGCATTGCAATTCCTGTGGAAACCTGGAATATTTTTTATACCCGTCACTAATTCAAAAGTACAGAAGTTATCAAGCCTGATATTGCTAGATCTTCTTGTTTATTGAGTTAATAAGGATGCACCTATTTTGATTATTTTGATTATTATAATTCTATATAAAATATTTTGCTGATTATAATTCTATATAAAAATTGGTATTCTCTATAAGCCTTTAAGTTTAATTTTTTTTAAAGATTTTTATTTATTTATTTGACAGAGATAGAGACAGCCAGCGAGACAGGGAACACAAGCAGGGGGAGTGGGAGAGGAAGAAGCAGGCTCATAGCAGAGGAGCCTGATGTGGGGCTCGAACCCATAACGCCGGGATCACGCCCTGAGCCAAAGGCAGATGCGCTTAACCGCTGTGCCACCCAGGCGCCCCTGAAGTTTAATTTTTATGCATCTAAAAATGTTGTTCTGAGAAGAGGTCCATAAGCTACACCAGACTGCCAAAGGACCCTACAGGATAAAAATGGTTGAGGATCCATGCTTTAAAAGGAGTCTGTATACTACTCAAGTTTGAGGGTAGGGGAGAACCGCTTTGTATTTTGAGTCCTCTTTGCTGTTAGAAACCTGTATTTGGGGTGGGGGAGAACTGTCTTGCTTTATTGCTCCTCCTTCCTATAAGAACTTCTATTTAGACTTTTGCTTTGTCTACTAACCCATCTATTTCTGTATTTATCAGACTTCTCTGCCTCAATACCTCTGAGCCTTCCTTGACAGCTTCTTATCACTTGAAAGTTGACTGTAAATGGATTCTTTTATTTAGTTTACCCTAGAGTCAGAACAGGCAGGAAGAAATCAGGTTGAGAGGAGCAAAGCATACTAAGGAAAATTCTATCAATTAAATGTTAACGCAAAAAAAAATACTTATTTACTTTCCTGATTTTTATTACCTTAACGTAAAAGTCAGCGTATTGAATGAACTTATCACAAGGTTGCCTAAATGCTTGCCACTTTTCGGCACATCCTTTCACTGAGTTCCACTAAGGCCAAATGTAAATATACAGCTTCCACTTAGCCAACTTCCAGATAATATTTTAAAAGGTAATGAAATAATGTCTGAGCCCCTCAGATGGAAGCTGTTATGTAAGTACAAACTACAGTCATTATTATTTTCATAAATATTTGGCTATTCAGATCTCATGGAAACCTTTCACATTCTTTTCAAATGCTCTTTGCAGAGGAAAATGCAGTCAAAGCATGTTGCGCTGGAAAGACCTGCTCCCCTTCCTTTCTGAGGGAAGTAATAGTCTCAGGGAATGGCCCGCTGAAATTCCAATGGCTTTATCAAATGAGACCCTACCAGTTTGCCCAACAGTATTTAAAGTCTCCCTTAGTGATTTCCTTGCATTTACAGAGAGACCTCAACAATCAAGAAGGAAATGTGTGTTTTGCTGTTTCTTGGCTCACTTTAGTGCCTGGTTTTATCAAGCTGCTGCACAGCCCTTCTGTCCTGAAAGACGCCTGTGTGACTTGGATTCCATTTCACAGAGTCACACTGGATCCTCTTATGTCTCGCCAATTAAATTATCTTCTCCAGCCTTTATTCCTGCCAAAGAGGCTCAGGCTGAGATGAGGTCACACTCCTCTTAAGTTGCTCTTTGAAAGAGTGTGGAAGGCCTCATGGAGAGTAGGAATACACACCAGCGTTCATGCTTAGGCTTCCCCTGCCTCGGAGGTAGATAACAGAATTTCTTTGCAGTACTTCCTCCTGCTGTCTACCTCTACCTGAATCTCTAAAAGCTAAAGAATCCTCTACAATCTTATTAAATTAAATTATAGGGGCACCTGGGTGGCACAGTCGTTAAGCGTCTGCCTTTGGCTCAGGGCATGATCCCAGCGTTCTGGGATCAAGCCCCGCATCAGGCTCCTCTGCTAGGAGCCTGCTTCTTCCTCTCCTACTCTCCCTGCTTGTGTTCCCTCTCTCGCTGGCTGTCTCTCTCTGTCAAATAAATAAATAAAGAATCTTTTAAAAATAAATAAATTAATTAAATTAAATTAAATTAAATTAAATTAATTAAATTTTAGCACTCTCGAAAACATGTGGTAAGTGTAACATTTCACTATCACTGTGCCCGTTGAATCACCGATTGGGCATTGTGGAAGCTCGAAGAGAATTCTTCAGTTGGTCCTCTTAAGGGACTCTGGAGGCCAGTTATTGACTCTGTCTTGTGTTTTTCAGAACTGTCTCTACAGCAGTACACATCTAAAACAAAATTAAGTTTCTGTGAGCTATCAAGATATTTGCTATTTTGCATGTTTGTCAGCCTGCACTTTGTCTGGACTTTCGCTTTCCCATGAAAATATCTCCTAAGACAGAAATAAGATAATGGGTGTTTATTTTAAAGAAAACATGAGGTCCAAAAATTGAGCTTTTTGTGGATTTCCTATCAGGCTTCCCTATTAGTTTTCCATGAAGAGCGGCTGCTATCTCAAACTCCGGCCTGGCAGGAGACTGTAGAGTCTTCTCCATAAAACTTTGGTTTAAAGTGACTCTTAGGACTGTTGAGGTTGGCAAGACGAATTTTACTTTTGTGACGCGAAATGAGTCGAAGAAAACTTAAGGTTGCCTTGTAAGAGTGGACACAAGAACGAGGAGTCCCGGGGCTGCGGTGCTCGGTTCCATGCACAGCGGACTGACTGGCAACTTAATCCTTCTCAGCCACTGGTCCCTCCCACCCCGGCCCTCCTCTGCGTCCTAAGGATTCAGTCATGGATTGTGTAAGTGCCTACATCACGACTTGCTGTTTCTGCTGAAACTTTCCTTTGGACCCTCAGTGCTGCGGTGCTCCTACCCCTGCAGGTGATTTCGTATAGCGAACCCATTGCCCTCCTTGCAGAGATTGTAAACACACAAGTAGCCCTTGCTTAAATGTCTGCTTACACAATTCCCGGCGCGGGAACATAGTAAAAGGAGGAAAAGATAGGCTCTAGAGTGTACGATTTCCACAACTGGCTCTCTTTGTTAACTGTTCTCAAACCAAAGAATATTTGAACAGATTTAACAGGATGAAGGGCTGGACATTTTTAGGCCAAGGAATGGAACACAGTGATGACTGAGAAGCCTTCCTCATCTCTGGGTGTTTTCCTTCGAGGTGTCTTTCTTATTTAAAGTACAGGACATATTTTGCATTTCACGTCTCGAACGGTGCTTCATGCCAACTTTCTATGTCACCTCGGGTGTGAATGGAGGAGGAGAAGAAAGAGAAGCCACACTATTTACTTTCCTGCTTTTGAAAGTGCTGTTCCAAAACACTGCTCGATAAAAAATAGATTTGCTTTGGGATTCCACAGGGTCTTCTCCACCAAAGACATCCTCATGGCATGAAGATAATCGGGTGTGCTTTTGCTTTCACAGATGAGGACATTGTCACATTCAAATTCTACATGAATATTTTGTTTTCCTTTTGAATTTTGGAGGAGGGTATGTAGGACATCGAGTGCTCAAAGAGACTTTTTCTTTCCTTTGGCCAGCCCCCCCCCACACACACACAGAGTCACACCACTTATAAAAGATTCCGCAGTGCTTTCCTCCCCACCCAGTTTTTGTCAAGTCCCAGCTCTCTTCTATGTGCCCCCTTTTCTTTGCCTCTTCCATCTTTCCCCTATATTCTGCCATTCTAGCCAACCAGACAACTTCATAAAATACCTCCTTACATAGATTCCAAGAGTTTATGTGCTAGTTTTCGTTATAAAAGGTAAAAATAAATTAGGTGAAACCTTAGCTGTGTTCAGATATGCAAAAAATTGATTTCCAATTACTGGTAGAACTAAGTACTGATGTTCTTCTATAGATTTAAGACAGTATTTAATTTTATTTTTTATTTGTATTTGAGTATAGTTGACACACAATGTTACAGTAGTTTCAGGTGAACAACTTAGTGATTTGACAAGTTTGTACCTTATTCTGTGCTCACACAAGTGTAACTACAGTTTGTCTCATTACATCACTATTACAGTATCACTGACCACATCCCTTATGCTGTGCCTTTTACTTCTGTGACTTACTCATTCCATAACGGGAAGCCTGTAGCTCCCACTCCCCTTAACCCATTTTGCCCAACTCCCCGCACTCCCTGGCAACCATCGGTTTGTTCTCTGTATTTATAGGTCTGATTCTGCTTTTTGTTTATTCATTTGTTGTATTTTTTTAGATTCCACTTACGAGCGGAATCATATGGTATTTGTCTTTCTCAGTCTGACTTATTTAACTTAGCATAATATTCTCTAGGACTATCCGTGTTGTGTTAAATGGCATGATCTCATCCTTTTTTATGGTTGTGTACTATCCCATTGTATATATACACCACACTTTCCTTATACATTAGTCTATTGATGGACACTAGGTTGCTTCCATGTCTTGGATATTGTAAATAATGCTGCAATGAACACAGAGGTACAAAAAAATTTTTTTAAAGATTTCTTTTTTCTTTGACAGAGAGAGACAGAGAGGGAACACAAGCAGGGGGAGTGGGAGAGGGAGAAGCAGGCTTCCGGCTGAGCAGAGAGCCCAGTGCGGGGCTCAATCCCAGGACCCTGGGATCATGACCTGAGCCGAAGGCAGACGCTTAACAACTAAGCCACCCAGACACCCCTACAAAAACTTCTTGAATTGATGTTTTCAGGAGTGGAATTACTGGAATTCAGGAACAGAATTACATATGGTATTTCTGTTTTTTAATTTTTTTGAGGAAACGTCATACTGTTTTCCACAGTGGCTGTACCAGTTTACATTCCCACCAAAAGTGCATGAGGGTTCCTTTTTCTGCACATCTTCACCAACATTTTTTGTTTCTTGTCTTTTTGATTTTAGGTGTTCTAACAGGTGTGAGGTGATATTTCACTGTGGTTTTAATTTACATTTCCCTGATGATGAGTAATGTTGAATATTTTTTTCATGTGTCTGTTGGCCACTTGTATGTTTTCTTTGGAGAAATGTCTATTCAGGTCTCCTGCTCATTTTTTAATCTGCTTGTTTGGTTTTTTGGTGTTGAATTGTATAAGTTCTTTATATATTTTGGATATTAACCCCTTATCAGATATGTCATTTGCAAATATCTTCTCCATTCAGTTTTGTTATGGTTTCCTTTGCTGTGAAAAAGCTTTTATTTTTGATGTAGTCCCAATAGTTTATTTTTGTTTTTGTTTCCCTTGTCTTAGGGGACATATCTAAAAAACAACATTTAAAATTCATATTCTTATACAAGTCATTTTTTTTTTCAAATTCCTAACTGGCCCATGCCCCCCCTTTCAACCTCAGCTCCCATCACACTTATACCAGCTCAAGAAGTTCTAACCTCACTGATTTTCTTTCTGGTCTCCAAATAATGCCAGACTTTTTTCTACCATATAGACTTTGCACTTGCTGGGCCTTTTATCTAGAAAGCTCCATCACCAGATCTTCATATGGCTGGTTCCTTGTTGCCAGTTAGGTGTCACTTCAAATGCTGTCTAGAAGCTTTTTTGTTTGTTTGTTTTGTTTTGTTTTGTTTTTTTGTCCAAAGACTTTTAAGTTTGATGTAGTCTTCTTTGTTAATTTTTGCTTTGTTGTTTGTGCTTTTGGTGTTCTAGCCAAAAAAAAAAAAAAAATCATTGCTGAGACCAATGTCTAGGAGCTTCTTACCTATGTTTTCTTCTAGGAGTTTTGCAGTATAGCATTGGGGGTTTTTTTTAGTCTTTAACCCATTTTGAGTAAACCTTTTATAAGTGGTGTAAGATAGGGGTTCATTTTCATTGCTATGGCTTCAGTCAATTGATTATCTTTTAAAGGATGAAAAAAAGAGAAAAAACATTTTATATTTATCTATATGCTTAACATCTCCAGTGTTTTAATGTATATCCTAGTATCATTTCTCTTCAACTAAAAGAGCTCCTGTTAATAATTTTGATCATGCTGGTCTGCTAACAACAATTTTACTGAGAATTTATCACCTCTATTAGAAGAAATTTTCTCATGGGTATGGAATTCTAGGTTGGCAAATTGTCTTTTTTTTCTTTCATTACTTTAAAAACAACATTCTTTTTTCTTCTAGCCTCCATTGTTTCTGATAAAAAGGCAGATATTTTTCTTATCATTTTCCCCCTTGGCTGCTTTTAAGATTTCCTTGCTGGCATTTGGGTTCAAGATGCCAATAAAGTAAGATCCTGAACTCATCTCCTCCCATGGGTACATCAGTCTACAACTACACATGGAATAATTCCCTCTGAAAGAAACTGGAAATTCAATGAAAAGAGCTTCTACAGCAAAGGATAACAGGACAGCATTGAGATAGGAAAGAGAGGCAGGAAAAGACTCACCAGGGGAAAAAACACACCCCAGCTGTTGTGAGTCACAATTGGGAGGGATAGTGGATGTACAGAACTTTTTCCTGAGGAGCAAGGGATTGGAGCTCTACATTAAACACCCCAACCTTTAGGCCCTTCACAGGAGAAATGAGCTCCCAAAACACTTGGCTTTGAAAATCATTGGGCATTATATTCAGGAAAACTATAAACCTGTAGGGAACAGGAAACCCACTCTGAAAGGGTTCATGGGTAGACTGACACAACCTGGTTACCAGCACAAAAGCACCAATTTGAAAAGTGCTTAGACCATAGGTAAAGGAGATCCATTTACCAGTCTTTAAGCGTCTGCTAGAGAAGCAAGAAACAGCAGGAACTTTGTCCAGAGACTAAGACATTGGCACAAGCCATTCTTTCAATTTCAGTCTTTCTTACTAATACTGGTGCACCATTTTGGAATTTTCTCTGTAACTACTAGTGCCTGTAGGTGTGTCCTGCTGAGAGCCCCACCCACCAAAACACTGTAACAGTCATGGGCACATGCCACAGCAGATCTAGAGACCAACCCCACCCACCAACATGCCACAGCAGTTGGAGACTGCTAAAATGTCACCAATTCCATCCACCAGTGTGCCACAGACATGCCCCCACCACATCAGGAGGGTGCACACAGCCCACTTAAGGGACACCCCTTGAGCACCTGGCTCTGGTGACCTGGGGAGATTGAGCTTCTTAGCCCTACAGGACATCTCCAACATAAGACAACTCCTCCAAGACTGGGAGAAGTAGCTGACTTACCTAATACATGGAAATAAACACAGAAAGGCAAAATAAAGACACAGAGAAATATGTTTCACACAAAAGAAGGAGATAAAACCTCAGAAAAATAACTAAAGGAAATGGAGATAAGCAATCTAATTAATAAAGAGTTCAAAGTAATGGTCACAAAGATGCTCACAGGACTTGAGAAAAGAGTGAATGAACATAGAACTTTAACAAAGACATAGAAAATATTAAAAAAGAATCAGTCAGAGCTAAAGAATTAAATAACAAAGGAACTACACAAACAGCCAAAAAACAGTTAATAATATGGCAATAAGTATATACTTATCAAAGGTTACTTTAAATGTAAATAGAATAAGTTCACCAATCAAAAGTCATAGGGTAGCTAAGTGAATAAATAAACAAGACCCATTTAATATGCTGCCTATAAAAGACTCACTTCAGAAGTAAGGACACACACAGACTGAAAATGGAAGGATTGAAAAAGATACTCCATAAAACGGAAATGGAAAAAAAAAAACTAGAGTAGCAATACTCTTAGCAAACACAACAGACTTTATTTTGGGGGGAGATTGGAACTTTCATTTTTTTAATTTATTTTTATTTTTTTATCTTTCTTTGCCATTTTTTTATGTTCAGTTAGCCACTGTATAGTACATTATTAGTTTTTGATGTAGTGTTCAATGATTCATTAGTTGCATATAATACCCAGTGCTCATCACAAAATGTGCCCTCCTCAATACCCATCACCTGGCTACCCCATCCCCTCCACCCGCTTCCCCTCTGAAATCCTCAGTTTGTTACAAAATAGATTTTAAAACAATGACTGTAATAAAAGACAAAGAAGGGCAGTATGTAATGATAAAGGGGTCAATCCAATAAGAAGATACAACATTTAAAAATTCATAGGCACCCAACATAGGAGCACCAAAATATATAAAGAAAATATACACAGAACCAAAGGATAAATTGAAAGCAATACAATAATAGTAGGAGACTTTAACACTCCATTTACATCAGTGGATAGATCATCAATAAGGAAACATTGGCCTTAAATGAGACATTAGACTAGATGGAATTAATACATACAGAACATTCCATCCATTCCATATTCTCTAGAGCACATGGAACTTTCCTCAGGATACATCACGTGTTGAGCCACAAAACAAGTCCCAGTGAATTTGAGAAAACTGAAGTCATATCAATATAAACCATCTTTTCTAACCACAATGGTATGACACTAGAAATCAATTACAAGAAGAAAATGGAAAAAAAAAACACAAAAACATGGAGATTAAACAACACGCTACTGAACAACCAATGCAATTTAAAAATACTTAGAACAAATGTAAACAGAAATACAACATACCAAAATCTATAGGAGGCAGCAGAAGTGGTTCTAAAAGAGAAGTTCAAAACAATACAGTCCTACCTCAAGAAACGAGAGAAACCTCAAATAAATAATTTAACCCTATGCCTAAAGGAACTCAGGAAAGAAAAACAAATGAAGCCCAAAGTTAGTAGAAGGAAGGAAATAAAAAAGATCAGAGCAGAAATAAATGAAATAGAGACTAAAAAGACAGTAGAAAAGATAAATGACACTAAGAGCTGATTCTCTGAAAAAATAAAATCAGCAAACCATTAGCTAGACTAACCAAGAAAAAACGCAAGAGAACTCAAACAAAAGCAGAGATGAAAGAAGTTACAACTCATACCACATATATACAAAGGATCATAAGACTACTATGAACAATTATATGCCAACACACTGGGCAACATAGAAGAAATGGATAAATTCCTAGAAACATAGTAATCTTCCAAATCATGAAGTAATAGACTGATTTACTAGTAAGGAGATTGAAACAGTAATCAAAAACCTCCCAACAAACAAAAGTCCAGGGCCAGACACTGGCAAGTTTTACCAAACATTCAAAGAAGATTTAATACCTTTCATTCTCAAACTCTTCCTAAAAATTTAAGAGGAGGGAATGCTTCCAAACTCTTTTATGAAACCAGCCTTACTATGATACCAAAACCAGACAAGGACACTACAAAAAGAAAGAAAATTATAGTACAATATTGTTGATGAGCATAGATGCAAAAATCCTCAACAAAATATTAGCAAACTGAATCCAATGATACATTAAAAGGATCATATGCCACAATCAAGAAGTATTTATTCTAGGAATGCAAGGATAGTTCAACACCCACAAATTAAGCAACGTGATACATTAACAAAATGAAAGATTAAAAAAATCATATGATCATCTAAAAAGATGCAGAAAAAGCATGTAACATAAAAACTCTTGACAAAGTAAATGTAGAAGGAACATACCTCAACATGATAAAGCCCATGTAGGACAATTCTATAGCTAACATCATACTCTATGGTGAAAAGCTGAAAGCTTTTCCTCTAAGAACAGGAACAAGCCAAGAATACCCAATCTCACCACATTTATTCAACATAGTATTAGAAGTCCAAGCTACAACAATTGCACAAGAAAAATAAGTAAAAAGCATCCAAGTCAGAAAGGAAGAAGAAATACTGTCACTATTTGTAGACGCCATGATACTGAATACCAAAAAACCTAAAGATACCACAGAAAACTGTTAGAACTAAAAAATTCAATAAAGTTGCAGAGCACAAAAATTAATATACAGAAATCTGTGGCATTTCTATGCACTAATAATGAAACATCAGAAAGAGAAATTAATAATTCCATTTATAATTACATCAAAAAATACCTAGCGATAAATTTAACCAAGGAGGACAAAGATCTGTACACTGAAATTTATAAGGCACCAATGAAAGAGATTGACAAAGACATGAATAAATGGAAAGATACATTGTGCTCTTGGATTGGAAGAATTAATATTGTTAAAATGTCCATACTACCCAAAGCAATATACAGATTCAATGCAATACTTACGAAAATTCCAATAGCATACTTTACAGAACTACAACAAATAATTCTAAAATTTATATGTAAACATCTAAGATCCCAAACAGCCAAAGCAATCTTGAGAAAGAAAAGCAAAATTGGTGGTATTATGCTTCCTGATTTCAAACTATACTGCAGAGGTATAGTAATCAACACAGTACGGTATTGCTATGGAAACAGACCAGTGGGACAGAATCAAGAGCCCAGAAATAAACCCACACATGTATAGACAGTTAACCTACAACAAAGGAGCCAAGAACATGCAATGGAAAAGGACAGTCTCTTTAATAAATGGCATTGGGAAAACGGGATAGCCACATGAAAAAAATGAAACTCGACCAGTATCTTTCATCATACACCAAAATTAACTCAAAATTGATTAAAGTCTTGAATATAAGACATGAAACCATAAAATTCTGAAAGGAAAAAACATAGGAAATAACATCAGTCATAGTGATGTCTTTGTGAATCTGACTACAAAGGGAAGGGAAACAAAAGCAAAAATAAACAAATGGTACCGTATCAATTTAAACAGCTTCTGCACAGCAAAGGAAACCATAATCAAGACAAAAAGGCAAACAGAAAGGAAAAAGATATTTGCAAACCATATACCCCATAAGTTATTAATATCCAAAATATATAAACAACTTATATAACTCAGCAGTAACAGCAGCAACAACAAAACAACCCAATTAGAAAGTAGGCAGACGACCAGAATAGACATTTATCCAAAGAAGATAAACAGATGGCCAACAGGCACATGAGAAGATGCTCAACATCTCTAATTATTAGGAAAATGCAAATCAAAACCACATGAAATATCACCTCACACCTGTTAGAATGGCAATTATCAAAAGACATGGATAATAAGTATTGGCGAGGATGTAAAGAAAAGGGAATTCTTGTGCGCTCTTGGTGGGAATGTAAATTTGTACAGTCACTATGGAGAACAGTATGTCGGTTCCTCAAAAAGTTAAGAATAGATCTATCATATGACCCAGCTATTCAACTTCTGGGTATTTATCCAAAAGAAACAAAAACATTAATTTAAAAAGATATATGCATCCTTATGTTCATTGCAGCATTATTTACAGTAGCCAAATAGGGAAGCAACCTAAGCGTCCATCAATTGATGAATGGATAAAGATGTGTTATGTTTATAAAATGGCATACTACTCAGCCATAGAAAGGAAGGAAATCTTTTCATCTGGGACATGGCTAGACCTTGAGGGTATTATGCTCTGTGAAACAGATCAAATGAAGAAAGACAAATACCATACGGTTTCACTCATATGTGGAATCTAAAGAAACAAAACAAACAACACAAAAACATTCTCCTAGATACAGAGAATGAACTAGTAATTACCAGAGGGGAAGACGGTTGGCAAATGGGTGAAATGGGTGAAAGGAGCAACTGTTATGATGATGGATGATAACTAGACTTGTGGTGGTGATCACCTTGCTGATATCAGATTATAAAGCTGTACTCCGGCGGGGCAAATGGCTGCCTCAGTCAGTACAGCATGCAACTCTTGATCTCAGAGTCATGAGTTTGAGCCCCACACTGGGCATAGAGCTTCCTTGGAAGGAAGAAAGGAAGGAAGGAAGGAAGGAAGGAAGGAAGGAAGGAAGGAAGGAAGGAAAGAAGGAAGGAAAGAAGGAAGGAAAGAAGGGAGGGAGGGTGGGACGAAGGAAGATATTACCTATAAAAAAGAGAAGCTATACACCTGAAACATTATATATATTATAATATATATATATATAAAAAATAGAAAGAGAGATTTCCTCTTTAGTTTTCAGTAGTTTGACTATGATGTGCCTAGGCTTCATTTTCATTGCATTTCTTTGTGTGTAATACTTACTGAGCTTACTTGATTTCAGACAGTTTTCTTAAAAGTCAAATTTAGCCAATATTTCTTCACATTTTCCGTCTGTCCCATATTCCATCTCTTCTCTTTCTCAGACTTTAATACTATCTATATAAGACAACTTGATACTATCCCAAATGTCACTGAACCTTGTTTTCTATTTTATTCTCTCTGTGCTTCAATTTAGATAGTATAGATATTGTACGATCTACAAGTATAATGATCCTCTCTTTTGTTGTTACACAGAGTGCATTTTATCCCATTCGATAAATACTTGATTTCAGATATTGTATTTTTTGGTTCTAAAATTTCTATTTGGTTGTTGTTACAAATGTCTCCTGAAATCCCTTCATTTCTTCATCTATATAATAATCTTTTTCTATAGATTCTTTAAAATAGTTTCTTAATTCTTTATTACAAAATTCCAAAATCTGGGTCATTTTTTATTCTATTCCTATTTCCCTCTTCTCACATTTTCCTGTTTCTTCACATGCCTAGTAATTCCTGATGTATACTAGACCTTATAAATAATACAATGTAATATCTTAGGATTTTGTACCTTTTCCCTAAAGATTGGTGAGTTCCTTTCTACTAGGGAGTTAAATGACTGGCAGATGATTTTAAATTTATAGAGGTTGGTTTTATACTTTGTTAGAATGGGACTATGCTGATTTGTCTACGAATTCAAGGAAATTGCTTAGTCCTAGGACACAGTCTTAACTCTATGTGGAAACTCTTGAGTATTTATTTATCAAGAACCTTTGGCTTGGCTGAACTTGAACTCCAAATTTTTTTACCTTTGCAGTTGAAATCTCTGCTTACCTCTTTTAGCTTTGCAGCTACTGTTTTCTTCCTGGGCAACTTGGAACATTACATGCACATATATAGGAAAGGGGTTAGCCAAGGGTTTGAAAGGATTTTATAGGTAGATTTTGGTATCCATCACTGTTGCCCTTTCTTTTTCAACATGCTGGAGGTCCTGCACCCATCCTTTGATCCCTGAAGCAAATAAGGCTACGGTTTTAACTTCAATTTTAGCTGATCCACACTGTGCTGGCCTATTTATTTATTGGTTCATTCATATTTTTGCCTGGCTTCTCCCACTAACGCATAATTTTTGGAAGAACAGATTTCTTATCTGACACCACTGTATTTCAGCACATGATGCTATGTGTAACACACAGTAGATTTCCAGGAAATAATTACCTAACTATTCACATTTTACATCATGCCATATGACAATGGCTTTATAGTAATGTTGTAATTGCATTAATCTTTGCAATACCATTAAAAGTAAAATAAACAGAATGTTGCATCCCCATTTTGCAGATAGAAAAAAAAAGTCCAAAACATTTAAAATAAAAATGCTAATCATTTAGATTCAAAAGGATGTCCTTAAAAACCAAGTATGTAAATTTATATTATTTTTAGATAGTCTATTATATAATGTGTGAAACTATTGAAGACAACACACCAGGATGGAACTAACTCTTTATTAAGGTTATGTATCCAACTTTATTGCGAAGGAAAGCCTGTACAAACTCTACATTTCTGCAGTGTGGAGAAATAATAAATTTTCCCTCTGAGAATGCTGAATGGCCATGTCAGCTAAGTTCTTTCCTCTCCATCAAGACATCAGTCTCATCTGTCATCTCAGCAGCACTCACTGGCCATTCTGTGAAACATCTTTCCATCTTAGCTTTTGAGAGCCCAGACTCCTAACCTTCACTATCAGAAAAGTAACCAATCAGACTGTGTCGATCCTACAGTGCTTCTTAAGCTAAAAAAGCAATATCAAAACCTTCACATACAACACTTTTGAGGTGACTATAAACGGATGTCAATCACCAAATACACCTTCTCAATCATTCCTAAGTATAGGGGTTGTTTAATTACTCTTACTTCAAAATTTTCCTACATAGGGGGGAAACACCTTTGTTTGATTTCTCTCTGTCTTATCTGCAGCATTTTAATAGTTGGCATGGTATAGGAAATAAGAATTTATACCTTGTCCTTTACCGGGTTGTACTTCTTTCCAGAGATAGAAAAATTGATGCAAATGCCATCTAAATGCCCATTTTGTAGCATCGCATTTACAAAGATATTTTGGGTCGCCACAATCATTGGAATTCACTCACCCCTCAGAAAATATTTCATTCTGGTCATAACACCACATTTTTCCTTTCATGCAAAACGAACAATCCATAGTCATATGTTGTTTCTTTCTTTAAGCCACAGTTTCTAAATTGAGTGTCTAGCATTTATAATCAACTGCTTCATTTAATTCAGGTCGATTTTAAATGCTAGGCATTCATTTGGTGGGCTGTGAGCAGCCTGTGGTTTTGTTAGATCTACAACATAAAGAAACAATTTTTCTTATCCGGATCCTATGGCTGTCTGGAAAAGGTGACACATGGTGAGACATAATGATAAGAAAGGCTACAGCTGCCCTAGGCAGTCAGATACCAAAGCCGGATGATTAAACCATTCTGTAGCATTCCCTAAAGACAAAGCAGAGAAGGAAAAAAAAAAAAAAAGTTTAGAATGCTTAGTGCTAAAAAAACAAACAAACAAAAAAAAAACCCTCCAGAACAGAACTCACACATGCTGTATGTGTTTTTGTCCCTCCAACCCTCACCCTCTGCCTCTATGGCTCCTCCTATTAATAAAGAATTCAGAATGGGAGGAATGATAGGTTTTAAAATCTCTGTTTACTAAGAAGTCTTTCCTTTATCTGTTGTATACAAATATCAACTTGATTAACTTTGAAAGATTATAAATGGGCTTAGAATTTTCCATGTCTCCCACGAGAAATATTGTTTTCCCTGTTTCAAGCAGCACTCCTAAAAGACACACTTATTCATTTTATTGCTTCTTATTTCTTGTTCTCATTCAGGCGCATTTAATAGTAAAGGGACTGAAATATATTCAGGACGGTTGAGATTGCTAGATTAATTACAAGTGATGGATGGGTTTACCTGGCAACTTCAGGCCCTATTTGCTTTTCAAAAGCAAACCCTTAATCCTAAATCTAACAAAAAGATTTCATGAATTGGGCAGACCGTTTTTAGGTCCCCAAAGCATACACTATCTTGACACTCTTGTTTTAGGTAGAGGAGTGGGGAAGAGGGAGGATCGGTGTACATAGTTTTACACCTCGCCTTCTTCCAGAAATTCAGGAGTTAACTTTTTTCTTTTATTATCTTCGACTTGGTTGAAGGCAGGTAGCAGCCCTCTCCAGAGACAGATTCTGTCAGCACTTCAATAGATTCCCTCAAATGAGAACAGTCACATTCAATAGGGTTAGAGAAAATAGAGTACATATTTGCTTTAACAGAAGAGGAAAACATTAACCAACCAAACATGTTCTTTTAAATATATGAAAGCATCAAGTTTTAAAGTCAAAAACGCCTAACTAAATCTTGCAATATGATGCCCTCATCTCTGGGACCTGGTTGGAACTCCAGCCCTCCTTCCAGCTGGCCTCTGCTCTGCCTCTCACGCCAGCTGCTCTTCCCCTTGGAAATTTTGTTTCCTACCTCTTGGTCTCCATCACACTCTTGAACTCATTTGAGTCTTTCAGAGAAAGGAGGTGATAAAATTTCACTAATCTTTTCAGCAAAATTCTAGCTACCTACCTGTGAACAATGTGCCGCCAAACACCTTACTATCCCATCCCATTTTCCTACAGCATTGGACTTTCTGGAGTGAGGTATTAAAAGGTTTGGCTTCCATTTTTCTGGATGACAATATCTTTTATTTTAACTGCCTCAATATCATCCATTTCAAGATTTCATTGTATAATTTACACATTTTAATCTCCTTTCTTCTCTTTTTTATTTTCCCCCCTTTTCTCTTTACTGCCTGAAGTCTGCCTTCTCTTGTTAACTGCTCTCTCATTCATTATTTTACCTCTTATCATCTGATTGTTCTAAGTCCACCAGAGGCTGCTTAAAAGACTATTAAACCTCCAGAGGACTGATTGGTACATTAGCTCAATGATTCTCACTTGTTTTCTAACTGATGCCCTCACTAGGGCTTTCTTTCAAACCTACACCAAATTGTCCCTTTTCTTTAAATAATATAAAAATATATATACATCCACAGCTTATCCTCCTTTTGCCACATCAGGAAAACTATCAAGTTGGGAAGGAAAGGGAACAAGAGGAAATCTGGGAATGGCTCTTCTCACCATGTTCTGTTTTTAAAGCTTCTCAGAACCCTCTATGACTGCCCTAACAATCCTGACTCCATGGGCATCTTGACCAGTCCAACAGCCCTTGCTTCTAATTTCTTCAAGAACCAAGAGAAAAATATGTGTTGTCTAAGACAATTTCTTCACACAAGGCATTTTGAAGAACTTGTACCTTTGAAGTAATTCAAAAAGTATTATGCTTTTCCTGGTTTAAGCTGTGTTTAAAATATAGCTTGAAATTGTTTATAGAAGGATTAACTGAAATTTGGCAAAAGCTATGAAATGTGTTAGTGTCCATGATGCAGCAATGTCATTCCTAATAGGTCCTAAAGAAATAATTGATAATTGAACCAATATGTATGTTTTTAATAGAATCTTTAACCAAAAAAAATTGAAGCTACCTGAAAATAATAGGGGACTGAGCGAATTACGCTTCATCTATAGAATGGACCATAAGTAAACATTAAAAAATGATCAAGAGTTCTATTCCTTGTCATTGAAAGGTGTTCACAATATTTTGCTGAGGGAAAAAGAAGTGGGTTTCAAACAGTATATTTAATATGATGGCATTTAACATTTTTTAAAAACTGTGGTTTTATATGTGTATGATATATACATTTTATTGGACAGATAGGATAGACAAGAGCATGTCAGCAGAGATTAAGTAAATGGCAGAAGTGTAATTTCTATTTTTCTCTTTCTAGTTCTTTTTTTTAGTGAACATAGCTTAATTTTGAACTTAGTGAGATTTAAACTAAATTTTAAAAAGAAGGGGCTTGCCTCTCTAACTAAGGACCCCAAACAAAGACTGAGGAGATGACATCTAAGCTGAGTTTTGAACAAACAGAAAAAGTTCTCAAGGTGAATGCAGTTGTTCCCTTTCAGGCAGAAGGAGCAAGAGGGGGCAACAGCTGTTAGCTGTTGGGGAGTTATTTGAATGGCATTTATGAACAACTTCAGGTAGCTCAGTGTGTCTATGCAATAGAAATAAAGTTGTGCGACAGGCAGGAGGCAAATCTTGAAATACAGCCTATGCCAGGTAAAAAAAAGTTTGAATGTTGTCCTGAAGGAATGTGAAGGACTTTTTTAAAAAGAAGACTGACATGATAGGATTTCATTTTTAGAAAGAGCTCTCTGGCAGCGCTGTGGAAAATGAATTGGCAACCTATTACAGTACACTGTGCAAGAAATGGCAAGGTCCCAAACGAAAGCAGTGGCAGTGTGGTTGGAAAAACAAGACCCGAGTTTATAGATCCATAGTAAGTAGAAATGGGGCTTAGTAAGTTGGAGGCAAGGGTGCAGGTGTCAATGATTATCTCTGAGATTCGGGCTGATATGATGGAATGAATAACCATGCACTTCACTGAGACAGGGAGCAAGAGAGGAGGGCCAAAGTTGAGAGCAAAGAGGACTCAGTGCTAGACAGGGTGCATCTGAGATGCCTGCAGCTCACTCAAGTGGTGATGCCCATGGGCAAGCTGACAGCAGTCTGCAAGACCTAGTAGCAGAAGTGAGCTTGCACATGGACAGCGCACTTGTGAGAGCAAATACAGAAGTATGTGAGGTGCCCAGCAAAGAGGGGCCAGGAGACAACTGTGGAATGATAATTACCTAGTGTTCATAAGAAAGAACCCAGAAAGGAGACTGAAATGTATCGATACATGGGGAGGAAAGAGACTATTGTAACTAAAGCTGAGGGACATGAGAATGTTAAGACTCTGGGAGTTTTTTAACAGTAGTGGACTAAAGCCAAGCCAAGTAAAATAAGGTGTAAAGGTCCGTGGGCTTAGCATCCTGAAAGTCATTGGATATCAGCTTAGAAGAGTTTTAATGGAGTGGAGAAAGTGGAAGCCTGATTGCTTTGGGTTGTGGAATGAAAGACATAGGAAGAGCAGGGTAGAATGATCCTTCAAAAAGCTTGGCTATAAATAGGAAGGGGTGGAGGGGGGAGTGGAAGAAGAAGGGAAAGAGAGATCAATGGAAGGCTTATAAATAATTTAGTGTTTTTGTTTTTGGAGGGGAAAAGTTCAGTAGAATGGGAACATGTAAGGGTAGAGGTGGAGGTAAGGGTAGTTGATGAAAAAGGAAGCAGGAGAGTGAAGCATCTGAACCACAGGGGAAGAATCACCTATGGAGGATGAAGACTAGAATGGAAGTGGGATCATAGGCCTTCAGGGTGAACAAGGTTGGAAGTGAGTTTGAATATGGAAGAAATTTGGGGGGAGTTTTCTCCGAGCAGAATACCAGTACCAAATGCAATTTATATTCAGTTTCCCCAAAAGGGAACAGACCCAGAAATTTTTATCCAGATTACTAGTGCCAAAATAACCCAAATCAACCACACATTAACTTTAGAAATGGAATAAAAAGGTCGTATTTACGACTCAGATGAAATTTCTATGGAAAAATAACAGACAATGATGAGAGGTATTGAGAGTGCCAAGGAAGGAGCAGTTTAAAATAGAGTAGTCAAAATAAGCCTCATTGAGAAGGTAACTTTTGAACAAAACTGGAAGGACGTACAGAGAGAATATCCAGTGCCTAACGGCTGCCATGGGTCTCTTCGTTCAAGTAATAGCAAGAAAGCTCATGGTAGCTAAAGAAAGTGAGCAAGAAGAGCAAGAGGTCGGGATCAAGTCAGAGAGGCAACGCGGGGACAAAATTATGTCATATTTGGGAGCCATCGCAGTGACTTGGGCCTTTACTCTGAGTAAACTGGAACGCCAGAGAGGGTTTGAACAAAGGATCTAACTTACATTCTTAAATGATCATGCTGGCTGCTGTGTTGCAAGTAGATTACAGGTGAAGAGGAAATGGTGGGAAGTGGGGAGGTGAGTTAGGAGGTTATGGCAGCAATCCAGTTGAGAGAAATGGCAACTTAGATCTGGGAGACCCTGTGGTTAAAGGAGTCAGATTCTGGACATCCTTTGAAGGCAGTCCCTACAGCAACTTCCTGATGGGTTGGTTCTGTGGCATGAAAGAAGACCAGGGACGAGTCCACAGGCATAGGATTTAATCTGGAAGGATAGCACTGTCATCACCTGAAACGGAAAGGCTGTGGCTGCACTCAAATATTAGGGAGAAGAGCAGAAGTTTCGTTTGAGCATGGTGAGTTTGCGATATCTACTAAGACACCAAAGAGGAGATGTCTGGTGGACGGTTGGTAACACAATATGGAGCTCAGAGATACTGCCAAGGAATCTGGTGATAATTTTTAAAAGTTCAGTTTCCAATTCGAGAGGGGACAGAAAGAGAAAGGTTTGATTTCCTGACCCCTCAATCCTTTGTATTCCCACTACTCTTAGACCCAGCATATGGAAGGGACTCAGTCAATATTTGGTAATCAGATAATTTGAGCACATTCTTTACTTCCATGAAGGAAAATGCTTCATCTCTTCTAACTACGGGATTTTAGAATATTAAGTGTTCAATGGATTTACGAGTAGTAAAGGCAAGAGTGAGTATTCAGAAAATTTTTGAGCAGAAGTGGAACTCAGAAGTGAGGTCTGCATCTGCCACTCTCCCAGGAGGCTAATTGAGCCCAATCATTCTGAGCCCTCATTTGCAGCTTTCCTGGGACAAAGCCAGTCTTTAATCTCCTCAAAGGAACTTCTGTTTTCCTCCATTGGATTAATCATTTTACCTGAGAAGTTGATCCAGGACAGATTAAAACCTGCATTATAAATTGAAGTCCTCTCCAAACAATATATTCAAGTTCTGAATTATTTAGGAAACTCTGACCACCCAGAAAGCATTACATTATTTGTTTAATCCCATTTCATTTTCCCCCAAAAGCTCTTTGACTAGAATATAGTTGTATACAGGTAAAACTGCAGCTTATCATGAAAGAATGTATCGTAATTCCACATGAACATAAAGAGAACATTATCTCTGAAGGGGGAAAATGCCTGTAGCTTCAATCTTTCATTCAGCTTGAGCGGTGACCCTGCCACGTTAGCTGTGATAACACTGCAAGGAACCAAACTGTACCAGTCAGGGTGATTGCACTGGGCAGCTTCAGAACCCTCTTGACCCTGGTTTAATTGAAATAAAGATTTTTTTTCTTTTACTATCCTGAACATTTCTCTTCCCTTACAGAGGTCAAGCTCCTACAGTACCAATAGCATCTACAGAGTCAGGGCCAAGGGAACCAAACAGAAATTTGAAGTGGTCTAGCCTAGGAGGATTCCAGAATGGGAGAATGCCCCTTGCTGTGTCCACTTCAATACTCTGCTCCTTGTGGCTGAGGCTAGCATCTCTGGCAGAGAAGAAAATCAACCCTCATCCTTCTGAATCCACTTGCAGTTTGGCTTTTAAGGATTTTTGGTCCTGAAACAATATGCAGAGATCTCTGTTCACACTCAGTCCATCCTGTGAGAAAAGATTAAACCGAATCTGTCTAAATTGTTCATGAAGCCTCCACAGATATTTTTGTATAACTGTGAACTTCATATTTCTCTCCAACAGTCTGTCATTGAATTTTCTCTGATAATGCCGATGCCCTTGGCTTTCTCCTACCCTATGCTCGATTTTTACCAAGGGCACTATACTTGAGACTGGCATTATTGAGTTGGGAAAAGAGCCGGAATTCTGGGCTAGAAGAACTGAGAATAGGAAGTGGCTTTTTTCACCTCTTTTACATCTGCCTTTTAATCACTGAGTTCACCCCATGATAGTGGCAAAGGGAATGATAATGTAATAAAAAAGTGCACCATCATTGCGATGTGTCTTCCCCCTGACTCAAGCTGTGTGTGATGGTGCGTGTGCGTGTGCTCCCCTGCCTTCCCACATAGTGTAGGCTCCCGAGAGTGGGCCCTGCATTTTATCTCTAGGATAGCCTTGTCTTTCACTTTTAATACAGCCTAAATATGTTATTATACATCTCCATTTTTGTGACATCTTTCTATTATACTATATTTTCTAAGAGATAAAACGGTGGTTTATAAATTTTTTATTTCTCTAACAATAACTAGAGTATCAAGTTTCAAATTACAGGTACTCTATATTGATAATTGTTTAAGTATTTTTGTGCCAAGTGGTTTTTTTCTCAGTTATTTTACCTCTAGGAAAATTTAAAGTTCCTTTTTTATATTAGGTGTCCATATTTCATCTTTGTTATAGTTCGTGTCACCTTACTCATAGATGTACAATTTAGGTTAAAGGCTTAGGTGTTCCATTAAATGTCAATAATACATGGAAATAGTTGCTCTGAGCCTAAAATTTTTACCACTGCAAAATAAAGTGTAATCAAGGAAATACACTGTCACATGGGCAAAGTTTTTTCATAGCCTAAAAATTTATAAGCGAATGTATTTTCTATATAAGATTTTAATAAATATATAATGTTAAAGCCCAGAAGGAAAGTTATGCTTTTTGGTATTTATTTATGTTTACTTTCCTAAACAGCTATAGTTCAAGGGAGAAATTTTAGTCCATGAGGTGGATATTCTAAAAATCCACAGTGCCAAGGAGAAGGCAGCCTTTTGGGTCCTGGGCTGAGCGGGCAGCACAGCCTCATAAGGAGCCTGGATTCTGGAGCCAGCCAGCCTGGGATTGAATCCTGGCTCTACTACTAACTAGCGGGTGACCTCAAAGAAGTCACTGAACTTCTCTATACCCCAAATTCCTCATCTATAAGGAGGGCATAATCATTATAGCTACCTCATAAAGTGTGAGGCGTAAGAGACTTTACATTGGAACAGTGTCTGGCACAGAATGAGTACCATATAAATGTTAATTATTATGATTCACGAAGACTCTCAGATTGAATATGTTCATCGGAGATGATGAACTGCAGTCTCCCTGCTTTTCAGGAAGCTGTAAAGATGGAATATGGTCTATGACAGGGACAGTGAAGTTGCAAGTAGTTGGGGATCAGCTCTCTGAAGAAAAATTGAGAAGGAATCTTACGAATTCGAGATGGGGACTTCTGAGATGGCGGGGGGGATGTAGGTATAGAAAAAATATCTCTAAACTGTCTTAATTTTAGAAAATTGATCTGCAGAAGCAGACTGGGCTAATATTAAAAGAATTCAATCCACCTTCATAAAGGAATGAAAATCAACAGAATGTACTCTCTTACACAGTATTTCTTTCTGTCTTAAAACCCGCATTCACAAACACACACACACACACACACACACACACACACAAATGCACCCAGCAATGACATTCAACAGTGAGATTTCAATGGTTTTGAAGTCATTAAGGTAAAGTGAGGAGATGATTGTCATCAAGCCTCACTTTTCTAGGAGATACAGCTAATAATGGCGGCATCTTTAAAGATAAGAAAAAAGCAGACGACTTTCTCTCCCTCTGATTTCTGATGCTGTGGTCATGAAGAGTGTGCTCCTTTGTATCTTTTCAAATGTAATTAAAAAAAAATAATGTGATGGAACACGTATTTTCCTGGAGTGGAGGAAAAACTACAAGTCAGCGTAAATACTAATATGCTGACTTAAAAGAATGAAAACTTGGTTCTTACAGCATCTAGATCACAATTTTAAAATAATAAATTTAAAAAAAAAATCCCTGCATGGGGGCCATTCTCAAGCAATCTTTTTTCCATATCTTTACAAACTTATCAAATCCTTTCCTCTCTTTTATTTTCTCTTCTCTTCTTGCTTCCTTAATGAAATCATCAATGTTGTACTCTCCTTGATAATTTTGACAAGTGGATAATGAGAAAATGTTAATGATATAATAATTAGAGGGAGAAAATAAGAACTGATAATCCAGATAGAATTAGTTTGACATAAATCGAGGAAGTTAGAGCTCAGAAATATGAATGAATTTACTAATAAAGAATAAGTACTTTTTTGAAAGATTTTTAAATGGAGGAGGCACAATTCTAAGCCCCACTTCAATTTTAGAAGCTGTTTTTATAAAAATTCTAATTTAGTCTACAGTTCTCAACTTTTACACCCTTAAAGTTAAGAAGGAGAAGGAGAAGGAGAGAAGGAGGAGAAGAAGAAAGGAAAGAAGCAGAAACCACTTGAGAGGATCAGTTTGGAATGGGGACAAAAAAAGAAATAAAAGCCTGTCTTCCTTCTTGAGGGAAAGACTAAATAGAGTCTAAGTCTGATGAACATTTGGAGATGAGGAGGATGTGATTAAAAATAAGATGTTTCTCCTAGGAGCTCAAAGTATGTTTATAGTTACGATTTCACATTGTTATCCTCACATTGGCTGGTAAAGTATATGAAGCGTATCTTCCTATCACTACTTAATCATGAAATCTTTAAAGTATAACTATTTAAATGAGTTCACCCAAGAGACAACATTGGAACTAGGTGGAAATAGGAACTAGTTAATTTTTTTTTTAAGATTTTATTTATTTATTTGACAGAGATAGAGACAGCCAGCGAGAGAGGGGAACACAAGCAGGGGGAGTGGGAGAGGAAGAAGCAGGCTCATAGTGGAAGAGCCCGATGTGGGGCTCAATCCCATAACGCCAGGATCATGCCCTGAGCTGAAGGCAGACGCTTAACCGCTGTGCCACCCAGGCACCCTGAAACTAGTTAATTTTTGAGAGCCTACTAAGTGTTGGACATAATGCTTATTCATTTTCCAGTGAAAGTCTTCCAGTCTACTGGGATCGACTTATTTTGGGGGATTAAAAGAAAGCCCAAACTCCCATACCATACACAATGTATTCTCCAATATCACTGGGGGGATTGGGAGGAGGTCTTTTTAGATGCCTTTAACTCCACTCTTACTTTAACTGAATTCTCAGTTATCTCTTTACATCTCACCTTTGTACACTGTCACCTTGATTCCTTCAGTTCCCCAAAGTACTATTCATATATGAATGCATAGCAAGACTTTACTACTTTCAGGTATGATGAGATGTTGAGAAGATGATCACATTGTACAAACATACCAAAAAATTAAAAATAAAACTACAATTTGGATTATAGCAATCTATATTCTTGAAGAATCCAGTTTGTACTGTCTGCTAATTATTTCCAGAGGCTCAGACCACTTCCAACCACCAGGCTCTTACCCTGCAATGACCCAGCAATTCCACTAGTAGGTATTTCTTAAAGAGAAATAAAAATACTATGATCACAAAAGATCTGTAGAAAATGTTTAGGGCAGCTTTATTTATAGTATCACCAGCAGTAAACTGAAGGTAATTAGTGGCTCACCAATATACTTCTGGTATTTGAAGCCCATTCT
The DNA here is from genome assembly GCF_002007445.2 of Ailuropoda melanoleuca. Classification (NCBI taxonomy): domain Eukaryota; kingdom Metazoa; phylum Chordata; class Mammalia; order Carnivora; family Ursidae; genus Ailuropoda; species Ailuropoda melanoleuca. The sequence continues at coordinate 72,162,117 of NC_048227.1, forward strand.
GGGCTTCTGTTTAGAGACACTTATAAACAATTCAGAGGAGGACTATAAAATCATGATGACTTGGAACCACTGAAAGAGAACTGAAATGATAATTAAATGAGTGGGAGGAAAACTCCAGTTCTCCCGCATACTACAGGTTTCCCATGAGTGGCATTAAGTCCTGTGGTTCGTCTGGTAGCTCAGCCAGTTTGTTTCTTGCTGATTTCCAGGATCTGCCAATCCAAAGCTCAGTACTATCCTCTATGTCCAGATTTCCAACTTGGAAAACTAGGTGAACTTAATTTTAGGAATTTTTTTCCTGAATGTGAATTTACTCTGATTCTTAGAATCTTAGTTCCCTTCACTTGAGAATGTTGTCAGATTTGCCTGTTGGAGAAGTTAAGAATACTTCGTAAGAGTGAAAATATAGGATTTCAGGTTTGTAGACATGATTCAAGTCCTCTTCTATCTCTTAATCTTGGGACATCAACTAATTTCTGTAGCCTCAGTTTTCTCGTTTACAAATCATGGATGGTGATAGAACTCTTTCCTTGGTTCTGGAAAGAATGGATGGACAATAGCTGTAAAGATGTTAGCATATACCCAGAATGTGGTGAGCACTCCAACAATACTGTTACCTTGTATATTAATCACTAGCCTTTCCTTTCCTACGTCCTGCCATACAAAGGGTTAGTTAGATGTTTGGTTGTTTTGAGGTTTAAACACGGAAAAATTAAAAAGCAAAATACACAAATACACTTACAGTTTTTCTAGTTTATATATTCTCAAATGGTAATAATCCTGTTACTAGCAATTAGTGAAATAGTTTCAGTCTGAGGTAGTTGATATAGTGTCTTGCGCCCTCATATTGCCTATGGGTTATGTAGAAAGAAGATAATCTAGAATTTCTAGTAACTCAGATGGAAAGGAAAAAGGGGTCAGTGAAGAACACCAATCATAGCCAAGTTCTGATTCCAAACTTACTCAATCCAACTAGATTCTACTGCTGCACATGGATAGGGTTGATGGGCCTTTTAAAAGTAACAGTTAGATTCAATTTTGTGCCTTTTAAAATTGCTTTGGGAAAAAAACTGGTCTTCAAATTTGTGTCTTCCCCAATCCATATCTTATTCCCCTTGGGGTTCTTTTTCTGTTACTACCTTCCCTCCCATTCATCATCCCCTGCCTCGTGTTGCAGCAAGTACTTTGCTTCAGAAGCAAGCTCCATTGAATGCTACATAAAATACCTTTTCATAGAGCATAAAGCTTATTCCCACAGATGTCATGGTAAATGGACCAATTGCTCTAAGTTTCGCTTTTAACTATATTTTCAAACCCCAAGTAATACATCTAAGTTTACTGTAACATTTTGAAGCAACTTTTCTCTCTAGCTGGTATATTCTGATGTTTTCTTTTTCATTTTTTCCTTTCTTAGTACAGCGAGACCTCTGTTTTTGTTGACATCATTTTTATGTAATGTTAACCAATAAATTATTTTTGATATTGGTGAGTTTGTCATTTAGCAATCTCGTCTGACACTCATTATCTGCCAAAAGAAAAAAATGCCTTATGAAGATTCATCAAAGTTAGGTAACATTAACTCTTTCTTACATTCCACACATAACCAATCAGCCTAGGCCAAGGATTTCTTATATATTTAAGAGGATAGCACTGGCTTCCAAGCCATGGGGTTATCCCAGCTGGCCATGCCAAAACACGCATAGAGCCAGCAAAGAGCTTGAGGTCAGATCTGTAGTTTGCCTAATGAGATTTATGATTCTTAGTATATTTCTTGACTCAACCCCTGTTTCTGTAAACAAACACCTAAATGGAAGGTCCCTTCTAACTGGAAGATGACAACTGGGTCAATTCCAGAAAGGTGTCTAGTGGGATCTCGTCTAATTAGTATCGTCAGATGAAATTGGAAGGAATGCCTTCTACCCAGACAGAAACCTTGTGCCCCCCATATAGCTGTATTATTCTAAGGATCCTAGATGACCCCAGAGTCCCTGAGAAATGCAAACGAGACAGAATCTTAGAAACCAAAAATAATTTTTTTATTCATCATTCCCAAAAATTAGATGGCTCACTGTGTTTCATCAGAGTTACTTTAACAAGAAAAAATACAGAATATTTACTACTCAAGCATGGGTGGATGTGTTCACGTCGCCCTTTGACAAATGCTAGTTTAACAGCTTATTTGCACAGGAGACATCTGAATGCACTTGTGATTTCCAAATCTTTATTTCTAAACAGTGATAATTTACGCATTACTTCATTATAAAATCTCTGAGGTGAAGTGATCACAGAGGTCATCTGGTCCTCATTGATGTTCCCAGGAAGCAGTCAACAATCAGCTTGCATGGGGACTTTTCTGTTGTCGTCATCATCATCACAAAGTTTATTAAGAACTTCCAATGATCCAGGAAGTTTTCTCATCCTATCTCATTTCTCTGTCTCCCATTACAGTGTGGTTACAATTCCTTTGGGTATGTCTCTTATTTATGGTACCAGCACTGAACACTGTCAGCATTTTGAGGACAAGACCAGAAGGAAGTGAGGCTATTTGCCTCCCTAGTTCTAGAAAAAGTAATTTTCTTCAGATAACCTAGGGCCACGCTACTTGTATAGGCACCCTCCATTAATGACAAACTTTGATCATCAGATCATTGTTGTCCTTCCTCAAGAATTTTTAGGGGCGCCTGGGTGCCTCAGTTGGTTAAGCAACTGCCTTCAACTCAGTTCATGACCCCAGGGTCCTGGGATCAAGCCCCACATTGGGCTCCCTGCTCTGCAGGGGAGCCTGCTTCTCCCTCTCCCTCTGCCCGCCGCTCCCCCTGCTTGTGCTCTCTCTGTGTCAAATAAATAAAATCTTTTAAAAAAAAAAAGAATTTTTTTTTTTAAAGATTTTTTATTTATTTACTTGACAGAGATAGAGACAGCCAGTGAGAGAGGGAACACAAGCAGGGAGAGTGGGAGAGGAAGAAGCAGGCTCACAGCACAGGAACCTGATGTGGGGCTCGATCCCATAACGCCGGGATCACGCCCTGAGCCGAAGGCAGACGCTTAACCGCGGTGCCACCCAGGCGCCCCTAAAAAAAAAAGAATTTTTAAATATCCTGCAGAATAGGACTTAAGGTGAGATGCCTAAAGCATGCCCATTGGAACTGGCCCTCAATTTTGAACTGATCTCTTTATCATTGTTCTTTTCAGAGTTTAGGTCTCTAATCAGACACAGAGCCAGTGTATAGTCTCCATATATATATTATATAATATAAATATTCTTATGATGTCATTTATTATTTCAGTATATAGTCTCCACATCATAAATGACATCATGAATATATATCTATACTGAATATAGATATATATTCATGTCATGATGTCATTTATGATTTCTTGAAATATAGTGTTGTAACACGTGCCGCAGGACCAGGGGCATTGTATATTCTACCTTTTCCTTGTAATGTAACCCCTCTGAAAGAAAAAGTGTGAACATAGTTTTAGCACCTTTTTAAAAGAGGTTATTTTTGCAACTAGTATTGCAATACAATTCTCCTCTCTTCAGAAGAATCCGGCCTTGTATTCCCATCTTCATCACTGGGACAGCTCGCTCCCTCCAATGAAATACAGTGAACATTGTTAGCCTTGTCTATCAATGTTGACATACCTAAGTTGGGCTAATTTATTTCTGCATATGTCTTATTTGTATCATTAATTTTGCTTTCAGTTCCTTGTTATCTCTGAGCAAAAATTATTTTACTTGAACCATTTTCTCACAAAGGAATTATGTACTTAATTTCTTTGATTTTTTTTGCTGGACAATATTAATTGATTATATTTTACAGAACATTTTTAAACTGCACTTTCTTTCTCAAATGCTACATTATAATTAATCAGGGTCCCAATTATATTATACAGTCTTAAACTTAGTGTTACTTTTGAAATAGTAGGGTGTTGTTGATAGGTTGCTTTTTGCATTTCCTAATCGCTTTTTTTTAATTGAGATGTAATTAACATATGATATTGTATTAGCTTTAGATGTACAACATAACCCAGTTATTCTCAATGAACAGTTTTGGTTAAGGACTTTTTTATGGCTCCTACCTCAAAAACTGAAGGCATCTTGTGACAGCTCTATTGCATTACATAATATTTCTTTGATCACCTCTCAACTGGCATATGTGGAGAACAGTTGAACTACTGCTCTTGATACAGTTTTTAAAACTAATTTGATATTTAAACTCTGAAAGAGGTATTCACCATCATGACATTTGAATTTTATTAGTTGCCTTTTACCCCACCTGAATATCTTTTGCTCTGCCAACTTTACTAATCCATTTGGACTCCCTTGAACTCAGATAACTTTTTGGTAAGTTTGGCCTGAAGAAATCTACCAGTCTCCAGAGGCCAGTTTATAATGGGAATTATTGGTTAAGCCAGCGTTGGCATTTGGTTCAGTCCATTTCCCAGCCTTAAGTAGACAGTACAAGTTTGCATGTGCGTCTACTTTTAATCTTTTAAAAAGTGTTTAATACAGTCATGCTTGGTGATGCGGCACAATACCTAAAGGCTGGTATTAAGATATGTTTCTGATCCTCTGAAAAGCTTTTCTGACTCAGTAGGCTGTGAACGTTCACAATAGCCCTAAAGGCAATCCTCCATGAGTTATTGAAGGTAGGTTGATAACTGCACCTGGATTAGCCGTAGCAAAAAAAATTTGCAACATGCTTTCTAACAGTCCAGTCAGTGGAATAGTATGGGATAAGAATCGTCTGGAGGACAAGATAGATGATACACCAGCCCACATAAATATGTCATATAAAAGACCTTCATTAATAACACTGATATAATCATATTAGAATCCTTTGCTGAAGCAATCTCGAACTATGTAAATGGAGTAAGATACAAAAGAGCAAGTAAAATCATTTGCAACTTTAAAGTATATTTTGTGAGGGTATAATATCTTTCTGTTCAAATCCATATTACAAAAAGCATGGGCTTATAGCATCTGAATTATGAACTCAGAACAAAAATAGATGATTTGATATAAATGAAACATAAAACTAATTTATTTGAGAAAGAGATAATAGCAAATAAAAAATAGTGTTTGCTACCCCCATCTCTAACCCCAGGCAAAAAAGAGTGTTAAACAGTGATTCTATGTAGTATCAACATCAAAAACTCTTGTAGACTTCTCTGTTGGTCTAAAGGCTCTGAATTAAAATGTGTCTCTGTACTTAAGAAAACAAGTATATCTACCATGTTTACGTATATTTGCAAATTTAGAAGTTATAATACAAATGTTTTTTACCATAAATAATAGTTGCCTAAAATACGGTATTTTTAAATTAAACTTTTCACTGTGAGATAATTATAGATCACATGCAATTGTGTGAAATAATGCAGAGAGAGACTGTCTACCCTTTACCCAGTTTCCCCGGTGGTAGCATCTTGCAAAACTATAGCGCGGTATCACTATGGGGATTGACACAGTAGGGGTGCTGAACTTCTGTGACCAAAAGGATCCCTCCAGCTGCCTCTTTATGACCACGTCCCACTTCTCCGTAACTCCCAGCTAACTTAGCCCTGGCAAACACTAACCTGTTCTCTGTTTCTTTGATTTTGTCATGTCAAGAATGTTATATAAGTGGAATTATACAGTATATAACCTTTTGGGATTGTTTTTTTTTTCACCCAGCATGATTCTATAGAAATTCATACAGGTTGCTGTATATATCAATAGTACCTTCCTTTTATTGCTGAGGAATATTCCATGATGTGGACACACCACTGTTTAAGCATTCACCCACTGAAGAACATCTGGGTTGTGTCCAGTTCTTGCCTGTTGTGGATAAAGCTGTTACAAACGTTAGTGTATAGTTGTTCGTGTGAACACATCTTCATTCCTTTGGGGTAAATGGCCAGGAGTGCAATTGCTGGGTTGTATTGTAGTTGTATGTTTAGTTTTTAAAGAAACCCACAAACCATTTTTTCAGAACGGTGTACATAAATACTTCCCTCTTTCTGCTTTCAAGATTTTTGTCTCTGATTTTTCACATTTTGACTGTCGTATGTCTTGCTTGGTGTGAATCTTTTGGGGCCTATCCTGTTTGGGCTTCATTCAGCTTTTTTTAAATATGGTTTTTTGGTTTTTTTAAAAGATTTTATTTGCTTATTCGACAGAGATAGAGACAGCCAGCGAGAGAGGAAACACAAGCAGGGGGAGTGGGAGAGGAAGAAGCAGGCTCATAGCGGGGAAGCCTGATGTGGGGCTCGATCCCATAACGCCGGGATCACGCCCTGAGCCGAAGGCAGACGCTTAACTGCTGTGCCACCCAGGCGCCCCTTCACTCAGCTTCTTGAACGTGTAACTTCACATCTTTTGTCAAATTTAGGAAGTTTTTGCCCACTATTCTTTTTCAGTAATGCTATCTTTTGCTTTTATTTAGGACTCCAATGATACAAATGTGAACTCTTTTATTATGGTCTCAAAGGTCCCTGAGGCTCTGTTCGTTTTTCTCAATCTACTTTTTTCTCTCTTGTCCACATCAGATCTATCTTCAAGTTCATGGATTCTTTTCCATTCTGGAGCTGAGTTGTTTTATTATTATTTTGGTTGTTGGCATATTTTTCAGCTCTAAATTTTCAATTCGGTTCTCCTTTAGGTCTTCTGTTTCCTTGCAGAGACTATTATTTAAATTTATTTCAGATGTGTTCATAATTGCTTGTCGAAGCATTTTTATGATAACTACTTTAAAGTATTTGTCAGACAAGTGGTTCTAACATCTCTGTCATCCAGCTCTGTGTTATCTTCCACTGATTGTCTTTTTTCATTCAGTTTGAGATCCTCCTTATTAGCATGTTGAGTACTTTTAAATTAAAACATGGACATTAGGGATATTATGCTTTGAGATTCTAGATCTTTCTTAAACCTTCTTTTAGCTGGCTTCTTCTGATACACTGCTTTGGCAGGGGAAGGAGGGATGCACACTCATTACTGCCAAGTGGGCTAGAAGTCCAGGTTCTCCACTTATCCTTCTTTGAAACTGAAGTAGGGAAGGGCTTCTCATTAAGGCTGGGAGACAGTGGAAGCTCTTGCTCCCCACGTGGCCGTCACTGTTATCTCTATGGCTGGGGGGGGGCGGGTACCAGCACCTTGTTACTGTTCCCAGTTGCTTTGTCTGACACCATGGAGGCAGAGGATTGCCTTTATTACTGCTGGGTGTGGGTGAAAATCCCAATTCTCCACTAGATGTCCCCAACACCACCTGAGTTTTTCTTTGGAGGAAGTATACCTCCTTACTACAGAGTGAGGCTAGAAGTCTAGATTCCCCATGTGGTCTCTCTCTGACACTAGGGAGAGGGTCTTCCTCCTTCCTGACAGGAATGCAAGTCCAGCTTTCTGCCTCACATCTCAGACCCTCCAGCATGGTGATGGGAGGAGTCTTGGCCCTCCACTCTTTGCTGCTGTGGTTGAGGAAAGGGACTACGGATTTTCCTGTGGTGTTGACGAAAGAAGAGCTATTATTGTCTTAAAATTTTGTCTTACTAGGCTGTCCCTTTCCTGGTCCTTTGGCTTTTATTAGGGTTTTTGGATATGTGCGTGTTGGCATTTCTGAGTTGTGAGCTTTTTCAGCTCCAGGTCTAGTATATAGGAAATGAAAGAAAAATAGGGAACTCGTTCCCATTTTCCTTGGCTCTTAAGATTCCTAGCCAATCTACATTCTTTCTACTTTTCAGAATCTTCCTATATTTGTTATATATAAAATGTACTGTTTTTTTCAGTTGTACTTAGTGGAAGGGTTAGGGACAGCTATGCGTACTCCAACTTCCTGGAAAGAGAAATCCAGGAGATAGTATTTTTAAACACTAAGGTTGTTACATTTTCAATTACTACAATTGAATCTTTTTAAATACTTACCAAAAGGCTTTGGTTTCCTCTTATCTATTAGCTTCTAAGTGAGTTTCTGGGACATGCAATCATAATTTGGTTTGTAGATACAAAAAAGAATTTTAATCTGATTAGTTATAGAAAGAAAATATCATTTCCTTTCAGCCAGTAATGATATCAAGATGATATGAATTCCCTATCAGGTGAATTAGAGATGAACAAATCATATTAGATGTATCAAGGTGAAAAGATGAATAAAAAAAAATTTAGCCTTAGCTCTGCTTTGAATGCCAAAGACTAAAATAACTAGAATATCTTATTGTTGATATATCTATATATCTATATATCTATATATAGATATATAGATATATATATATATGAATGACTGTATGTTTGCCTAATATAATACCACTGGTATCTTTCATTATTATTCTAGTTATCTTTAAATAAAGAACAAAGTAAAATAACTTTATCTTAACTCCATGTACTTGGATCTACTATGACAACATGGGTCACTGTTCTCTAATTTGTGTACTATTACTCCTTTCCCATTGCCCAAACTCCTCTAAACCAGCCAGGCTGCTTGCTCCTCCCTGAGCATAATCCACAGCTTCCCAGAGTTTTCCTGAATTCTGCTTGGAAGACATCCTCGCCTCTCCCCTCATTATTCCCTCTCAGAGCCCTCCCATTTCTCAAGTTCTATTTCCAAAGTACCAACCCTGCAACCTATCCTGGGGTTGGATTGCCAGTTCTTGGGGGACACTGTATTTTAATTCAGTCTTAAAGGATGAGTTAGAGTTACTCAGAGGTGCAAGGGTGAGTGGGGATGGCAGGGAGGTATAGGGCATGTACATGCTTTGTTGGCAGAGTGGGTTAATGAGTTAACAGAATGAAACCATCTTATGTAGGTTGGCAGGCTACCAACAGCTTACTATTGGCATCAATTTCAAGACTAGGAGTAGTGGGAAATGAGGCTAGAAAGGAAGCTAAGGATCACATTAGAAAGGATTTGTATTCCATGAAAATTTTTCTACTTTATCAGTAGATGAGGTGTTCCTCTTTTTTTTTTTTTTTGAAGTTAAGCATGCCCTTTTAATCTTTTTGAAGTGCATGGGTTTTTAAATTTTTTTTGTTTAAATTCAATTTTGATTTACATATACTGTATTATTAGTTTCAGGGGTAGAATTTAGTGATTCATCAGTTGCATATCACACCCAGTGCTCATTTCATCAAGAGCCCTCCTTGATGCCCATCGCCCTGTTACCCCATCCCCCCACCCACCTCCCTCAAGCAACCCTCAGTTTGTTTCCTAGAGGTAAAAGTCTCTTATGATTTGCCTCCCTCTCTGTTTTCATCTTATTTTCTTTTTCCTTCCCTTCCCTTATGTTCATCTGTTTTGTTTTTTAAACTCCACATATGAGTGAAATCATATGTTGTTTGTCTTTCTCTGATTGACTTATTTCGCTTAGCATAATAGCCTCTGGTTCCATCAACGTTGTTGCAAATGGCAAGATGTCATTCTTTTTGATGGCTGAGTAATATTCTAGTGTGTGTGTGTGTGTGTGTGTATCACATCTTCTTCATCCATGAAGATGAGGTGATTCTTAAGTGTATTGTGTAGAAAATGACATAGTTAGATTTGCAGTTGACACACACCCAAGACCCTCCAGTCATAGCCCTAATCTGCCTTCACAGCTTCTATTTCCACTGCTTTGGTATGGGATCCCCAAACTCGCAGATGGAACTACAGGCTCTTCTCCGAACACAACCCACACCTCTCCCACTCCATGAACCTACTCCAGAAAAGCAAGATCCATTACCTCTCCTCTACAGAAATACATATGACATTCTTCCAAGGGTGGTGGTGGGAATTAATGAGCTAATGCGTGAAAAGACGCAGTTTACTGTTTGTCACATAGTATGCATTCAATTTTCTTCCTTCCTCATGACATTCATCTTAATCTACCTCACGTTATAATTATATGTGTATCCCAGCTACAGGATTGCAAATTCCTTGAAGATAGGACTACATCTAAAACAGTGACTCTAACTTGGGGCAATTTCATCCTTTAAGGGACACGTGGCAATGTCTGCGGACATTTGTGATTGTCACAGTTGTCAACTGGATTGATTGTAGGCTGTTACTGCTTAAGCATCCTATAATTCACAACAAACCCTACAAAAAAGTGTTACCCAACCCAAATGTCAATGTTGCCAAGGTTGAGAAACCCTGGCTTAAGTTTGTCTTTGTAGCCCACATACAATTATAGGAGTTGCACATTAAAAGAAGCATTCAGAGTTGTTACAAATGATTTGAATCCCCTGTCTGTAAGTAAATTTTATAAATTAGTATGGAGTAAAAATTAAATTATAAATTTATATGGTATAGGAAAATTGTAAGATAACAGAGGCTTATGAATCTTGATTAATTTTGGGGAAACTAATTTCCATTTGTATTTAGAGGTGACCAATTTAAAAGCTAAAGTTCTCTTAATCAGCAAGCTTTTGTAATGAAATGCAGCAGGATTTACTTTTATATCAAAGGAGTTCCCCTGATAGTTAAAGAATGCAACCGAATACAATTAAAAGATCACTGGTAAGCAGAATACAGTGCCTGGCTGCATTCTGGGAGAGCAGTACACTTAATAATCCAGAATCTAGTGACACTTTAATGAGGAGTTTAAATTTATTGGCCCTGAATCTCAGAATTTATCAATGCTCTCTACCTAGATTTTCATTTAGAAGTCATGAAGTGATGAGTGAAAATCAAAAGAAAAGTTTGTGACTAGGAAAAGGTTGCTTCATAGATAATTCAAGTAGTCAGTATTTAAAACTGAAAAGAAGAGATAAATTATTGATAAATGGAGAGCATTTAGCCAAGGATGGTAAGGACTTCCTGTGGAGGAAGGAAAGGAGCTATATAGGCAGTACCCAAGGGACTTAACCAAAACCACAGCCTCTTTAACTAGCCACAGTCAGATCCAAGTACTAAGTAGTGACAGAGTACCCATGGGACTGACTCACTCAATTAGAACATTTTCATGGATCCTGGTGGATAAAAGACTAAGAAGTGTTAATATTGTCTATTTTTTCAGTACCTATGAAAATGTTCAAATTACTATGTAATTTGTTTGGTCAAATCAAAATCTTAGCCAAGTTTCTAATACCGCCCTGTCCTCTAAAAATAAGCCTGTAAAAACAGCCTGATGATTCTATCCTATAAGGAAAGAGTTCTTACTACCACTATTTTATTGCCCATAGCAACATATAATTTAAAGAAAAAATGTTGATTTGATGATTTTTCTACGATATACTTTTTTTTTTTTAAGAAAACTAACTTAATATATTAGTGGTAATCTTACGTAGCTCTCCATTATGTGTACTGGCTTAAAAACTACATCCAGGGGTGGAAGGGTACACATTCCTTCTCGTCCAGGATGTGAAAACAAAAGCCCTTGAGAAATGTGTTTCAGGGGTCTTCTTCCTCATCCGTTCCTCCCCCAAGCAGGGTTATCGCTGTTTTATCTCATGCCAGTTCTCTTTGGAAGAGATCTAGAATCCGCCAGGATATGCTTTTCTCCCTCAAATCCAAATTAGGGATTTTCTAGTTTCTCTTTTAACTGGACCCCTCTTTTTCTCCAGATAATACTATGCTCATTAAATACCTATCAGTGTATCCTATGCCTTAGCTTCCTGCTGGAAGACTACAGGATTTCCTGATGTTCCCTCCCCCATGCCAAATAGTGTCCCAAATATTGTCATCTGCAGTCAGTTCTCAACCAGATCAATGCCTTTCTGAAATGTCATTGAGAATAATCTTCATCACTGTTCCATCCTTTAAGGGTTCCCCCAAACAGGAATATTTGGGGAGGGGGAATGCCACTATCAGGAAATGATATGAGTTTTCCATACTTTCACCAGCACTCATAATTTCACTAAATAAATATTTTACTGATACAAAGAAATACAAAACCACTCCATCTGAGGGACTAGATATCAAAGAACTTTTCTGTGCTCCTTAATAATTTCAGGGAGCAAAGACTCTCTGACCATAGGGACCTTTTTGCAGCATGTTTCAGAAAGGATGATGTGATGAGTACAATCCCAAATTCAATGCATCGTGATATGTCTTACCTACAGGTATCCACCCATAGCTTCTCTGTAACAAGTCATCCTAATTGTGCTTAGCATGCTCGGGTTCCTGTTACAGGTCTAAATCAAGGTCTTTCTTATTTACACATTGTCAATGCAGCATACCACAAAATCTCAATATTTTTCTCTCAACACATGTTTCTAATAGATGATGAGAGTCTAATTTTAGAATCTAAGGCTCTTGGCTAATGAAAGTAAATTAGAAGTTGATTGGCACAAGAGCAAATGTTATTCCATTAACAAATGACCATAATTTTTTTCCTGCACCTAAAATAATTTGTTTTAGATTGCCTGGCAATGAACAAATCTTACACATAAACACAGTTCAGAGAAAAAGGAACAATGTATTGATTTATAAGGAAGATAGACATCGCTTGGATCAAGAATCCACAATGAAGTCTAGATTCAGTATGAAGAACCACCATTTTGGAACACTGACTCTGGCAAGTCATAAACTGCCTGCCTTTGAAAAGCCACTCCCCCAGTGAGGTCCAGTCCCATTGCCTTTGCCTCCTGTCTAAAGCTTCTCTGTTCTGTTTCAGCTGGCAGGGTTCATCTACGCCTGTTATGTTGTGAAATGTATAACTGAAGAAGAGGACAGCTGTAAGTATTAAAGCTCTATTCTGTTTCTTTCAAGTTCAAAGCATCTCCTTTACTGCCTCCTACCGAGCCTTGCCACTTCTCAGACAATATCCTCCAACATATCATTGGAACAGAGGATAAGCCTTTTGTATCTATCGGACTAAAGTGTTTTCATAAAAGTATCCAGCATATTGAGAAAATGGAGAATCACCCATTTCGAAAACATTTTTCTTTCACTGAAGGTATTTTTTTAAAGATGTGTTTCTCTTATAACAATTCTAGAAGAGAATAAAGAGGGGGAATTAAAGACAGAAATGATTTTAAGTGTGGTTAATTTGACTGCTTTCTTTTTATAGACCCTTATTAAGGATTGATACCTAATCAGTTTCACCCAGGACTAAAATTCCCATCAATCAACAACTTGGAATGGTTCTTAAAATTTTCAAGAAATGACTTCTGATTAATTCAAGAAATGTGTTTTCAGGAAACCAAATACTCATATTTCCTTTTTGTTCCTACAATTTGACACAAATAGTTATCACTCTCTGTCAGAGTCTCAGCCTTGAGGCCTATTGGTTAATTTAGAATTTAGATGCTGGTACCCTCTTCCAAGCCCTAAGTGGCTCCATTATGTTTCACTCTTCTAAACATGGCAGATGGAAGGTGTCACTCATTCCTACCCCCTAAGGATCTGAAATAGGAGGACTGGAAGAATACTTGTATGCTCGTGGTGCTATCATGGATACTTGCCTAGGTAGCTATATTTACTCGGAAGAAGAAATCAGAGTTGGAGATCTTTTTTTTTTTTTCTGGTTTCCAAAATATTCATAATGATGGGATTTCAAGACAAAAGATGAGATCCACTGCTCTGTAAAGGAAAAATTCCAAAGAGAAATATGTGTTTCTTCTTCACTTTCCAGTCATACTAGAAAGGTGGAAGCAGTACCAGGCGATTAATTTAGAGGCACTTTTTCAATCACAGTAATACGTAATGTAAAATCAGGAGTATACAGTACATAGTTAGTTTGTGTGTTAAAAGAAATGATGGTCCTTTCACTAAAAACATCGTTTGTGTAATACTCCTCAGTATATTAAGTGTTATGTCAGGCTTTGGAGATTTTAAGGTTCATTACACACAAGCTTTTACCTCTAGGAATTTACCATCTAGTATGGAAAAACAAACATGTGAACACGTAAGTATAATAAAAATCTGTAGAGTGTATATTGTGGGGAGATAGGAAAGGGACCAGGAACGGTTTCATAGAGAAAGACACTCTTGAGCATGATCTTGAAAGATGAATAGATATTGTTGGGTAGCTGATGTGAATAAGGTGATCTGAGGCAAAAGATGAAAAAGCACCACGCATATCACAGCCTGCCATGTGGGGGCAGAGCCGCCAGCCTAATATGACTGAATTGTATCTGTATTTCCAGAGAAGATTGGAAAAGAGAGCATGAATGAGTCAGTAGACAAATGGTCATGACAGAGTAAGGAGTTTGGACTTCATTTTGTATAGCATGACGGCAAATCGATTGGCAGGTAGTTTATGAAAAAAGAATAACATAATCAGAAACGTGCTTTAGAAAAATCCCATTGGTATTCGTATGAAGGAAAGACTGGTTGGGGGCAAGATGAGGGAAAGGGAGACTAATTAGGACATCATGAAAATGACTGAGATACGAGATAATGATGGTCTGGACATCTCTGTATTAGAAATGGAGAGGCTGGATCTGGTAAGAAACATGCTAACAGGACGTGATTCCTGGGTGATGGATGGGTACTGTGTAAAAGAAGGACCGACAGATTCCTGGGTTTCTGGTACAAGTGAATGGCTAAATGGAAATGTCATTTGAGGAAAGTAGAATGGGGATGTGACAATAGGTTCTGTTTAGACAGTTTGAGATTGAGGTTCCTAATGAATGCACTTGAGAAGATATCTCACAAGCACTTGTCTTATGCACAAAAGCCTTATTCAAATATTAGGAAGGGTATAGATGTATGGAATTTAAAATATACGGACTCCACAACCTATGTGAATTCAAATATTACCATTTTGTGTCTTTGTGCCAAATCCTTGGTGAAGGGCAAGTCCAAATTTCATATGGGAATTGAGCTTTCCTTAAACTATAATGTTTGATTTCATTTCACTATGATGTCAGTGCATTTTTATCTTCAGAAAATACTACACACCAAATCTCCTGGACAGATAATCAGTATCTCTCCAGAAGAGTGCCTCCCAAAGGGGACCCCAGAAATGCTAGTTCCGTAAGATATACTGCTTGGAAAGATTCCAAAGCCAAGAAAGTGTGACACTGAAAATTTAGAATGCACGTTTACATATTAACAACTCTGAGGCTTTTGTGGTAAAGTACGGTTGATTTTTCCTCATCTACAATTTTGTTTTAACCATACTACTTGGGTGAGGCCAGACGCAAATCACAGCGAGAAACCAGAAAGATTTCTACAGTTTTATTATGCTCACAGTTTCCCAGGGAGAACACAGCACCCATACAAGGCCGCTGGGAAGGGTCATGAGGCAGAGAGAGAGCAGAACTGTTGGCCAAGCACCTTTATTGCAGTTTCCTCAGAAAGGGATGGGCAAGGCAGTGTAAACGGTTTTAGCATTGGCTAGCTAAGTTTGAACCCATGTTCACTGTGACTATTAGAGGAGATGGTCTGGGGGTGCCTAAATTCTCCAGATGTTTTAAGCGAGCCAGGGTTGACTTGGGAATAACCAGTGGTCATTCTGTAGATGTTAAAGCATTAAGTTATAGAAATTAAAAGTGAATATCCCAAACATTTGAACACAAAACCCTTTTTCATAAGAAACCTTAATATTCCAGAGAATTAGAATGCTGAGGAACTCAGCGTAGAGAATTCCAACCTCTGTCAAGTTTTAGCCAAACCCATGTAAATCCAAGGGGATATGAAATCACAAATATCTTTTGGAAAGTCAGGTTTCTCTTTCAAGCATCTAATAAACTATTTTCAAAAAAACTCCAAAAAATGGTGCTAATATCTTTATGTGTATTTTGACCATGACCCCTTATCTGCCTTTATGAATACAAATCCCAAGTAGACTCCTCATAAACAAGTTTTCTAATTTTAGTCTTTTTGCTCAGTGGTTTAGATGAACTACTTGTTTGTTTGTGAACCCAAATAGACTGATACTTAACCTTAGACGTTCGTGGAACTCCTAACAGCCTGGAGGAGATGCTCACTTGGGCCAGTTCTCTGTCCAGTTACGTTCATTTACTATGGTCATTTACACACAGGAGTAAATTGTGAGTATTTGTTGAACACAATGCTTTGCATTGATATTTCTCTTGTGTTACTGTCTCCATCATTTGTCTGTCTGCTCACCTGCAGACACTGCCTACATCCTCAAGAGTAAAAAGGTTGGAAATTTCTGTCTGATTTTTGGTAATCATATTCTAGAGAAAATTATTTTGATCCCTTAAAAGCATTCTGGCTTGGCAAAAAAAAAAAAAAAAAAAAA
>NC_048227.1:72184094-72231095 GCF_002007445.2 Ailuropoda melanoleuca
AAAGACACTCTTGAGCATGATCTTGAAAGATGAATAGATATTGTTGGGTAGCTGATGTGAATAAGGTGATCTGAGGCAAAAGATGAAAAAGCACCACGCATATCACAGCCTGCCATGTGGGGGCAGAGCCGCCAGCCTAATATGACTGAATTGTATCTGTATTTCCAGAGAAGATTGGAAAAGAGAGCATGAATGAGTCAGTAGACAAATGGTCATGACAGAGTAAGGAGTTTGGACTTCATTTTGTATAGCATGACGGCAAATCGATTGGCAGGTAGTTTATGAAAAAAGAATAACATAATCAGAAACGTGCTTTAGAAAAATCCCATTGGTATTCGTATGAAGGAAAGACTGGTTGGGGGCAAGATGAGGGAAAGGGAGACTAATTAGGACATCATGAAAATGACTGAGATACGAGATAATGATGGTCTGGACATCTCTGTATTAGAAATGGAGAGGCTGGATCTGGTAAGAAACATGCTAACAGGACGTGATTCCTGGGTGATGGATGGGTACTGTGTAAAAGAAGGACCGACAGATTCCTGGGTTTCTGGTACAAGTGAATGGCTAAATGGAAATGTCATTTGAGGAAAGTAGAATGGGGATGTGACAATAGGTTCTGTTTAGACAGTTTGAGATTGAGGTTCCTAATGAATGCACTTGAGAAGATATCTCACAAGCGCTTGTCTTATGCACAAAAGCCTTATTCAAATATTAGGAAGGGTATAGATGTATGGAATTTAAAATATACGGACTCCACAACCTATGTGAATTCAAATATTACCATTTTGTGTCTTTGTGCCAAATCCTTGGTGAAGGGCAAGTCCAAATTTCATATGGGAATTGAGCTTTCCTTAAACTATAATGTTTGATTTCATTTCACTATGATGTCAGTGCATTTTTATCTTCAGAAAATACTACACACCAAATCTCCTGGACAGATAATCAGTATCTCTCCAGAAGAGTGCCTCCCAAAGGGGACCCCAGAAATGCTAGTTCCGTAAGATATACTGCTTGGAAAGATTCCAAAGCCAAGAAAGTGTGACACTGAAAATTTAGAATGCACGTTTACATATTAACAACTCTGAGGCTTTTGTGGTAAAGTACGGTTGATTTTTCCTCATCTACAATTTTGTTTTAACCATACTACTTGGGTGAGGCCAGACGCAAATCACAGCGAGAAACCAGAAAGATTTCTACAGTTTTATTATGCTCACAGTTTCCCAGGGAGAACACAGCACCCATACAAGGCCACTGGGAAGGGTCATGAGGCAGAGAGAGAGCAGAACTGTTGGCCAAGCACCTTTATTGCAGTTTCCTCAGAAAGGAATGGGCAAGGCAGTGTAAACGGTTTTAGCATTGGCTAGCTAAGTTTGAACCCATGTTCACTGTGACTATTAGAGGAGATGGTCTGGGGGTGCCTAAATTCTCCAGATGTTTTAAGCGAGCCAGGGTTGACTTGGGAATAACCAGTGGTCATTCTGTAGATGTTAAAGCATTAAGTTATAGAAATTAAAAGTGAATATCCCAAACATTTGAACACAAAACCCTTTTTCATAAGAAACCTTAATATTCCAGAGAATTAGAATGCTGAGGAACTCAGCGTAGAGAATTCCAACCTCTGTCAAGTTTTAGCCAAACCCATGTAAATCCAAGGGGATATGAAATCACAAATATCTTTTGGAAAGTCAGGTTTCTCTTTCAAGCATCTAATAAACTATTTTCAAAAAAACTCCAAAAAATGGTGCTAATATCTTTATGTATATTTTGACCATGACCCCTTATCTGCCTTTATGAATACAAATCCCAAGTAGACTCCTCATAAACAAGTTTTCTAATTTTAGTCTTTTTGCTCAGTGGTTTAGATGAACTACTTGTTTGTTTGTGAACCCAAATAGACTGATACTTAACCTTAGAAGTTCGTGGAACTCCTAACAGCCTGGAGGAGATGCTCACTTGGGCCAGTTCTCTGTCCAGTTACGTTCATTTACTATGGTCATTTACACACAGGAGTAAATTGTGAGTATTTGTTGAACACAATGCTTTGCATTGATATTTCTCTTGTGTTACTGTCTCCATCATTTGTCTGTCTGCTCACCTGCAGACACTGCCTACATCCTCAAGAGTAAAAAGGTTGGAAATTTCTGTCTGATTTTTGGTAATCATATTCTAGAGAAAATTATTTTGATCCCTTAAAAGCATTCTGGCTTGGCAAAAAAAAAAAAAAAAAAAAAGCTCTCAGAAAGTAAGGCCTGAAGTACTGGAGAAGTTTATTATATGTGTAAACAGGAAAGGGGGCTCAGGAAGTGTCTGCTCTCACCTGCTATCCTATTGATCTGCAAGGAAGCATTCAGAGAGCAGTAGACCGGCAGGAGGCCGGCCATGCTAGCCACCTGCTTGCCAAGTTAGATAAGTTTGCATTCCTAAGAGCCTGGCGAGGAACAGAGGGCAGTTTTAGGTCTGTCACTATGCAGTAGAGAGAGAGGGATAAGGGCCCAGTTTTGGAAACTGGAAAATTAAGGTATGTTGACATCAGTCTGAAGCGAACCAGCTCTGTGCTCCATTTTGATAGTGCAGCCCTTACAGCTGGTGTAGCCGGGAGGCTTCGGAGGCAGAAGCCTCCAGGGAAACTATGGGAACGGTTCAGGCTCCAGAAGCAAACTCACCCACTTCACCCCACGAAATAGCCGTCAGTCATCAGCGAACTAGAGAGAGTTAGACTGTAGGCACACCAAATGCCTGAGAATTTTTTTTTCCTTATTTCTCTTTTTAAACAGTATCTCATTTACTTTTGTGAAGCCCAGCTCAATAGATAGGTAGAGAGATGATAGAGAAATAGATAGATACATCGACAGATAGGTAAATAGAGAAGATAGATAGATATTCTTTCATACAAAGGGGGTTTTTTTGTTTTGTTTTGGGGGGGTTTCCAATGAAAGAGCCTGGACTTTGAAGTTTGGGTCTCTGACCCTTTAGTTCTGGAAGCCAGAGGCGCAGCCCGACAGGCCGGCCGGGGCACCCTCGCAGCACGCCACTGCCATCTGCTGGGCCTTCCGAGAGATAGCAGCCCCAGGAGCAGAGCGGCTTCCCGGCCGCAGGAAGACGGGACACGGCTGCCCGGCTGCCCCGTGTAGTAGTCGCCTAGGGCTGCAATAACAAAATCCCACAGACTGGGTGCCTTAAACGACAGAAATTTATTTTCTCACAGTCCTCAAGGCTAGAAGTCCAAGATCAAATTATTGGCAGCTTTCGTTTCATCGGAAGCCTCTGTGCTGCCTTGCGGGCAGTGGCTTCTCATTCTGTCCTCAGTGGACGTTCTCTGTGTGGGCACGCCCCTGGCGTCTCGTCCTCTTCTAATTCTTTTGTTTTTTTTTTTGTAAGAGTTTTATTTATTTGAGAGAGAGCATGAGCGGGGGCGGGGGGCAGAGGGAGAAGAAGACTCCCCACGGAGCAGGGAGCCCCACTTGGGACTCAATGGACCCTGGGATCATGATGAGCTGAAGGCTAACATTTAACTGACTGAGCCACCTAGGCGCCCCGTCTTTTCCTCTCCTTATAAGGACCCCAGTCCTATTGGATTAGGGCCCCAGCCTTATGACCTAACCCCCAATTAGGCCTTTAACATATAAATGGGGGGGCGGGTTTCAGTTCTGACCGTTCCATATCAACACACACACACACACACACACACACACACACACACACACTCACACCATGGGGCTCCCGGACGTTTAACCGTCCCTGTGCGACACAGATTGGAGCCAGCAGTGGCTCCTGGCCCACGAGGTGCATGTGGGTAAGAGCTCCAGGCTATGCTAGTTCCCACCTCCCCGACTCTGTGCTCTCTAAGGAGTTCCCGGTCAGCACCCCCTGTCTTGGCGTGGGGTGATCGGCCCTCAGATGAGTAGGTCCTCACCAGAAAAAACCTGGGAGCCTGCTCCAGAGGGTGCGCCTTGACACTTGAACCCTATTCGAGTGAGGCAACCGTTGCAACGTACTTTTATATATTTGTTCATGAAAAGGCAGCGATATTTCTTAGGAGGAAAGACCGTCTCCAGGAGAGCGGGCGACCCTTGCTGTGCATCTTTGTGGCAAGGCTCTTCCTGTATCATCTGTTGCCAACCACGCTGCGTTTTCCTGATGACCTCCCGTCCTTTCTATTCTCCCCTACGTGTTCTCTTTTACAATATTCTGTGAAAGAAATGAAATGTTCCGGGATTCTTGGCCTGGCGTGCCTTTTATGATAAATGTAGCTCCTCTCTCACTCAATCCCTAGGTCTCCTGCTCCACAGTTGGGTGTCCACTTACAGGGATAGAATGAAAAACTTCTCTCCCGGCCTCGTTAGCACTGTGAGATATGACAATTAAAAGAAAACATGCAGCCATGGAAAATAGCACCAATCCAGAACAGGAAAAAAAAAAAAATCCTAGGATTTCTCAATTTGTATTATGTTTCCTTATAAACCTTTTATTTAATAGTTAAACTAAAACTAGACATCCGTCCTCTAGAAAACAGAATCATTTCTCTTAGGTAATCACTGTCTTTTCTAAAAGAGAGTCGTATGCTTGCAAAGGTTATTAAATATTCAAATCACCCCTGGAAAGATACAGAATGTCATTAAGAAAATAATATCCTAAAGGGACCTATTTTGAAAAAAAAATTGAAAAATGAATTCTAGGTGTTTAAACTTGTAGATACACACAAGCACAAACCCACCAACCAAGCAGACATGCGTAAAAACCTGTCCTGAATTCTCTGAATTCAAGTGGCCTTGGGATAAAAGTCACAATCGATTTATAGAAACGTTCATTTGAAAAGCAAACCACAGGAAATTATTCACTTCTCTGAGGCTAATAATTTTCTGTTATTTTTGTTTGATTTTTCTTCTAAAGGCTGCTGGCCTACACTTCTGTGTCTTGCACTCCTTTCTGTATGTTTTGATCATTTTTCCAGTTTGTCAGGATCATTGAGTTTGAAGACAATTCTTTGAACACAGTCACACACACTCCCACTTTTGGGGAAGGTAGAAGAGGCAGCAGGGAGGGGTACTACCCCTTTAAAAAATATTTGTTTCTCCCTGTTTATAAAGAAGTGTAAGTTTACTGCAGAACGTATAGCAAACACAAACAACACAAAAAGAAAATTAGAATGACTCCACAATTCTAAATTCTGTTTCTCCATTAACATTTCAGTGTATTATATGGCTCCTAGTCTCCCTTCCTCCCTTCCTTCCTTCCTTCCTTCCTCCCTCCCTCCCTCCCTCCCTCCCTCCCTTACTCTCTCTCTACCTCTCTCCCTATTAACTGTCTATCTATCTATCTATCCATCTATCTATCATTCTTTGTATCTGGTTGTTAGTGTCAAACTATACATTCTATTTGGTAATCTAAGCTTTCTTTCTTGTTATTTATAAATCACTCTTCAAACTTAACCGAAAGGGTAGGCAATTAGTTCAAAAAAGGTGCCAAGTTCTTGGATATCAGATTGACAGAGTTAAGAGAATGTTGTCTCTTTTACCTTTGGAGTATCACACTCAAGCAATCAAATGAGAGAATAATATATCATTAGTACGGTACTATTTAATCATCTCTTCATATCATTTGTTTTGTTAATTTTCAAGGTGACTGAGTGAAATAATCTTGTCCGCATCTGCTAGCCTCCCGCAAAATCCAAACTTGACATTTCTTTCCCCATTTCTGAACAGAATCATATATGATGAAAGCCTGGAGCCCCAGATTTCGAATGCTGCTAATCTCCAGCTATGCTGTACGGAATCATAGTGAGGCCAGGATAAAAGGAGTCACCTTGCTCCTCCCTCACCCCCCAAAAACACAGGAGCTCTGCTTTTATTTAATTTTACAACTTTTACAATCTTATGCTTAAGATTCCTTTCAGACTAAGAATACTGCAGGTTTTTAAATGATGGAAAACTACTGTCTACCACTCTATTTCAACACCTTAATTTTGTCGACCCATAAAGATTAAATGACTTGCCCAAGGTCACTGAGCTTATTCGTGACCTTATGACACCAATACAGCACAAATTGACTCCCTCAGGATGGAAGAATATTAGCCAATGCCCCTTGGGGACCACCCCTGTCTTGACCACTGCTGTATCCTCAGCATCTAACACATCTCCAACCCGGAGCAGGACTCAATAAGATCTGGGAAATAAATGAATCAATCAATCAGCTCTCCACAAACACTTGGACTATCTGGAAACTGCTAAGGAAATGTGACATCACCTTAGATCCCAGTTTATTCTAAGTAAATGCATAATCAATTATAATAAAGCACTTTAGTCATTTTGTAAGCAAATGACAGAAAAGAGTGGGATGGAGACATGCTGCCATATGTAAAAATGAAAGACTGAATAAATGGTCGACACCTGAAACAAATGCCGACATATACATATGCCTCCTGCCGATCGCATGCAAGTTTCTATCAGAGGCAACAGCATTTCCTAACAGTGAAATCCAGTTTTTACATTACATTGTCTTCCCCATTCGCTAGTACTGGTCTCTTTTATTCAGCCTCCTGTTAAATTCCTCCCTCTTGTGGTCACTGAAAGTAAAATATATGAGCTTTATTTTTAACTTCAGATGTTCAGGTGAAAGTTGCGTCTGATTCCCCAAGGGTCACTTCTTATTTTCCCCTTTTTCTCACAATGACTCCTCCATTATATCACACTGCTTTCCACTTGTGCCCACACACATACATACATGCACTCACATCCACACTCCCTCGTGCACACACATACAACTATAATCATCTTTTAAGGAATTTCATGTCCCCAAGTCAAAAATGAGGGGGAAGGAAATTGATTTATTCCCTACCCTCTGTTGGTTCAGAACAATCAGGACCTTGTTTCTAAAGAAACACATTGTAACAATATTCAGACTAGCGCAAAGGAGGACCTTTTCCTGGGGTGTAAGAAAGGAAGTATTTTATGCAGAAGATATTTCTGCCTGGGAGAACTGAAGTTATCCAATATTCTTCAGGTTGTTTTAATCATCCTCAATGGAAAAGAAAGCCAGAGAATGAGCGGAAGGAGAAGTGGTGACATTTACAGAAATGATTAAAAGAAAAGCCTTCCATTTTGATGATTCTGCCTCGTCTTCCAATTCTGCGGTACCCAGTCCACCTGTAATGGACTCTCACCCCCTCTCTGGACTCGCGTTGCTAATGATATGACAAAGAAAGCAGCTAAGTGGCAGGAAAATAGCATGCTTTTAGCACCACAGTGTAGATATACACGCTCGCAAAGTAAAGTTCCTGAGATCCCATAGTCCCATCTCGAAAGAACAAACGAGAACAAGACAAAGAGCTGGCACAGGACACTGAGCGCTAAAAGCCCTCCAAAGCTGAGGCATGTTGGTCAGGAAGGCTCCACAGTCAACGTTCGTATTCTGATAAATGATGCTGACAGGTGCCCACTTCATTAGGTCCAGGTGTGCTTCAGTTTGGGAAGTGGCTTCTCATAGAGACGGAAGACTGGGCTTCGCGATCTCCTTCTTAACAGCAGGAGAGTGAAGAGCGCTGCATCTCTAAGGATGGCCACCAGGTTTGCAGAATGAAAACATCTGAGTGCAGCCGCCTTACAGAGCCTCTGAAAGAGTGCCTTGTAAATAAGGGAGCAGAGGGCGAGCCCTGGGTCCTGCGTGACATTTCAAGGAGGCTTCTCTAGCTGCAGAGACACACGGAGGCCTCCGCGAGGATTGGTTGGCATTGTGTGGCAGGAAGTGAAGGAGAAACAAACTTAAAAGCTCGCAGGAGGTGAGGTTTGTTTAAATAATAGAAAGTAATTAGACCGAAGACAAAAATCAGTGATGGCATTTTATAATTACAATTAATTTAAAGGTTAATTTCCTTTGGTGCTAAAATCTTATTTAAAACATTTACCAGGAAAGGAAATTAGGATGTTGCTATCAAGAGGCATAGAGTGCTTCTGGGAATCCGTGCCTATTATCACTTGAAAATTAGGTTAGGCCCAAAGTGGGAATTTCAATTCATTTTTGCATATATTGCATAGTGGTCAGGCTCGGAGTCAGTGAGGTTGGCTGGGGCAAGCACTGCAAGATTTGCATTTTTTTTTTTTGTTTGTTTATGGGATTAATTGCAAATGTTTCCAACAAAGGAGCCTGGTTTATACATGAACAACCCTGACACGGAAATAAAATTGGATATGGATTGCTTGCTGCCTTTGTAACTAATGAAGTTGATGTTAAGAAATTCCCAAAAAGCAGAAAAGCAAAGGGAAGCACACAGTGACATCCCTACGCCTTCCTCACGGAAGCAAATGGAATCAGGGGACAGTGTTTCTGTTCGCTCCAAACCTGCCAATCCTAGTCCCCTCTCCCAGTTCCCACATTTTTTTCATTACCCTGTTTTCCAGCTGGAAATTGTCATGTCTTAGGTTCCAAATGCTGTGTGTATGTGTGTAAATATATAAATATTATATATATATGCACACTACATATGCTTTTCAGTATATGCACATACTACACAGCAGCTCATCTCCCCGGAAACTTGCTTAGTAAAATTAATGCATAATAGGAGTAACAGTCAGAGAGAAATAACTCCTTTGCACATTCACTCTGCCTGTGTAGATCTGCTCATTTTAAATATTTTATTGCTATCATTGGTCTGTAAAACCATCCCAGAAATATGGAACTGTGCAGAATCTTAGAGCTGTGAGCAATATTAGCAATCACCTACTTTAATCCCCTCATTTTACAGTTGAGGAAAGGGACACTTGAATTGACTTTCTCTAAGTTAAACAGTCATTTAGAGGCAGAACTGGGAATAGAACCTAAGTCTCCTGATTTAAATGTACTTTCCACATCACCTCTCTGTGATAATCAAGATTGATTCTTTCAACACGTCTTTATCAAGTAACCACTCTATGGGAGGCTGTGTGTTAGTCACTAGGGATGAGGTGGGGAACCAAGCGGATACCGCCTTTGCCTTCATGGTGCTTAGAGTCAAGGATGCAGTTACACAAAGAACTACTGTAACTCATAATGAGAATTCAGGCAAGGGGAGGAGGTGGGGTGGGAATGCACCCCCAGTATCTCATCCAAATGAGAAGACTAGAAAATTCTTCCCTGAAGAGATGACACTTTGGCTGAAATCTATAGGAAATGTCAGAGGGATATGTAGAATTTAACAAAAATAGGTGTGCCTTTGTTAGGACTGCTTTCCAATCCCTATTGACCAAATGTACACCGTAACTCACACAGGAATAATCTTCAGTGTTTTTAATGAGCTCGATATAGCAAATCTAGTTTCAGCTTTTGCAAACATCAATAAAAATGTTAGAATAACCACCGGACATTCTCTTTTCTGAAACCACTACTGTCGTTCTAAAAAGATGATGAATTTCAGCTCCAGAGTTTTGGGATTTTCCTTTCTGGAGGAAGCAAAATCATGCAAAGATTATGTTAGCAAGGATTATAAGGCAAGGCATACATGGTTTTTTATTTTCTTAAATATGCCTACCTACATAAACGTGCCCATACCCTAATTAAAACCACTGCATTTAAATGGGCTGTGCATTCTAAGTATATCCTGGATGTCAGCTGAGAAGACATGCCCATCATGTCTAACTCGCTCACCTATAGCTTATAATAACTGTTCTCTCTGATTTCAACTGAAAAGCATGTCATATCTAATTGAAAGCAGGTCTAACAGGGAAGAACAAAACAAAGATTGGTGAATCCGATCCATCCAAATGGCACAGCACAGAGTGAGACCAGTCACCTTGAAGGTGAAGTTTGCTCAGTTATCTCATCACATTCTGTATGCTTCTCCATGTCTACCGAAAGCATTAAAGATGCCTGGATACGTAATTTTCTGACTCTAGCTTTACAATTTCTTGACCTCCTCAGCACTCACCACCCTTGTTACCACTCACTTCATCTACCCCTTAATTTCCTTCATCAAAGAGGCTAATTTGGATCACCTTTACTGTGGAGAAAGGAGGCTTCTCCAAAATCACATATTTAAAATTCTCTGCCTGACAATAAACTGCTTTTTTTTTTCCCTCCCACTTTGTCCCCCTGTCTCCCTCCTGGAAAAACTTCCCTTCATCCTCATTTAAGAACTCCACTCCACGGGAACCTTTGTTTTTCTCGTTATTCAGATCTTTCCACTTTTCATCTATGTCCAGGATAGACATGGCAGTGATGCCCCCCCCAGCCCCTTGCACTTGAATCATGCTTGGATTTTCAACAGCCACACTTGATGAGGCTCAGGCTCACTTTCCCCACTATAATCCTGGGTTGCTGAGCATGATGGAGAAGTTCTCTAAACATGGCTGAATGCCCTCTCCTGCTCAATGACGCTTTCACTTCCTCCCGTTGACTTTCCTCAGGATCTGTTCCAAACCTAGGCGTGGGTTCTGAACCTAAGCCTAGTACTCAAACCAAGAAAATTAAAGCTATCAAACATGAAAACCTTCCATTTTTCTCCCAGAACCTGAAAAATTCTCTATATTGGCAATTATCCTTTTCACCTTGCAACCCTACCTAAATCTGAGAGGAACAGTTAAAGCTTTTCCTTCTTGAATAATCCTTCACCGAACATTGAACTCATCCTCTCTGCCTGATCCAGGAGGATAAGCTTTCAGGATCTTCATTCTGGCACACTCCACTGGATAGTTCCTTTTGCCTACATACAGGCCGCAGCCTCAGAGACCACAAAAGACTGGTCCCAGCCTCTCTCTGTCCCTTTATAAAATATGCAGGGTGATTTCCAAAAATATATTTGAAGTATGAAAACTCAGCCCCATGTAGTTTTTTTTTTTTAAGTAAAAAAAATAGTCTCTCTTTTTTTTTTTTTCTATTATGTCACACATGGTATTCCTGTTGCTTGTCAGATGGCAATTAACCAACAGAGTGGTCAGTTGAAGGGTTTCCATAGACCTACCTCGGCTCTCCTCAGCTTCTGCTGATGACCCAGTATTATGTCATTCCAAGCAATACTCTTGGAAATTCTAATACACAGCTCTCTTCCTCTCAGTAAAGCACCTAAACATGCATTTTAAATTATTTTCTTTGTATAAATCCCTTTCAAAAAAGAGATGAGATCCCAAATCTATCCATGGTGTATCTTTAATATACATGCATCTAAAGTATTGCATATGACACTTGATGCTGTCACTTACCCTATGAAGTTGGAACTGTTGCATTATCCCTGCGTTAGGGAGGACAAAAGTCAGGCTCAGAGCAGTTGTGACCTACTTGTGGGCACGATGCTGGTAAGAAGTAAAGTTACAACCTGAGCCAGGTCTTCTGACTCCACAGCCCTCAATCTTTACACTACTTCCCCCTCCCTGTGATGTATCCAGGGGTGACTTCCACTAGTGGAGGGTTGTTTGGGTGCCGCATCCTACTGTCAGCAGAAAAACAGCGTACCTCGAAGGTACTGCCTTCACTGAAAACAGGCAGAAATAGACAAGAGCAGAAAGATGGAATACTTTGTCACATGAAACTTACATTTTATTTTTTATTCAGTTTTAAAACCAAAAGCTTTAAGTGGTTACTCAAACTATTTCTAACTAAAGAAGTATTTCTTCTGCTATGATACCATTGTAGTGATCACTTTTCACTTTAATTTTGTACGGGGCATATGTAAATGTGTTTTTGGCCAAGTGTAAAATATTGAAGATCTAGTTCTAATATAACGAAGAGAGAAACATGAAAATAAGACCCTGAAAAATACATCTACTGAACAAGGTTAGGAAGTGAATTTCGAGCGATTGAGCTCATAAGTCTCATTTCATTCAATGTGGGCTCCGCCTGTCAGAAGCCCTCTATAGTGTAACAGTCACTGTAGTGACTTTTAAGGCAACAACAGGGTAAAGTACCCCTACAAAGGGTTGTTTCCCTAATCAGGAAAAAAAATAAAAAGTAACTCAGCGTCCGCTCAGGGATTTTAGCCCAGACCAAACACCTCAAGCTCACACAGTAAGCTGAATTGCTACCACCATGAAAATCTGTGTGGGAGGAAGGTGGTTCTTTTGAATTTGGCCTACGGTTGGTTATGCTCTAAATTTCTTTTGTGCAGCTGGAGACAAGTATCCTTGAAATTCTCACCTGCAGAGATAATGGATATACACTCTGTTTTCACAGGCCCACACAAATTCTTTAATGTCTTTCAAGGAGTTCTTCTAAATATTTAGGCTTAGTTTTCTGTGATCTGCCTTTTAAAATTCCCCCTCGTGGTCTTTTCCAGCTCTGTCTCCAAGAGGGAGTATGCTGACTACTGGCTTTGTCATTAACAACCAGGGAACAATTTTATATTACAATACTCACTACCAACATGTATTTTAAAAAGGCAATTTTAGGTTTACTGAACTCACTGTTCATGAGTGAGAGGTTTAAATAAATGGGAAGCTCACAACAGGGAATATATTTTAGCAAGGAATATTTATTCAAAAAGCATTCTTCTCTTACTTGATAATTTTTAAATTCCACCATTATTAATGTTATTAAATTATAGTTATTAAACTGATATGGCACTTTACTAATTTAAAATAATTGGACTTCCCTACATCTCCTTAGGTCAGTAGATATAAATATACCCATATTACAGATAGAAAAACTAAGGCAAAAAGAAATGTAACAGTTGCAAAGAAAATGATAACATTCCTGAGTTGTCGTCAAAGGACAAAAGGCAAATCCCTCCAATAAGGAAAAAATTAAACGAGGATAAATTTTTATTTTATTTTGTCACCTTCTGCCCCATTAGGATGGTGTAAACTGGCCAGAAAGAAAATCATATTTTTCCTGCCAATTATCAACATTTGTAGCACTCGGGTAGCATTCATGGAAGAATGACTCTCTCACCGGAGTCACTTTGAGGCTAACGATGTCTTAGCCTCTCTCCCTCTACTCCTCTAGGCCAAAGAAACTACCGTGCTGGTTTTTTCCCATTGGTATTCAAAACTTTCTTTTATCTCTCAGGACCCAGAAAACAACTAACATCCCAGATCTTCTAGAAAGTGTCTTCTCTTTGTTATCATTGAAGGCCTTAAGGAGAAAAGAGTAAAAACAGTTGAATTCCACTTAGAATTTTTCCAATATCTACACTCCAGTGATTGCCTTATTTTTCCTTACAGCCTAACAGGTCTAGAGAGTTCAATCAGTAAAAACAGGCTTCCAGGAGCCAAGACACTGTTTGGGGTTCTGGGCCACTGTAGTAAACAGTGGGAAACAGTAAATTTCACTCGGCTTACATTACAGCAATGGAATCAACGAAGAAACAAGTAGATTACAATTTGTCAGGTGGTGATAGATAAGTTTCAACGAAGCCCAGTAAAGTTGAGTCAGGAGAAACTAAGCTCTAAGGACCCCCGCAAGTCTCCAACTGGTCTTGCACCAGTTAGTTATGTTTCCCTTTTTACAGGGATGTCCTGGCCCTTGCTGCTTGTATGTGCCACTTATCACTTACATACTGCATTTAAAAATGAAGCCAAGCCTCAACTCCCTCTTGACATTCTTTATTGTTCTGTTAGAGGCAACAGCACTCTCAGAGTCAACAAGTTTCTGAGTCAACTTTGAATCTTGTCTTTTCCTTTCCTTCCCCCATATTCAAAAACTTGGCATGTGGTATGTTTTCTACCTCTTTCTCCATATATCTTGAACTCATTGTCATTTTTTCTTTCTCATTCTCCTAACCCTAATTCAGGCCTTCAGTAATTCCCATCCTCCATATTTTCTGAATATAACATATTCTGAATATAACATATTTCTTGAAATTAAAGACAATATGCCAAGTGGCTATAAAGAAAACATGCCTCCTTACTTTGAAAAGCACCACTGTAATCAGAGTGATATGAGACAGCCTGAGAATACAAGTAATTTTCAAAAGAAAGGATCATTTAAAAGTTTATATGGTATCCTGCATAAGTTAGCAGACACAGAAGAAATGAACTAAACCTTGAAGGATGCTTTTTTTTTTTTTTTTTGAGGCTGCTCACATTATCGCCTCTTAAAGATATGTTATAGAGGGGCGCCTGGGTGGCACAGCGGTTAAGCGTCTGCCTTCGGCTCAGGGCGTGATCCCGGCGTTATGGGATCGAGCCCCACGTCAGGCTCCTCCGCTATGAGCCTGCTTCTTCCTCTCCCACTCCCCCTGCTTGTGTTCCCTCTCTCGCTGGCTGTCTCTATCTCTGTCAAATAAATAAAATCTTAAAAAAAAAAAAAAAGATATGTTATAGAGAACCAAGACATCTCATGAGTAACCATCACTGGCAAATCCAGGCTAGGTGGGGTTTTTGCTTTGATCCTTGTTCACATCAGAATATTCCCAGAATCTTAGATTGAAGATGAGAAGAAGATGAAAGAATAAATTTTCTAGAAAGAACAGAGGAAAGATGCTAGAGAATAAATAACAAAGGGAAGCATCTCCAACCAATAGAAGACTCAAAGCAAGAACTCAAAAATGTTTGTTAAATGAATGGTATAAAAAGAAGACAAAAGCCTGAATATATTAGATTTAATCCAAAATGTGATGCAAAACCTTTGATAACCTCCCAGGAATTTACTGGAATGATATGAGTGAAAAGCAGAAATCACTTTTGTAATATAGTTAGGAAAGAAATAGAGTACCTAGCTGCCAGTCCTGTCCTCAGCTGCTGTGTGCCCCTGGAGCAGTCAAGTTAAAGTGTATTTATCTGTAAAGTGAAGGTAATTGTTCCTACCTGCTTCACAGTTATTTTGTAAAGATAATTGATATCACCTGAAAGGGCTTCAGATACTACTAAGTATTGTGCAATTGTTTGGAACTTTATTTTTATTTTCAGGAGTTAAGGAGATTCCTGAGGAATAAAAGGTACTCTTTTCTAAATAATGCAGAGATGAGCGATGAGCCAAATATCTAGATGCCATCACAATTACTTAGAAAAGGACCTGTCAGGTGTTTTTGTGACCCTTATTGCTCAGAAAAGTTCTACAGCATGTGGTAGCCTCTTTAGAGCCTAAATAAATGTGATTATGTAAAGGAAAACAGACCAAAGGGGTATTAAGGGTATTCTAAAAATGTAAGCTAACCCCAGGGACTCAGTTTTTTTGAGAAAGAAAAAAAAACTGGTTTCTTCTACTTCTGCTCTCCAGCCACCCGGCACCACAGCGAGTTCCAGATGTGGCTGAAGCAGCATCTGTGAGGGGCAAGGAACCGAGGCCACCTACACTGATCACCATGACATTAACGGTGTAGTCAGCTGGTCCAGCCTATGGCTCTTCCTCTCCCTCAGGTCTTTAGGAGTTCATCCAGACAATTACTGAGAATAAATATAGGTGGAAACTGACCCTCCATAATTTCCTTGGCTGTGAACTCAGGCATCTTTATAAAATATACAACAGAAAATATGCCCTTTGATTGTTGTTTAAATTTGAACGCCCCCTTCATGAGTGAAATGGTAAAAATCCATCCTGGTTCCATTCAAATCCTCCTCTTTTCTTATGCTCCTTCTGAGTCACCTTGCTGTTGGAGCCTTTTTATGGCGCCAGATGATCCTAATGATCAGAACGATGGCAATCCTTCCACCACAGTTCTAGTGCGATCCTCCCCACACGGGTCCTTGTAAGCCAGCTCCACCGAACCCCACACCAGATAGATCATGGCTAATAAAAGCAAGCCCCAGACAACTCAAACACTGTTCCCAAAACATACTCAGGACACACCTCATTTCCCTTCTGACCTTTTCTTCTCTTTTTACTTATTTTATTCATTTTAAGATTTTATTTACTTATTTGTCAGAGAGCGTGCGCTAGCACAAGCAGAGGGAATGGCAGGCAGAAGGAGAAGCAAGCTTCTCACTGAGCAAGGAGCCCGATGCAGGACTCGATCCCAGGATACTGGGATCATGACCTGAGACAAAGGCAGACGTTTTACTGAGTGAGCCTCCCAGGCGTCCCTTAACTTATTTAAATTCAATTAGTCAACATATAGTGTATCATTAGTTTCAGATGTAAAGTTCAGCTGTTCATCCATTGCATATAACACTCATAGCTCATTATATCACATGCTCTCCTTAATGCCCACCATCCAGTGAGGCTATCCCCCCACCCACTTCCCTTCCAGCAGCCCTCAGTTTGTTTCCTATAGCTCAGAGTCCCTTTTGGCTTCTTCGCATGTCTTAGGAAAGTCTACATTGCTCCCACCTCAAGCTTTATTTTCCATTTTTGGTCCTGATTCTATATTGGACTTGAAGATTCATCTTGGTTTCTTCTAATTATCCCTTGGTTCACTCCATAATCTTTGGTTTGTAACTACCATCTGGTTTTTTCTGCTGTCCATCTCAAACTCCTGGAAGCCAACCAAGGAAATGTTTCATAACAACAATAACCCGAGTTTAATTTAGATCTCAATTTCAGTGGAGGAGACCTTACCATTTACATCTGCTGTGATCTTATTCTAATCTAGCCCACTCTGTTCTCCATCACCATCACTGGGGTGGGGACCATCTTACTGAGAGGGAACCTCAGAACAGGAAACTCTAATGCTGTGAACACCTCTCAGCAAACTAGTCCTTAACCAAGCCTCACTGTTGACAAGAGCGAACCCAAATGAAAGGGAATTAAGAGACTATCTGCAATGAATCTCCAATCATAGAAATAATTTCTTAAAATACAAACTTTAAATATAGTTGCCACTCAATTATGGTATAGCCCTTCAGGTGTCATTTATATTAGCTAATGTGCAAATGTGGGCAATTCAGAAAACAAAGGAGGCTCCTTCTCTTTTAATTCTTCTATAAAGTATTTGGAAAAGTTCCACAGTTGTCCCAAATTTCATACTTTCTGTTTTTCTTTCTCCTACACCGCATGGCTTAGAAGAATTATAAAGAAAATCCTGAAGTTTCTCAGGGGCTTTTAATTGTCTTCTTCCATGCCCTATGTCTCACCCAGGGCTCTACATTCCTTATTCCATTTTATCCTCACACTAATTGTATGAAATAACTATTTTAATTCCTATTTTAAGAGATGTTAAATGATTTCTTTAAGGCCACACAGCTGGCCTTAAAGTGGTCAAAGCAGTATTTGAACCTTGATCCTTCTGACATCAGGGCCTTTGATCTTACACTGTTCCACATTTGATGAGAAGAGGAATTCAGCCTCAGAAAAAGTGTTCTCAAGATAAAAAGAAATGAGGTATTACACCATAAAAAGACACAGAGGCACCACAAATGCACACTAAGGAGGGACAGAAGCCAATCAGATAAGGCTACATACTGTTTGAGTCCAACTATATGACGTTCTCAAGACGGCAAAACTATGGAAACAGTAAAAAGATCAGTGGTTGCCAGAGATTAGGGGAGGGAGGGATAAAAAGGCAGAGCCCAGGGTATTTTTAGGGCAGTGAGACTCTTCTGTCTGAGACCAGCATCGTAGATACATGTCATTATACATTCATCAAACAATGTCACTTAAAACACCAGGCCCTGACGTAAGCTCTGGACTGTGGGTGATGAGGATGCGTAGGGTGGATTCATCAGTTGCAGCAAGCGTACCGCTCTGGTGTTGACAGTAGCAGAGGATGTGCGTGTGTAGGGACAGACGCTGTATAGGAACTCTCTGTGCTTTCTGCTCAATTTTGCCGTAAACTTAAAACTGCTCTAAAAAATAAAATCTATTCAATAAAGATTTCCCCACTAAACAAACAGACGTCATAGACTTGATGTTACTTCACACCTGGCTCCAATTTCTACCTGTAGCACTTAGGGTACTAAAAGGAGAACAAAAACTAGTCAAACTTAAGCCAATATAGAATATGACTCCAGAAGAAGTTAAGATATCCACAGGCATCCTAATTCAGCATCAATTTCCCTTTCCCTTTCCCTCTCCTTCTTGTCATCTGTGTTGCCAGCCTTTCATTGTTTTATCTCTGTTATCCATACCACACAACATTTAAGTCCAGGAGTGGAAAAGAAAAAATAAAACAAAAGCTATTAATGGTACTCTCAATATTTACTGTTTCAGCAACTACAGCTTCCAAAACTTAATGGGGTAAAACAACCATTTATTATGCTCATGGGTCTGTGGGTAAGATTTCAGACAGGGCACTGTGAGGATGGGTTTTGTCTGATCCCTTGTATCAGGGGCCTCAGCTGGGAAGACTCCGTGACTGGGTTGACCGAACAGCTTGGGGCTGGAATCATTTGGAGGCATTTTTTCTCATGTGTCTGGGTGGTGATGCTGGCTATCGGCAGGAACCTCAGCTAGCCTGTCGTTCAAAATACATACCCATGGGGTCTCCATTAATGTCTCCATGTGGGCTAGTTTGGGCATGGTGGCCGTGTTCCAGGAAAGCATCTTAAAAGAGCAAGGGAATGTGCATGAAATCTCTATGATCTAGCCTTGGAAGTCACATAGGATCACTTCTACCATACTCTATTGGTCAAAGTGGCCACTAAACTCTACCCAGGTCCAAGACGAAGGGACACAGACCAAAACCACCAGATGGGAGGAGTGTCAAGATCCCACTGTAAGCAGATATGGAATAGGAGATATTGTTGCAGACATTTGTGATATACTCTATCAGTAACTTTTGCTATATGTTATTTTACCTTAAATATCTAGGTATGTATTTCATTTGAATGTTTGGTTAGACTTTGCTCCACATCTTTATTTCTGATTGCCTATTTCAGATTATAAACCATATAATGGCAAGGACAGCTGTGTTGAGTTAATTTACACAGGCTCCATCATAGCACCTTGAACTTGACAATCATAGTATATAATATTATTACTAGTGCTGCAATTGCTGATAGATACATGCACTTAAGCGATCATTATTTTTTACGTTCGTAATGTGTTGCAGAAAATCTCCACACTAACCAAAAAGACATACAGCATCTTTACTGTGCAAGTAAATTTTATTACTCCAATTAGGTCTTGGTTGCTTGAGAGGAGTATTTAATTTCTTTTCCCAAGTGAATAGATTCTTGTAAAGCAATAATTGAGTCTCACAGTTGAGGGGGGGGGGAATCACTACCCTGAAGGAACTGTCTGTTTTCCTCCACAATTAATCACTTTGGTTTTAATAGATTATTAAACAGTTTAGATGAGTAATCTGTGTGAGATCTTGTTCATGAACGTGGAGCTCTTTTGAAAAGTTAACTAATGAAAGCAATTGTCCCTTTTCAGTTGATTTCATAGGTGGCTTTGATTCTTATGGTTATCAAGGGCCTCAGAAGACATCTCATTTACAACTACAGCCTATGTACATGTAAGTACTTTACTTTGGAGGTATTCTTCTGTGATAGTAAAAGATGATTAAGTAAACATTATCATGGCACAAAATAGATGGCATGGAGCTTTCCTCCAATTTCATACTTCCAGTATTTTCTCTTCCATTAATATTGTCTTGACTGGGATAATTCTAATAACATTTTCTTCATAATTCTTTTTTTAAATTTAACATATTGAAATGCCATCTCTCAAGTTATCTTTAGTCTTATATATAAGTATCAACTACATAGCTAAAAGGCCTTTATTAATAGATTACTTCTTTGAATTATCCCAAAATTGTATATTTTGAAAATGATATAACATTGGAGGTAGTTATATGTAACGATATATAAACTGTGTGTTCTGGCTTTCCCAGGAGAGTCTCAGTTTACACGATTGTCGCGGCATAGTTGTTACCAATACCTCCTCTTCCCTTTCAAAAGTATTCTCATTTGGATGATAAATGATAGGTTATACATGGTTATATATAGTATAACCTTAGTTGTATATAGTGTTAAAAATAAAAAAAACTGAACAATAATGCTCTGTATCATTTTCCTGATGTGAAAAGTGAAAATTAAGCCAGAATAGTAACACTGAAATTTATCAGACCCTTAGCTCTAGCAGTCAAGAGAGCAGACATACAATCAGAGCCTGATTTTTATATCTGTGTTTAGGCAAATTCCCTTGGATAACAACTGATAACAAATTCTATATATCAGCATCAAGTGATATGCTGAATTGCAAGCGAAGATCAAAATAGAAAGTAAGATTCCAATTCATTTTGAAATGTGAGCTTCTCTCTTTGAAGATATGTGTTTGTCGTCGTTGTCCTCCACCATTGAATCATTTTACCTTTTAAGATTGTTAATGTGTAGGATAATGAATGGATTTTTAGAGTATTTCTCCTGCAAGAGATTAAAGTAATTTTTATACACCTCCTTGTAAGCTTCTCCTTAAAAAGGGAATGATCTATGCATCATGCCTGCATTTTTCTTTGGAAGTATTTGGTAATACCACCCATCAAAAAGACTTTATCAGTTCAGAATTCAGCTATATGTCATTCAAGGCATCCCCTCTGCAAACAGTGCATCACACATTTTCTTCTTAGTATCCCCACAACCACTGCCCTAATTCAGGCATTCATTCTCCTAAGATTTCCCATTGCTTCCTAATTTTAGTATCTCTATCGCATCTTCCATGAGGCTGCCAAATTAATCTCAAAGTACCATTTTGACCATTCCCTCCCCTGCCCCCAAACTGTCGATGAATCCCTATTACCTACTGAACAAAGTCCACTCTCCTCACCATAGCCTGCAAGTAGACTCTGATCTGGCCCCAAAGTTCTGCTGAAATATTATCTCTTCTCTTCAACCCTTAACAACTCTTGACTCCCAGACATAAGCAGATGATGCTAGGTGACACTGGGAGAGCGTAATAATGAATAAGAACTGACTCTTGTCCTCCTGAAGCTTAAAAGCTATTGAAGACATTAATAGTCTGATATCTCCCCTCATCCATTTTTTTTTTTGCCAGCCGAACTACAACTCTTGCTTTCTGCAAACATGATGTGTATTTTTCCAACTGTCCATGTTGTTCTCTTGACACCAAACAAATTTTTTTCCAAGATGAAATCCCACTATCCTCCAAATTGTATCTGCAATACATATTTTATAGAAGATTTTTAAATTTCTTTTTCCTCTGTTACTTCTTTTTTCTTTTGCCTAGTACTATAGTTGTTCTCTATTTAGGCTACGCCTCTCCTGTCCTCCCAGGAAGACTTGATAGCTTACACAAAAAGTAAAATGATAAATCTTTTAAATTCTTTACCGCTCTTCTCAATATTGTATCATAGCCTTATGTAAAGTATTCTATTAAAAAATAAAAGCAAAGCAGTAAGGAGTAGTGGTTAAGATGATCTGCTGAAGGCAGAGTACTGAAGATAAAATTCTTTATGACCTTGGACATACAACTTTGAATAACTTTAATTATTCTCATCAAACCTAAGTTTCCTTATCTGCAAAATAGAGATGAGATTGCGTACATGCTTCATATAATTATTCTGAATTTAGAAGCACGTAAGACACAAAACATGCCATACAGTAAATGCTTAATCAACATAATTTATTATCAGTAGCAACAGCGCTGTTAACCAATATTACTCATGAAAAGACTGCATCAAGTCAGAAATAAATATATACTATATTTCATTCCCAAAGGATTTCCTCTGTAGACAATGT
This sequence comes from Ailuropoda melanoleuca, assembly GCF_002007445.2. Taxonomy (NCBI): domain Eukaryota; kingdom Metazoa; phylum Chordata; class Mammalia; order Carnivora; family Ursidae; genus Ailuropoda; species Ailuropoda melanoleuca. Next base: position 72,205,574 of record NC_048227.1, read on the forward strand.
ATCACATATAATATCCACCCAAGTAACATATAACAATGTTTGTACTTAAGAGTAGACCAGAACATCACAAAACTTGCAATTGCTTGCTTCTGACAATATCACATAACATTTCTTTGCCATGTAACACTTCATTGTGTTGATCAATATGAATGATCAATAAATGTGATCAAGTTATAAAGAATGACATGTAACCACCTATGTAGGATTAGTTATGATAATAACATGAGAATGCTAATTATACACTATCAAGTATATTGTTGCAAATCAGGCATTTATAATTCTCATGTTGTCTTTAAAGAGGGGACTCTGCAAATTTAACATCCGGCGTTAAATTCTTTGAGGGCAAACCTTCCCATGATTTTATTAAATAGAAGAGTTTAAATGCCAAACGAAAAGTAATAAAAATATTGTTTTCTTCCTTACTGCCTGGGAATGGTAAAGGTATATAAGAAGTTTTGAGTCTCACTGCTCATGAAATAAGTTAAATGTTTAACGAAATTCAAATTTAGAAAGTTAGAAATACTTGTATATAACAAATCGCTAGTCAAAATACAATCCTGTCCCTTCTACAAAACATCCCGTATGGGACTTCAAATACTACAACACTAAGATTCTATTTTACAGATGAGGAAGCTGGATGAAGAGAAAGGAAAACAAAGGTCACACAACTTGTTAGTCATACAGCTGCCAATTATCAGCCAGTTTTCCTGACCCCTTAGTTCAGTGTTCGTTCCAAATTCTTGAACAGACCTGCGAGTTTGCTTTGGCATTCACTATGTTTCCTCAGTGTCCCTTTATTCATTTGTACGTCTCCATGCTAACTTAGCTGCCATACTTCCAAACAGGCCTGCCTCCCTCCCCTTCTCCGCACGCCCTTTATCCCCTTCTGATCTTACACTATGCGGTGAGGAACGAAGGACGTGTTCAAGGTGGTGGCCCTCAAAACCACACATTTGAGAGCCATTGCCGATTCAAACCCTGTGAAAAACCAAAAGCGACTTACAGGCAGACCTTGTCCCCTGCTGAGAGGCAGGGACCCGAACATCTCCTATGTCTTTGTCCTTTGGGGTGTAGCTTTTCCTGTCACCCTGCCATAAGTAAGTCTCCTAAAGTAAGAGTAATTTAACATCATGGGTCAGTTCAAGCACTTTAACGATATTATATAGCAACTGGAAATAAACGCTGTTCCTTATAAAGAAAGCAAATACTTAAAAGTAACGTGCACTTTTAGCTGTGGGGCTCCCATTATACCCAGTCAGTCTGTGGCTGACAGCTTTGAAAACACTGCCCCGACTGACTTCCATTCGCAGCCGTGTTTCAGCGCCTACCGCCACTGAATAGACAGTCCTCTCTTGTGAAGTCAGGCGAATGCTCCTGGCCTGTAGTTCTTCAGATTATCTATCACCCATCCTAAAAGAAAAGATTTTCATTAATTTATTTCTTAGGGGTTGGCAAACCTCCTTGAAACAAATAATAGCTATAAAGTTGTTGCCCAAAAACATTCCCATGTCCACAGGTTAATTGTTTAACCAAGTAGGTGCTTTGACTACCACTGACCTATGTGCCATAGCGCGTCAAGCTCTGTCTGGGCTCCCTGCAGTATAAACCGTGAGATATCCCATGGTACCTTATTAGTAACATCTGAAAACATTGCATTCTTTTTGGCATCCTAATTGTACAGCAATATATATGCATTTCATTTGCCCCCAGAAATGGACTTTAAATGATCATAAGTGGCCTCTTTATCCAGGAGGTTACAGACAAAAAAGGAAAGGAAAGGAAAGTTGTCTCTTTTAAAACAAAATTTGGGCTTGGACTTTTTTTTTTTTTTTTTTTTTTTTGCTTGCTCTTGTGCTTGGAGAGGTGAGAAAAGGCACTGAGCTCTCCCTCTGGATTAAAAACTTTTTTTTCTCTCTCTCTCTCTCATTCTCTCTCCCAGGTCGAAATAATACAGATGGCTTCAGGCTGTCAGCTCCTGGACCTTTCAGAGAACTTGTTTCACAGTGGCCTCCTGCATTTTATGAAGAGCAAGAAGCAACTGAGTTTGAATATATATACATATTAACAAAACAAATATAAGCCTCCACATACACTGGGACACGCATACACATACACACATACACACACACACACACACACACACACACACACACACACACACACACACAGGCACATACTAATTCCACTTGGCCTCCTGTTTCTGACCGAAACAAACATGCAGGACACGGCCATCTTGGATTTCCGGAAAGTAGGCTTCTTTCTCCCAGGCCTTTGGAAAGTTCCTAAGGAGACGTGTTGGTGCCCTCTGCTGGCCGTCACTAACTCCTCTGCAGCCCAGCCAGTCGGCCTCTGTGAGCTGCGAAGTCATCCAGGGCGCGTTAGTTTGAGAGCCCTGTCTTCTGCACTCCATACGTCTTGATAGCACCACGGCTATGTAGGCAATGTAATTGCAAAAACAAACAAAACATGCCATGATGACCTTGTAACCGAAGTCCTAAATGGCAGGTTGTTTGACCTAAAGGCGACACCGTACATATTTGCCTTAACCCACCTAAGTTGTGCGCCCGCCCGAGTCTCAGTGCAGACCTCTCCGAGTCACTTCCTTTAGGCTAACACACTGCTATTAATTCCGAATGAGTTCGAGTCTGTGTGTTTCATGTCAAGAAACAAGACTGCATAGCTCAGCACCTCCAGTGTGTCCGTGTACGAAAACTGCCAGCTGTCAGCAAAGTACTTTCCCGTTGAACCTCCATGGTGGCCCAAAACAGACAAGTGACAATAACCACAACAAGAATCGTCATCTTTATAATTCTTAACTATGATCTTCTGAAGGGGTTGGGTGGGACAAAGTAAAACCTATTAATCTACTAAACTCATTAATCTACTGGAAGCAGAGAGCAGAAATGGCTTAACTCATTTTATTTATCGCACTCTAGGTGCTTTTATAAGTATCTACAAATGTCTTTTACTAACACAGAAACAGCTGTGGATTTCTATCAACAGAGGCCAACTGAATATGTATTAGCTATGTTTACTCTTTTATATCTAATTCCAATCGAAAACCCTACGTAGGTGACCTTTTTTTCCTAACTTCAGCGTACGAGATTATTTTTCGGGTGGGCGGGGGGAGCAATAGTTACCGTGGTGAAATATTTGAGATCTCTTTGTGGTATTTGGGGGATCTGTTGTGTGTTAGAGTGTATTTTAATCCTCCTGTATTATTGTGGCAGAAAAACTGTGCTGTTAACGTAGTTGGCAACAAGATGCCTTTGGAAACTTAATAGTAGGTCAATGTGTTTATGGAATATTCTGAATTCCTAGGAAATTTTGTTCTATATATTCAAGCATTATTTGGTTTTCATTAGTGGAAAACATAATTAGCTCAGGCTTGTCAGGAACTCAGAAGAGTCATGTTTTTTCTTGGATCCACCTGAGACGCTAAAATCAATTTTTAAAAACCAATACAACATCCTTAAATGCAGTGAAATTGAGACTTGAAAAGTTATAAATTGGCATGGAGCAATGTTTTCTCTTGGTTTCTATGTAGTTTCAGTTATTGGGTTAACCTACTCTGGACCTTAGCCCATCCAGATCTACATAAACCAGTCCCATTACTGTGTTTGCATGGATGTCTGTGAAATACACACATATACATTTAAAAACGATAAAGGAACAAAGGTGATATTGGAACATAAACTACAAAAAAATAAGTTCCAGCACTTGTGCTTGAATTTTCTCAGTGGCTTGTATATGTTTGTCCATACATACATGTATAAAATCTATAATTGCAAACATGTCAGTGAAACCTCATGGGCTGATTTTATAGTGACATGCATGTTTAATGTATGAGAAAACTATTTATCAATGTATTGTCCTCTGATTCTTAAAATATAAATACTATACATGCCAGAAACTACTCTATTAATGTGACTATTAAAATGAGGTTTCACTGTACATTCATGCTGTGATGAGATTCCACCTTCTAGGACATGTATATGGAGTGAGATTAAAGTGCACGGAGAACAAGCCCTCATATTCCCGCTTTAAGTTACAGCCAAGCTACCACCTAATTACTACTATCATCGCCACCAAAATTTTCAAAAACAGTTGTTGACTACTAAAAAGTAATCAGTGGACAGGTCTTTTTTTGGGAGCAGTGAGCACAGTAGTGTGATTATATCTGGAAAAACATCTAAGTTGTACAGCTGAATCCTCCTCAAAATCCGGTGAAGAATGCTATTTTTCTAGGCTGAGCTTTTGTTATAAACCTAATATTCAGAAGGCAAGAGTTACAATCCTGATGTGTCTTTTTTTGTTTTTTTTTGCGTTTGTTAATTCCGAATGTATTTTTAACAGAGTGATTTTTTTGACTTACTAGTGTAATTTGCATTTTAAAAATAAATGGAAAAACAATTAAGTTTCTGAGCCATCCCTGAAAGCCCCTGCTCCTTCTCACAGTGTATTTGATTATGACATTGAAAAGGAAACCCTATTAAATTTACATGAAGCCAACGCTGCTGTTCTGTGCTATGCAGGGATGGATGTGTCAGCAGTAAAAAGAAATTGCCAGGTCATGGCACCGTTTTAGCTCAGTCACAGGTAGTGCATACTTTCATTATCCCCTAACACTAAGGGTTCTTTTATGAAACTGCCTGGAATAGACTTGCTGTCATTTAGAGAACTTTTTTTTCCCCCCTTTCTACCTGGAATTTAGAGTTAGCATCAGGCTAAGAGCTGACAGAGGTGTTAGGGCACTATATTAAAAACCTTTGCTTAACATAGGTAGGGTTTTTCATTTTTTTAAAGGCCAAATTGTTTAAAATAAAATAATTTTAAATACTCATTTATTCATTATTCCTTTGATGACATAGTCTTTGACAACACTCTCAGTGGAGCATATTGGGGTGGGCTGGGTAAGTAGAGAAGATTAACCCCTGGCATTTGTGGTTGCACAACCATAATTTCACAGTATAGATGAAAGGGATAGAAGGTAGGGGGCTTAGACGGCTCCAGGCTTGGGCCGTCTCAGGCTTGAGCTGCTGTTGGGGTTCCTCTCACTGCACTCAGACACACAGCAGCCCCACCCCACCCCCGCCCCCAAGCTAAAATGCAGAAATTGATTGAAAACAAAAAAGGCTTTGAGGCAGCATTCCAAGAAGCTGAAGATCAACTTGTAGTATTTGACTTCTTGGCCACATGGGGAGTCTTGTGAATGATCAAGCCTGTTTTTACTTTTGTTCCCTGTGTGAAAGATATGCTGATGTGGTTCATTGTGGATGACTATCAGGATGTTGCTTCACAGTGTGAGGTCAAAGGCACAATATCTCCTTTGCATAAAAAAAGACAAAAGTTAATAAAGCAACTCTATACAGGCACCCTAAAGAAAAGATTCTGGCCTCTGGAGTTCTCAAAAAGGGTGTGCATTTGGTAAATAATAAATGTTATTTGTTGATGGTACCAAGATCTTCATTTGGTAACTGTTAAAATCATAATCTCTAATACAGTGAAGGAAACAGCCAACATTCCATTGTACTATAAGGAGTGGACCATAAATTCAGAAATCCAAACTCATTTTAAGTAGGTCATGTTGCGGCACAAACTTTTTGGAGATCCAAGCACATTTATTACAGAGACGATAAATTAAGGCCCACAGAGGTAAGAAATTACTCAAGTTTACCATTTATCCCGAAAATGCAAATAACTCACCATTCCACACCAAATTCTGTTATGTGTACTCTGGTCAGAATAGAATAAACAAAATCCCAGACAATGGGGATTTGTCAACTGACGCTGGACTGCTAAGTCAGAATGAAACCTGATAAGAAAGACCCTAAAACAGTATAAAATCATGAAACGTGTCTGGATTATTGTGTACTAGGTTCCATATAGTCTCGGTGTGAAATGTTTAAATATGTTTTATTATCTTCCAATTCTTTTAAAAACCAATAACTTGTACCCATATGTAAACATAGTCAACCAATTGTGTTTGTTTTCGGGGTTGGAAGTTTTTCTGTTATTTCTTTTTTCTTTTAAGATTTTATTTATTCATTTGACAGAGAGAGAGAGCACAAGCAGGGGGAGCAGCAGAGCGAGAGGGAGAAGCAGCCTCCCTGCTGAGCTGGGAGCCCTATGTGGGACTCGATCCCAGAACCCTGGGATCATGACCTGAGTCCAAGGCAGATGTTTGACTGAGCCACCCAGGCACCCCCTATTATCTTTTTTTTTTTTTAAGATTTTATTTATTTATTTGACAGAGATAGAAACAGCCAGAGAGAGAGGGAACACACAGGGGGAGTGGGAGAGGAAGAAACAGGCTCATAGCAGAGGAGCCTGATGTGGGGCTCGATCCCATAACGCCAGGATTCACGCCCTGAGCCGAAGGCAGACGCTTAACCGCTGTGCCACCCAGGCGCCCCCCCCATTATCTTTTATAATACATTCATGAGTAGTTAATATAAGAAAGATTTAAATTACTTAAACCATTCCATTATGAAAATACTTACTGTGATTGTCAAGATAATCTTCCTTCAGACATTTTATCTGTCTTTGGTAAAATTTCAGCACTAAACACTGTACTCAGAAAGCTTTGATATCGAGATCCTTACACTGTAAAAAATGAAGCCCCAGTTATCTTCATCACATGTGAATCTTTGCGTAGGATCCATAGTCAATCCTCTTTTCGTTTTATTACATCTTCCCTCCACCCACTCCCAAGACAGGAAAGAACAAAATCTGTGATTGATATATTACGTCCAATTTAAAACATGCTAGTATCTTGAAACAATCACTTTTGATAACTATAAGAGCAAAATCTCTAAGACATTTATGTACTCTGTGCCTTTTAATTCAACAAAACTTGAACTAGATAATGCATTCAAGGGTCTCATTTGCCACTGAAATCTTCACAGGCATCATGAGTTATGCCTGCCGGTGACAACTAAGAAAACGAAGGGGAGTTTCTCTAAAAAAGGGATAAAGGCACCTCTTTTTATACTGCTTAGAATTGTAATGAAGGTTATTTTTAAAAATCCTCAAACATGGAGTTTAGAAGCAAATGAGCCTAAAATTTTAATAGGTATTCAAAGTTGATTTCTATAAGATAAACCCAGAGAGGAAAAATCCTTTTATAAGCCACATGCTGATGCTCTGAGAGAGTCCAAACCTTTATTAAAATTAATGTAAGCCGTCTCTATAGTGAGAGCACAGAATTCACAGAATTGTGGCACCTTAATAATAAAACAGTTATATTTTGTAACCTCTCATTCTACCCTCATATGAATTTTAGCTGTAATAGCAATGGAATAAAACAACTCCCAAAAAAAGATGGCAAATTGATGCTGTCACCCCAAGGATGATGGATTGATTCAATTAATCAGTAAGTCTTTTCTAAGAGTCCTTCAGGGGGTTATTTACCAGAGGCATACCCTGTTTATTCCCCTCCTGTGTGCCTGTCATTTTTCTTCATTATTCTTCTAGTTTTACTCATTATATCCTTTGGGGATATGTCGATCTCCACGTGCAGAGAGGTTTTGCACACTGCTGTCTAGACATAAATCTTCCCAGCCTCAAACTAGAGGCCACCAGAACACCTGAGCCTCTTGTCATTGTTGTCTCAGGCTGACCAAGACCCTCAGGATGCAGTCAAGCAAATGGACACTGAGTTACAAATGATAAGTCACCGGGAGCCTATTAAATGGAATGAAGACTGCGAAAACTCCTCCACTGGCAAATTTGTAACAACTCTGTGTTGCAGATACCCATGGAACTAGTCTTCCCATCTGCGAAAGCAGATAGGGCCGGACGGTTGAGAGGCTGGGGCCCAGGCTAATAATTCATAGAAAAACAAATTGTTTTCCGTGTCTGTTTTGTTTTGAGTGCTGAAAGCCAAATATTCTTAGACATGAAACAGTTCCATTTCTAATGAGCCAGATATCTGTCTAAATCTTGCTATCCGGGGTGGCTACACAGTTTGTGACACCCAATGAAAAAGGAAAATATAAGGCCCTTGTTCAAAGAGTAGGGAAAAGGTGCTACTAAAGGTATTAAAATGGGGACACCTGGGTGGCTCAGTCAGTTAAGAATCTGCCTTTGGCTCTGGTCGCAATCTCAGGGTCCTGGGATTGAGTCCCTTGTTGGGCTTCCTGCCCAGTGGGGAATCTGCTTCTGCCATTCCCTCTGCCCCTCCCCACCACTTGTGCTCTCTCTCTCTCTCTCAAATAAATAAATAAAATCTTAAAAAAAATAAAGGTAAGAAAATAAGGGTACTAAAATATAACGATTTTTCCTTGGGGCCCCTGGGTGGCTCGGTTAAGACTCTCTTTTTTTTTTTCCTTTTTTTCCTTCCTTCCTTCCTTTCTTTTCAAGATTTTATTTTTTTAAGTCATCTCTACACAGAGCGCAGGGCTCAAACTCATAACCCCGAGGCCAAGTGTCACATGTTCCACTGACTAAGCCAGCCAGGCACCCCAAAAATTTTTCCTGTAAAAGTATTTTATTACTTATAAAATATATTAAGGAAATAGTAACACATAAATAACAATATAAAATATAAATAATAAAAAATATTTTGGTGTCATTTTAAATAACACAATGAGCATACTTTATTAATGGTACATCTTGGATCATAAAATGTTTGGCCCACCTTTCTACAATTTAATATTAAGTCATAAAAATGTATAATTCAACCAGTTAATTTTCAGTCAATATAAATGAATGTGATGTCAGTCAGTCTTAGCAAATGCATCACAACTTTTGATAATTTTTATAAAATTATAATTTTTTATAATTTTTAATCTTGAGAAGAATCTTCCTGCTGCTTCCACTGGTACTAGAACTGTGAAGAATATTTTATAAACAGTGACAGCATTGAGATAAATTTCTGATCGATTACTTTTAAATATAAATTTTAATCATTTGAGTTAATGGTTCACAGAACAACTTTTCTAAAAAGATTTAACTTCATAAAAATCACTTTCATGTAAGTCTGAGTGTAATTTTAAAGAAAACAAATATACAGTGGTCTCTTAGTGTTTCCTCTGACATTTCTTGTTACTTGTTCAAAAAGCTGAAAATGGCTTCATGGTCTCCGTGTACTTGAAAACACGCACTTAAATACTCTATTGCTATATATTCAATTACAAGAAAAATAATTTTAAAATTGCCTTTCTCGTTAGTAATTTGTTCATCTGAAGTATCGTGTGAAAATAGTTATTTTCTGTCTACTACTAATGCTACAATCTTTTACTTTTTATGGGTAAGCCTATGGATTTGTTTTACAATATTGCAGCACTTCTCAAAACCAGAGCCTCCAAGCTCTTTGAATAATTCTAATAACTCTCCGATATGCTTTACTAAATGTCGATGTGTATACTTTGATCTCGCAATAATTTACTGACGGCGCTTACTGCCCAAGCTCCGTCGCTGCCCCAGCTGAACTGCGGTGAACCTGTAAGCTCAAGCGGCGGGCGCAAGCGCTTTTGCGGAATTAATAGGGAAGCTGGCCTTCCCCGTTCCGAGGGCCTCCCAGGGCCCCCGCTCTCCCCCGGGGGTAGAGTTGCCGCTCCTGCAGCTGTTGCTGCCACTGTCACCACTGCCAGGCTGGTCAGGGTCACTCCCCAGCCCAGCTGCTCTCTCCCCTGCCCTGAGGCGGGCCAGGCCAACTGCTGTGCTCACTGCGCCCTGCGCCCAGGGGCCCTGAGCCAGTGCCCTCCGGGACTGCNGGAATTTCACGGAGAGGAGAGTAGGACATTAAGCCAAGCAGCAGATTCCTCTGAGCGTGGGGACCATGTGGGGTGAGACATGTCACATGCCCCCCCCATCCCTAACGCTAGGTTACCCTGCTCCCTACAGAAGCCAAGGGTAAAAAATTCTACATCTACCCCCACTTCAAACTTACCCCCATTTTGTTACTGGAATAAATGGAACTAGTATATTTCATTTATTATTAAAAATAGACCTGGGATGTTTTTACTAAGACTGAAAGGATGACTGTGTTTCCAAAAAAAGAACAAAACACAAAAAGGATAGATTGGATATCAGGTACATCAAGGCTGGTGAGTATTTTCACATTTTCCAATGAATTGGATCAAACATCTAGTTATATGCATAATTAGTCAGGTTTTTATTACATTTCTATTAAAGGAAGAGTCTTATTGTGATAATTGAAATCCATTATGGTGTTTGGGCACTAACATTTCATGGCTATAATTCATTCTGGTTCTGCAAGTTTAAGAATAAATCTCAAGAATAACAAAGGTTTCTAGGGGCGCCTGGGTGGCGCAGTCGTTAAGCGTTTGCCTTCGGCTCAGGGCATGATCCCAGCGTTCTGGGATTGAGCCCCGTGTCAGGCTTCTCCGCTATGAGCCTGTTTCTTCCTCTCCCACTCCCCCTGCTTGTGTTCCCTCTCTCACTGGCTGTCTCTGTCAAATAAATAAATAAAATCTTTAAAACAAAAACAAAAACACAAAGGTTTCTAAATCCTTCCCACTAAAATTCAGATATAAGAACTGGTGAGGTTAGTGATAGTATATATCTAATACACATAAGATAAGATGGATATATTGTTGAAATGCATTTAGAAACTGAAAATAGGGGCGCCTGGGTGGTTCAGTCAGTTAAACATCCTCGGTTTCAGTTCAGGTCATGATCTCATGGGTCCTGAGAGGGAACCCAGAACCCTGCCTCAGGGTCCTTGCTCAGTGGGGAGTCTCCTTGGGATTCTCTCCCTCTGCCCTCCCCCATTCACTGGGGCATGTGTGTGTGAGCTCTCCCTCTAAAGTAAAGAAACCTTAAAAAAAGAAGAAAGAAAGAAAGAAAAAGAAAGAAAGAAAGAAAGAAAGAAAGAAAGAAAGAAAGAAAGAAACTGAAAATATTCCTAATTATAATGCACTGTGAATCATGACACCATGTGCCAAAAGAAAAAATTGAAATAACTATATTTTAAGTAATTGAGAGATTTTTTCCTTCATATTTCTCTATGTGGGCTTATACTGGAAGCACTGCAGTAGCAAAGTCCCCTCCCTTACTCCTTTTTCTATTTTTCAACATTCTGCAGTAGAAGATGATATTAAAACTCTAAGCTCCACACAGCACTCCACATGGTCATAGCATCTAAGTGACAGATCCAAATCTCAAACACAAACTGTGAGCAGAGCCTACAGTTCTAACCTCTACTAAACAAAATCTCCAGAGAGCAGGACGCAGGTGTGAGTAGCTATGTTTCACTTTGATATCAAATGAAGATCTGTCTCTGATTATAGTCATTCTTACCATTCATTCACAGAATATGTAGTTCTGCCCTTACTCGGACATCCTTCTTCTTTCCACCCACCGCACCTCCCCAAACACTTTACATTGAGACATGCAATGAGATGTCTGAACAGTGAAGGCTCGTAGGCAGAGGGTGGACTTTAGGGGAAAACTCTGGAACTATCCCTCCCTCAGGGACACCATGGTTTACAGGTCATCCATTTAAACCCTCATGACCATAGGCCTCCTCTCACCAACAGTCTTTCCCTGTCTGTACAGAGAGAAATAAAAGCACAGTAAATCTTGGTAAACATGGTCAACTCCGAAGGAAAACAAGACACTCGTAATATATTGTGTTTATAAATTCCCTTCTCCGTAAGTCCCACTTTGGTCGTGCTTGACATTTAAAATTGAAACTCACAGAGAAGTGCTGAGCTAGAGTGAAAAGGGATATGGATGGGCAGTAAACCAGGACTTGTTAAGTATTTGTTGCCAGTGTCATTCATTCTTACAGACAGAATATAATATCACTACAAAAAGTCACATCTTCCTAAAGGACTATTTATATTTAGAGGCTAAACAAAAACGGAAGCAAGTCCCTACAGTTTTCCACCATTCATGGCAAGCATAATGGTATTCCCTCATCCCTAGTCTCATCAAATGTTTAATGGAAATTTCTCCTTCTTAAATAGTGTACTTTTGCAACTAAAGGCCAGGTATGTGAACAAAAAGAAAAAATGTATTTCTAAAAAAAAAAAAAAACTTACCTACTGATTCATCTTTTCTTATATTTTGTCCATAAAAGTCAACAGCATTTTATATGTATTATTGATTGTTAGTGGGCAGTCACAAATTCTCTTCAGTCTTGCTCTGGTTGACAATTTCTATTTGTATTAAAGGAGAGGGAAACACATACAATTGATATGACGCTCAAATTTTAGTTCTAGATATAAATCACTGTACTAGTTTCCTGTTGCTGTGGTAGCAAGTTACCACAACTTGGTAATTTAAAACAACACAAACTTATTAAGATATTAAGACCTTCCAGAGATCAGAAGTCTTAAATCAGTTTCACTGGGCAAAATCAAGGTGTCAGCGAGATTTTGTTCCTCCCAGAGGCTCAAGAGAAGAATCCATTTTTTTCCCTTTTCCGAATTCAAAAAGCTGCTGGATAGAGTCCCTTTTGTCCATATTCAAAATCAGAAGCACAGCATCTTCTCTCCCCATGACCTCTGATTTCATCATCACATCTCTCTGACACTGACCCACTTCCTCCCTCTTAAAGGACCCTTTTGATTATAGTGAATAATCCAGAATAATCTTCCCATCTCAAAATTCTTACTCACATCTGTAAAAGGACTACAAAAGTCCCTTTATTGCATGAGGTAACATATCCATAAGTTTCAGGGATTAAGGCAGGGACATCTTTGGAGAGCCATTATTACATCTACCATAATCACCTATGTCTCTAACTAGGTACCACCCACACACCCTGATGGAAGACATTCTTGCTGAGAATCAGCATTTCTAATTGCTGATCTAGAATATATAAGGTATTAAAATCTTTAAAGAATTCACAGAACTACGTAAAGAAGCTGAGATCCTCTGCTCTCTGGCAATAAGAGTTAGAATCCCGGAATTGTAAGATGAGACAGAAGATGAACCAGTCAGTTCCTTCTGCAACCCAGGAGACTGTTGCGTTTTAGACTGGCGACGCCCAAATGGACAGCTTTCAAAGACTTTCAGTTAGACTTTCAAAGCACATGAGACTGCTATTCCTACTACATCATGTTGTTGCTAATAATCTGTAAAATTCAACTCATTTTTAATAAATCACTTCTAAACACTAAGTGTGACTGAAAGAAAAAGAAAAGTCTCTATAATGGATTAGCCGCTATCTACCTTCTCGTGAAATTTTAACGCGAGTTTTCTATACTATTATATAACTCATTCATTTGGGTTCACATCAACTTAAGAAAATATTCCTAACAACACTGAACTTTTTTCACAGAAGCATAATATAAACTGACTTTCAAGTACTCATTAAATAAAAATAATATTTTAAATGAGCATATTAAAAATATAAATACTACAGAAATTTATAAAATGACTAATAAAAGTCATCCTCCTCAAACATTCATCCCATCTCTACTCTGTAAACGTAATTAATCCTTATTCATCTTTTCATGTGTGTCCTTCCAGAAAAGACACAGGTCTATAGAATGGCATATGTGCACAATGTTCTGAGTGGGCTCTTTAAAAATGCACAGATGTGAAACTTTGCACATACTGCACTTTACTTTTGTTCACTTGAGAATTTATCTATGCCAATCTACCTCATGATTTTTAACAGGTACAGAGTATATTCTAGTATATGGAGCATCGTAATTTATCTAACTACTCCCTTAACAATTAACAGAAGAAGGATTCAAAGGTTCTCTTTTGTTTCAGTAACAAAGGGCTTTTGAAAATGTATTATTTTTATTTATTTCAGGAAAGGTAATATATGCCCTTCGTTCGAAATTAAAAATCTCTAGCAGAGGTGTGAACTCCTCTTCTTTAAACCCGACTGCTCTTTTTGAAGGCAGCCATAGGTACAACTTTTGTGCAGACACCTTGCTTTTTCTTCACTCAAAAAAAGTGAAAGCATACCTTGTTTCATTGCACTTCCTTTATTGCAATTTGCAGATGTTGTATTTTTAACAGATTGAATGAAGGTTTGTGACAACCCTGCATTGAGCAAGTCTATCGGCGCCATTTTCCCAACAGCATTTGCTCACTTCATGTCTCTGTCACATTTTGGTGATTCTCACAATGTTTCGAACTTTTTCAACATTATTATACTTGCTATGGTCACCGTGATCTTCAGCGTTACTATTGTAATTGTTTTGGGGTGCCACGAGCTGTGCCCATATAAGATGGCAAACTTAATAAATGTCATGTGTGTTATGACCGCTCCACCAACCAGCTGTTCCCTGTCTCTCTCACCTGCTCCTCAGGTCTTCCTGTTCCCTAAGACACAACAATATTAAAGTTAGGCCAATTAATAACCCTGCAATGGCCTCGAAGTGTTCAAGTGAAAGGAAGCGTCGCTAGCCTCTCAGTTGAAATCAGAAGCTAGAAATGGTGAAGCTTAGTGAGGAAGCTCTATGGGAAGATGAGACAGGCTGAAAGCTAGGCCTCTTGCATGGAACAGTGAGCTGAGTTGAGAACACAAAGGGAAAGATATTGAAGGAAATTACAAGTGCTCCTCCAATGACTGCACGAACGATAAGAAACTAAAACAGCCTTATTGCTGAGATGGAGTAAGGTCGAGTAGTCTGGATAGAGTAAATGAGCCACAACATTCCCTTAGCCAAAGCCTAATCTGGAACTAGGATCTAACTTTATTCAATTTTGTGAAGGCTGAGAGAGGTGGGGAAGCTGCAAAAGTAAAGTTTGAAGGTAGCAGAGGTTGGTACCTGAGAGATAAGGAAGGAAGTCATCTCCATAATATAAAAGTGCAAAGTGAAGCAGCAAATGCTGATATAGAAGCAGCAGCAAGTTTCCAGAAGATCTAGTGGAAATAATTAATGAAGGTGCCTACACTGAATAACAGATTTCCAATGTGAATGACACAGTCTTATATTGGAAGAAAATGTCATTTAAGACGTCCATAGCTAGAGAGGAGAAGTCAGTGCCTGGCTTCAAAGCTTCCAAAGACAGGCTGATTCTCTTATTAGGGGCTCCTCCAGCTGTTGACTCTTAAGTTGAAGCCAATGCTCATTTACTATCCTGAAATTCTTAGGCCTTTAAGAATAAATCTACTTTGCCTATGCTCTATAAATGGAACAATGAGGCCTGGATGATAGCACACCTGTTTACCACATGGTTTACTGAATATTTTGAGCCTTCTGCTGGGAGCTATTGCTCAGGGGGAAAAAAAAGATCCCTTTTAAAATATTACTGTTCTCAATGCCCTTGCTCACGCAAGAACACTGATGGAGATGTAAAACAAAATTCATAACATTTTCATGACTGTTAACACAACTTCCATTCCACAGCCCACAGATCAAGGAGCAGGTTAAGTTTTCAAGCCTTATTAATTTAAGAAGTAAATTTCATAAGTGTCTAGTTGCAATAGATAGTGATTCTTCTGATGAATCTGGGCAAGGTACATTGAAAACCTTCTGGAAAGACTTCACCATTCTAGAAAGTATTCACCATGCCATTAAGAACATTTGTAATTCATGGGAAGAGGTCACAGCATCAACATTAACAGGAGTTTGGAAGAAGTTGAATCCCACCCTCATGGATGACTGTGGGGGGTTCAGAACTTCAGTGGCGGAAGTAAACCACAGATGTGGTGGGATTAGCAAGACAGCTAGAATTAGAAGTGGAGCCTGAAGATGTGACTGACTTGCCAAATCACATGAGAAGACTTGAACAGGTGAGGAGCTGCTTCTTATGAAGGAACAAAGAAAGTGGCTTCTTGGGATGGAATCTACTGCTGGTGAAGATGCTACGAAGATTGTTGACATGACAACAAAGGATTTAGAATACTACGTCAACTCTGTTGATAAAGCAGCAGCAGGGTTTGGGAGGGTCGGCTCCAACTTTGAAAGAGGCTCTACCATGGGCGCAATGCTATGAACTGCATTGCATGCTACGGAGAAATCGTCTGTGAGAGGAAGAATCAACCCATGCAGCAAACGTCATTGTTTTATTTTAAGAAATTTCCACAGCAATCCCAAGCTTCAGCAACCACCACCCTGATCAGTCAGCAGCCATCAAGGCAAGACCTTCTATCAGCAAAAAGATTATGACTCACTGAACTCTCAGATGATGATTACATTTTTAGCAATATTTTTAATTTAGATATATATATATATTGTTTTTTAGACATACTGCTAGTGCATACTTAATATACTACAGTACGGTTTAAACATAACTTTTTTTTTTTTTTTTTAAAGATTTATTTATTTATTTGACAGAGAGAGACAGCCAGCGAGAGAGGGAACACAAGCAGGGGGAGTGGGAGAGGAAGAAGCAGGCTCATAGCAGAGGAGCCTGATGTGGGGGCTCGATCCCATAACGCCGGGATCACGCCCTGAGCCGAAGGCAGACGCCTAACCGCTGTGCCACCCAGGCGCCCCTAAACATAACTTTTTTTTTAAGTAGGCGCCACACCCAGTGTGGAGCCCAACGTGGGCCTCAATTCACAACCCCGAGATCAAGACCTGAGCTGAGATCAAAAGTCAGATGCCCAACCAACTGAGCTATCCAAGCACCCCTAAATATAACTTTTATGTGAACTGGGAAACTAAGAAATTCATTTGATTCTCTTTATTGCAGTATCAGCTTTATTGCTGTGGTGTGGAACTGAACAGGCAATATCTTCAAGGTTTCCCTGTACCTTGAAGATCTTTCCATAGTCACACAGACTTCAGTGAAATCTATCCCATGTCCATTGATTGTCATCAGCTCTGGGAAGAACTGAGGCCTTTAAAGGGACTTCATGGTGAGAAAATTGTGTTTCCAAAATATAGGAATTGTACATTTGTTTATGATAATTTAGATCTTATTATGTAGGCAACCAAGACTTACTAATAAAAATTTATTCTGAGACCATAAAGAACTCACACAACAAAACACCAAAAAAAAACACACTAATATGATGAAAAATGGGCAGAAGGCATGAACAGATATTTCTCTGAAGAAGACATACAGATGGCCAATAGACACATGAGAAGATACCCAAAATCACCCATCGTCAGGGAAATGCAAATCAAAACCAAAATGACATGTCACCTCACAACTGTCAGAATGGCTAAAATCAAAAACTAAAGAAACAAGTGTTTGCAAGGATGTGGAGAAAATGGAATCTTCATACATTGTTGGAGGGAATGCAAACTGGTACAGCCATTGTGGAAGACAGTTTGGAGATTCCTCAAAAAGTTAAACATAGAACTACCCTACAATAGTAGTAATAATAATCACACTACTGGGCCTTTATCCAAAGAATACAAAAACACTAACTCGAAGGGATATATACACCCCTATGTTTATCGCAACATAGCCAAACTATAGAAGCAGTCCAAGTGTCCGTAGACAGACGAATGCATAAAGAAAAGGTGGTATATATATACGATGGAATATTATTTGAACATAAAAAGAATGAATTCTTGCCATTTACAACAACATGGATGGAGCTACAGAGTATAATGCGAGGCAAAATAAGGCAGTCAGAGAAAGACAAATACCATAGGATTTCACTCATGTGTAGAATTTAAGAAACAAAACAGCGAACAAGGGAAAAAGAAAGAGAGACCAACCAAAAAACAGATCCTTAACTATAGAGAACAAACAGATGGAGAGTGGGCAGGGGGATGAGTGAAATAGGTGAAGGGGATTAAGGGTACACTTACCAAGATGAGCACTGAGTAATGTATGGAACTGTTGAATCACTCTATTGTATACCTGGAACTAATATAACACTGTATGTTAGCTCTGGAATTAAAATTGAAAAAACTTTTTCTGAGGCCAACCTATCACCCATGTCACTTAGTTAAGGGCCCAACAACACTCTCTGCAGAGACACTCTCCTTGTGTCTATTCCAAGTGCGCTCTCCAGCAATTTCAGCATTTTGACAATTGCTTTGTCCTCAATGAAGACAGAATAGCTGCTTATCACTCAAAAAATGGCGATAAATATTTCTTTAAAATAATCTCTGCCATATGGTTTTCACTTGTTTCTTAATATTTCTTTTAAAAAAGATTTTATTTATTTATTTATTTATTTGACAGAGAGAGAGCACAAGCAGGTGGAGCGGCAGACAGAGTGAGAGGGAGAAGCAGACTCCCTGCTGAGCTGGGAGCCGGACATGGGGCTCCATCCCAGGACCCTGGGACCATGACCTGAGTGGAAGGCAGATACTTAACCAGCTGAGCCAACCGAGAACACTGTTTCTTAATATTTCAAGATAACCCCAATCTTTGCTACAACAGACCAGAAAGAGAAATATTGGCATCCAGAAACAAAGCAAAGAAAATCATGAGTACTTTCTAGGATGAGGTACACAGAAGATGAATCCAGTGTTACTGACAGATGCATTATATGTATAAACTGTGGTCAACAAGGAAGGCAACAACTGCTTATCTTCATCAATAAGAGGAAATTGATAACCAAAGGTCTCTGGAGAGTATATATGTATGCAAATTACAATAAAGATTGTAGTTAAACATTATGTTTCGTTCCAAAAAAAAATGATTTCTAACATATATTTATTTTCTCTAACTTTGGAAAAGTGTTTACCAGTGCAGATCTTATGAAGATAAGCTTTGAAATACATCACTATTCTTTTATAAATTTCTCATTGTACAAATAACTGCCCACTTTTCAGAAATAATTTTTTTTTTGCTAGAATATTCTTACATTAGCCACCAGATATGTCATTTATAAAATGTTCATGAACCCATCCATGAGCAGTGAACAGATTTCAAATTTTCCAACCAGGATTATCAATGAACTTGAACCTACCTGATCTTTCATTGCTGTATAAATCAACTCATTATATATTGAGGATCTACTAGGTACTATAGGCTCTGATGAAATACAAAGGAGTTTTAAGACAGGTATCTGCCTCAGTGAACATAAATAATTAATAATGCATGGTTAAATATGCAGTGAGTGCTATAGATAAGAGTGCTGATGGGAACCACTTACGGCTAAAAATAAATAGTCGAAATTTCAATGATTTCTGTCTTATGCATGTTTTTGAGATTTCACTAAACAAATGGGAGTGAATGGTCTTAGTGAGGAAAAACAGAATACCTCTGATGATAAGTACTTATATTATGAAAAGACTTACAAATTGTTGATAGTCTGGTATTGTCAAGTAGTAGAAAAACAAAGCAGTCAACTACAGAAAATGTAAAACTCATTTTGCTCTCATTGTTTTCTTCTGTCCCATCTTGTCTCTCTCCTCTAAGCCAACCCCGAAGCGAGAGAGGCATAGACCAAAATAACTTGGAATTATGCAAAGATTTTCTACCTTTTTGTATTGCATTGTCTCACTTTCAAAATAATCGAAGAACGAGAAACCCCTGTCCTGCTTCTAGTTGTATCGTGCCCGAACGCTTTGACCCAAACATGTGTTAACTAACTAGTCCTAAAGGATTTAGACCAAGGGGGCTCAAAATTAAAAATGAAAAGAAATATTCCCTATTTCAAGTATTAAAAAAATACTTACTTTTCATGTTAGACACGCCTAAAAAATAAAACCCCAGGAAGCAAAATTGCATGTTTTCCTTCAGGTAGTAAAAGCAGTGACTTCAGTTTGGTACAACTGCAGTTAGCACCGAGGGGAAGTGAGTAGATCTCCGATTATCACTGGATCTTGCATGAAGTGTGTTTTTCACAGCTGAGTGCCATTTTCTTGCCCTTTGAATTATTTCAGACACGTCGCCTCTAATAGTTGTTACTAAGACTCTCCCCATTCACCTCAGGCCCAAGTCTCCTCCCAGAGTCCCCTTCGAGCAGATGCTGCCCACCTGCTGTCCTGCCCATCACTCAGTCCGGTCTCCAGTCCCGTCCCCCCATCCGCCCTCCTAAGGGAGTGCACTTTGCACGTCAGAGTCCGCAGGTCTATCACAGGCAAGCTCTCCCACACCCTTACACGTCTCTCAATGCTCTCCTCTCCCTCTTTCTCCACTCACGGATTTCAAATGGTGTCATCCACATCACGTGGGACGCCGGAGAAAACGCAACAGCCACTTTTCCTGCCATCCCTTTGCCTGTGGACTTCTCCAGGGCCAGAAGCCGCCCCCTCGACGTCCCGCGACCTCCGGCTCAGCCGCCTACCATGGACTCTGTCCAGCCCGCAGCGTGCAGGTGGCCTGTGCCGAAGCGCCGGGGAAAGCCCTGGGGCACTGGGACCCAGAGCCGAGGAACGGCCGCTGCAGACGCGGCCTGCACCTGCAAGTGGTCCCCCGTGGGCATGGGGTTCGGCTTCCTGGCCGTGACTGCCAGCTAGGGGTTTGCACAAGGCCCTCAAATGGATGTCTTGATGCCCCAGAGTCAACTGCTCCTGAAGGGCTTTCAGAGCCTGAAGGAGGGTGTGGCAGTGGAGTTGACCTTTAAGAAGTCCCCACCGGCCTGGAATCTCTTTGTGTCCCGGCCCTGGTGGGGTATTCTGTACTGGGAGTGAGAGAGCGCCAAAAGGAGGAGCATGCAGAAGGATTATCAAAGGAAATCGGTGCTACAACTATGGAAGTCTAGACTATCAGGCCAAGGAAAGCAAGCTGCCATCCCACCCAGAAGTACCCTTTCTACCAGAGCTTCCGAGCCCCGTGATGGCCTGGTGTCCACTGAAGGGTCCATAGAACCCTACTCACAGGCAAAGCCAGCCTACTTTCAGGAGGAAAAAGAGATCCGCAGCTGGGCCCTGCTCCCAGAAGGCCAGAATTGAACCACAGTGGATGGGGGCTGTCCTTTTGCCATCAGGAAATTTCTAGAAGCAGGCCTCAGTCAGCAGACTGGAGCAGGTGGGGATAGGGTGGATAGCTGGCACTGCCCGGCTTTTCAGGCCAAGTCCACGTCAATCACCTCTGCTTGCTTTTTGGGGGCAGGAGGGTGAGGCAAAGGAACACCAGTCATGCTCTGTCCAGATGCACCGGAGGCTTTGGGGGAAATTCCTCTAGAGCCTGCGTGCTTTAATGGAGTCAACACCCCCAGAATCTCCAGCTTTTTGCAAGTGGACTGGATAATGAATTTGCTTTCCTTCTAAAGAAAAATATGTCATAATATTTCTCATGCCAGAATGAAAAGATTAAGCATGAGACCAGATTGATGGGTCCACCCACAAGCCACTACATTCTGTTGGAGGGAAACTCTCAGGTACAAAGCAGGGTTTTTCCATGTCTCTCTCCTCATAACCCACTCCTGGAAAAGGGTGCCAGGAACTGTCCCAAGACATAGGTTGTGGTGATAGGCGAAAGGAGCAGTGGAGGGACCAGCTGCAGAACTGCCCCCCCCCCGCTACCTCTTACGCATATTGCCCATTCTGGGCCAGCATGATTTTATTCATTTCCTCCCTTGGATAACGGTACCTTGGGTGCCCCTTTCTCAGGACGCCAACTACACTAGCTGTGTACAAATGGCATATCTTGAGCATTATAACTTTTTTTCCTGAATATAAACATTCTGGGTTTGTATCTTTGTGCATTTTAATTGAAGGCCCTCGTTCCCACGCTGTGTTCCCAGGTATGTGAGCAAGCCCAGAGGTGAGTGGGCATCATCTCTGCGTCTGCGCAGCAGGGATACTTTCTGTTGTGTTATCACTGCGGAGAAGAACGATGCGGAGCGCGTAGCCTATCGAGCTATCTCACTTTGCCAGTTAGAGCTGGCTCTCCTGCCACAGCGGCCTCTTGAACCCCCTCCACCTAAAATGTTTCGTGCTAGCCTAGGTCTTAACTGGTTTGTCCTATGACTTGATTTCCTTCTACTGCAAGGTTGGAAATTGGTCCGAATAGGAAAAGGTGGTACAAAGAGGTTAGGAGAGGCTGGGTCAGCTGAAAGTCATCTGGAGGAAGCCAAGATTAAGTGAGGGTCGTGTCATCTGTGATATAGGTTTCCTGTCCCGGACCTCTCACCTCAGGGCGCGGCCCGACATGACATACCAGATGCACCCTCCGCTGGAGTGGGCCGGGCCTACCTCGTACAACAGAGTGTGGGTGTCTGTTGTTGTATAAAATGTGAGTTGGCAAAGATAGGTTTTAGGGACGATACCTCTGCACCTATCTCGTGCTGCCCAGGGATGTCTGTATGAAGGAAGGACTAAAATCTGTAACCTTCAAACTTCTGGGCTCTTCTTCCATGGCTTCCAGAGAAACCATAAGCAATGTCTTCTTTCCGTGCCCAGAGCCAGTGTCCTGCCCGCAGCAGCGATTAATAATGTTGTGGTAGCTAAAAGAGAACGAGGGTTTCATTTGCCTCCTGTGAGATCACACCAGACCTGTCACTGCGTCAAAGCAGGGCAAACACAACAGAACGCATTGGGTGATGTTGGTCTGGGTTCTTGTTTCACCCAACTGCTGCAATGGATTTGTCTGGACTTTATAGGACTTCGCAAGTTACTGATTGGTAATTGCTAGTTGGCCTGCTTTGTGTCAATCTAGTGTGTTGGTCTTTCTCCATGTTCCTTTGGAGTTGGATGGTTGAAAAACTTATTTTGTATTGAGAGAAAAGTAGCTCAATCATCTTTGACAAAAGTTTCTGGACCAGGCAAAAGGATCTAAACCATAAGCTTGGGGGCCCCTCTTCTTGAAGTGGGGGTCTTGAACCATACTTTCTTTGTGTTCCCCTTCCCCTATTTCTTTTTCTTAACCAGGACTTAGTGCCTAAAAACTTGACTCCTACCCTACTCCTTTCTCTCCTTTCCCAAAAAAGCCCACATACCTGTTGCCATTCCCATTTAATTTGTGGCATAGCTTCACAACTCTTAAGTGATTTGTGTAAAAATCCTGAAGAAGCTAGAAACACTCCATCCCTTATTCCTGACTACCTGAGTCAAGACCATTCCTTGATGTAATTCATGCCAAACACTTACGCTGCTATATTTGAGTGGACCGATTCTCCTTTCAACTCTAATTCTTGAGTAGAGAGAAGCAATGAGGGGACCATACGCATAGAAAGTAGAGTCAGAAGACCAAGGAAGAGAAGATAGTTGTATATACAAGTGGTTCAGGAACTTTTATGCAGGTGCAAGAAACATATCAAAGAGGCCGAAAGATTATTTAATAGGAGAAAAACAAATGTAACTCCATGTTTACTGTTGGAAACCAAAGCTTTGTGTGAAAACTTGAATTTATGGGGAGGAAGGGAGGGAAGGTGGGAGAGAGTGTGCCTGTCTGTTCTTTCCCTGACTCCATTCTCTCATTCCTGAACTACAGGAGACTGAGTCCCCTTGGGCTTTGGTGATCCTATCACTGGGGAGTGTTTATCTGATGGTTGATTTTTCTGTTCCAAGTACATCCTTTCCTGTTTGCTCTCACCTTGTAACACAAATGATTTTTTTCTTTCTTCTTTCCCTGGTGAAATACAATAAATAAACAAAGACTAATTGGTGCTAAAAAAAAAATAAACAAAATCACCCAGATTGCTTAAAATAGTGTCCTAGGCTCCATCCCCAGAGATTCTGATTCAGTAGGTGAGGATGGAACCCATGTGTTTTCATAGATGATGACAGAACTACTTATCCAAGGACCACATTTTAAGAACCACTCCTTTATGAACATCTCTGAAGGCTCTCTTTTCCTTTACATGTGAAGTTCTTTCGCTCCCATACCTTGCATTTCATAGGACATACTGGTTGGGTGTGCCCTTCTTTCTCACTAATAATGCTTCCATTCCTTCCTTCATCATTATTTCAAAAACATGAGATCATCTGAAGTGCACACCAGATAGACTTTACCATACACTAGCCTTCCTTGCTGATCATCTTGTATCTCTCAGTCTCTCTCCCTCTTTTAGTGTTGTCCTCTGAATCTCTCTCTAGCCCAACTCCAACCTTATTCTTGAAAACGTCAATATCCTGATAGATGATCCATCCATCACCCTGGTTTCTTCCTTCACTAATAATGCAGGCCCTCAGTTTCTTTGTTCTGCACTAGGAAGGTCCTGCTTCTACTGGTTTTCTTAGAATCCAATCTTGATCCCTGATTCACTGTCTGATAACATACTTGTTGTGTTATTCCTCTGTCAAGACTAGCTCTCAGAGTATAGAGTCTGGTCGATCGCACTACAGCCCCACCTTTAGTTCCTGTACTCCAGCTGGGTCCCTTCTGATTCCGCTTCTCTGAGTTGATCTTCCTTTTGCTTCCATTCAGCTACTTGCTGCAGTGTACCCTACCCCCTTCACCTTTTGTTGAAGGCTAGCTCTGATAGGGTTTAGTGTCCAGAATGACTATGGGCTTGTCCTAGAACATACACTGTACAAAGGAGATTACACACTAACAAGCTGCATGATCGTAGATAAGTCTTTGAATCATTTACCTATTCTTTGTGTCAGTTTCCACATTTATACAATGAAAGAGTAGATAATGTGAATTACATTATTTTTCATGTTGCTCCAAATTCCAACATAAATCATTTGGTATTGATTCCAAAGTTTAAGAGTTTAATCAAGCCACATCCCCACAACCTGTAGTCCAAAGGAAAAAATGAGTCAAAAGTACATTTATAAATAGAAAATTAAAATATATGATTTTTATAGGAGGTGATTACACAAGGACAAATGCGAGCAGGGTAAAGAAACTATTAACATTAGGTGAATGTTGTCATTAATACCTTGTTGGAGAAAGCAAACCTAAAAAAATTGTTGTCCATGGATTGGCAAAGTTGCAAGGAGAGCAAAGGCCTCCAGGCTAACCTATCTACTTCCCTAAACTTCATGACAAAGTGAAGCTTACCCAGAAAACTCAATTAGGCCAGTAGTCCCCTAGAGGTTAAATTCATCTCCAATAATTATTAAAAAAAAAAAAAGTGCAGACATCATAAAAACATAAAATTGGAATCACCAGAAAGCACTGTGTTCCCTGTGTCCCTATTCCTAATCCATCTTCAGGCTTATCATTATGGAAGATACCAGGGAAACAAAAAGATCACCTCTGGGGATAAAAATAAAACTTCCTGCCATCCAGAAATAGATCTTTCAAAGGAGAAAAAACATTAAGTTATAAGAAATAATTTTTAAGTGGCTCAGAAATTTATATAATTAAATGCTAAATTGAAGTTATATATACAATTTTCAAGAGTTGTAGAAGAACAGAGCAACCAATTCAACAGCCTTCTTAAAGAATTCATTTCTTAAAATATTAAGAGTGATTAGCTTCCAGAGCAGTTACTAGTTTTCTTGGGACAGAGATCTTTCACCACCAAACTGTGCACCTTCTTCCCCTCAAGTCTCAGGGAGGTCCTGGCCGTAAGCAAGCAATCATAACTCTTTGTATCCATCCATCCCTGGAAGAGACGGCTTCACCCTGAATAGAGCCGTCACCCCCACTTCTATTCCAGCTCTTCTCAGGTTACCTCCTAGACTTAGGTATAACCATGGTCTGCTCCATCTCAGAAACATTAAATTTCAGTAGTCCATTCTTTTTTTTTTTTAAAGATTTTATTTATTTATTTGACAGAGATAGAGGCAGCCAGCGAGAGAGGGAACACAAGCAGGGGGAGTGGGAGAGGAAGAAGCAGGCTCGCAGCAGAGGAGCCTGATGTGGGGCTCGATCCCATAAC
>NC_048227.1:72234995-72309710 GCF_002007445.2 Ailuropoda melanoleuca
TAACAACCTGGGCTTTTGACTGTCATCTAAGTGGAGGGCAGTCTGGTGGGACTGAGCCGTTTACCTGTGGAATCTGATTCTAGTTTCAGGTAAGTAGTGTCAGAATTGATTGGAATTCTTGACACCCTCTTGGTGTCCAAGAATTGCTTGTTGGTGTGGGGAAGCCTCTGCATATACACTCTGGAATTATATCCAAGAACCTAATTTATTGGATCTACCCCAAGGGCTGTAGTTTGATGGCTCCTGACATGGATTTAAAGTATGCTGGAAGAGGAAACTATAGTCTTGTAATATTGTCTATATCAAGGCAGAACCATGATTTCTGAGAGCCATAGAAGAAAACACTCTCTTTTCTTTTCTCCAGTAGTCCCTGGTTGCTGCATATTTTATTTTAAATATAAGCATACACATAAGGCCAAAATATTAAGTTAAAATAAACAAGCAGAGAAAAACATATTCTGTGACCCTCAGATCAAACAACATTCATATACTCCTTAATTTATTTTATACATATTTGTAAGTTGCCTATGATATATATTATGTGCTAGGTACCATAAAGGATGCAAATATGGGTGAGATTTAGACTCTTTCTTCAGAAAGTTATTAGCCCAATAGGGAAAATAGCACATATTCATAAATATGTATAGTACAAAGTATACAAGGAAGTGTATCACAGAAGAAATAAAGATACATTTTTCTAGAGGAGGGAGAAATTACTCTTGATTGGCTTGAGGATATGTGGAGATCTGGAAGAGAGGGATCAGATCCTTTTTCATGAAGAAAATGATATACAAACCAGGTTTTACAGACCTGGGCAAGTAGAAACTCCAAAGGCAACACTCAAAGAAAGGGGGGGAAAAAAACCAACAACCCGAGCAGCGCAAAGTCCAGTAGTGAAGGAAGGAAGGAAGGAAGGAAGGAAGGAAGGAAGGAAGGAAGGAAGGAAGGAAGGAAAGGAAGAAAGAAAGGAAGGAAAAAGATGGAAAGAGAGGAAGCAAGGAAGGAAGGAAGGAAAGAAGGAAGAAAGGAAGGAAGGAAGGAAGAAAAGAGGGGAAAAAAGATTGTATGTAATAACAATGAATAATTACTTTTTATAGGAATACAAGGTAAAGGGCTGGCTTTACATAAGCCCAGACGGTTAAGTAAGAGCAAGACATTAGTGGGACTTAAAAGGGGTTGGAACAGAGGAGATCCAGGCTTGCATATTCTGAAGCTTACAGTTTTTTGAGCCATATTTAAGAACAAGAATACAAAATTACATACAGAAATGAGTATATATTTAAAATGAGAAGAGAATTTACAGCAAAATCAGAAACTTTTAAAAGCAGGTAAGTACTACAATATCACCAGGTCCAGACTATGAATCCCTCGAACTCCTGTACTACCTAACACACCCACCCTCTTCCCCATTGACTGGCCACACTCCCTGATCATGTCTCCATCCGCCAAGGAAGAAGATAACTCAGCCTCTGCTCTAGCCCCGCTGATCAAAATTCACGTATTTTCAATAGCATATAAAAGTTTCTTTTGGCTTCGCAAAATATTATTGTTAATGACTAAATGCTTAGGACTATTGTCAAATTTAGAAAATCCTTTAAATTGTGAAATTTCAAATTATTTCAAAGTCTTCTGTGCAATGAAGAATTGTAACTATTCCTTGGATTGATGGCAAGTCAATCATGAGTCATGGATGTCTTTCCATAGCAGCATATCATTATGTTAGCGTTGTTGGAGGAAGTATTACATGTCAAGAATTTAAATCTTTCATCAGTGAGTTCACACGATTCATGCCTCATTAATCGGTTTATCAAACTGTTCAGGAGCCTAATCATTATTTCCATTTACAATGTATTTCTTCCTCTTAGTGAACTTAGAGGGAGAAAACTCATTTGATGAAAAAGCCTCCAGTAAGGCAAAATCTGTGGGCCACTGAAATAGCATTCTGAATCATTTTAATCACAAATTGTGTATTTCTATAATTTGGTAGCACTTACTTGTTTTAAATCTTTTAAAAAATGCAAACCATGCACCACCTTAGGACGTCATGAAATTGCTAACATTTCCTCCTGAGGAAAACAGAATTTATCATGCTATATTTTTACTGCCATCTAGTGTTTAAAAGATTTCATCAATGAAATCAATAAGCAAACTATTTAGTTTTCATTTTTCGTCAACACATACTCTTTGGTTCTGCATCCCAGAGATTCCATCCAAGATTTTATATTAAATATTGACAATAAAATGATTGATTATAAGACCATAGGAGCTTCTAGAAATTAAATTAATTATTATGTAAGGGGAGGAATTAAATCATTCCTTCACTATTCTAATAGAAGGTGTCAGTTAGGACCTCAGCTACCACAAGACAGAGACTAGTTCTTATTGAAATGTCCCATCAGATACACTATTGTCATGGACTCTTAGGTCTAGAAGGATATGTTTGAGTTAAATCAAGTTGAGTTTAAACTGCAGAATTTTTTACAACTGACTTTATAGTTCTATTGAAAGCAAAAAGTTTTGTTTAGCAAATCAGTACATTTATTATTATCACCATCACCAAAAAGAGATGCTTAAGTTCTTTAATTTTATCAAAGTAACATAGCTTGCTTGGTTTTACTATTTTTATCCTATAGCAAACAATACTAGGTTAACAAAACAAAAGTTTACTTCGATAATTTTATTGTTATATATGAAACATATAACCAAAGATTTAAAAATTTCTGCACAGGACCCCTTGGTGGCTCAGTCGGCTGAGCATCCGCTTTCGGCTCAGGTCATGATCTCAGGGTCCTGGGATTGAGTCCCGCATCAGGCTCCCTGCTCAGTGGGGAGCCTGCTTCTCCCTCTGCCTGCTGCTCCCCCTGCCTGTGCACACACTCTCTCTCCCTCTCTCTCTCTCCAACAAATAAATTTTAAAAATCTTCCAAAAAATGAAATAAAAAAATAAAAATTTCTGCAAATTTAACATGAGAACTAACAAGGGGTAAGCAGCAGACTTGTTCTTTCTCCTGCTTTTACTATTAATTCATTGGCCACATGAAACAGCAGACCTTACATGCCAGTAAACCCATTCTGCTCTTACAGTCAGAGAATTTAGATGGAAAAACAAAGTCAAAGGAAATTACAAAATTTTAAAAGCAATACAAATTCCACAATATCATAATGATTTTACCCTAGGTCAATTTTTTAAAACTAAGAGTAGCAAACTGCACTCCCCCCCTCATGCAAAGGTATTTGTAAGGATGCAGCGATGTGACACCGTGATGACTCCCGGTAGACATGGGTGGAGGGAGGTTCACGCTTCAGTCCCTAGGAGGCTGAGTCATACTGGCAGCCACCTCTCAGCCCGCAGGGCTCTGCAGGGGCAACAACCCCAGAGTGTTCAGTCTAACTCAGGCCTGCCCAAGCCAAGAGCCTCTGCTGGTATTACAGGATCAAATCTTTATGGTTCCCCAGGAAGTTATGAAAATATTGGATAAGTTATTTCGAGACGTTATCAATCCACAGTGTAGGTACTGAACACCAGTCATTCCCGGGGGAGACGAACAAGGGCGCTAGGCAAATGCGCAGCGCCTGGCAGGAATTCCCTTAAATGAAACTGAATCATGGATCATAACAGTAGCAATAGGGGTGGACGGGCGCACGTGAGATTCTGTATATTAAATGACAAGCGACATACGTAAGTCTCTCTGACGAGTAGCCCAATAGGGTATATTTCGCTATAAATTCATCTCTGATCCATAAGCATTTATCTTTTTTCTCGTGTGGGATGCTCTCCACTGCTTTGCTATACCTTCTAGGTATTCAATAAACACACTCTGAATGATTTTTCCCTTTAAAAAAAGCTGGTGAAAATGAGAAAAATTTTGGATGTAGAGAGGAAGCAATTTTTACCTCATTAGTTTCTGCTTAATCCAGGTGATATTAAATTCCACCTGCTGATTAGAGTGGCAATGTTAAAAAAGCCTCCCCAAAATAGTTCCTGAATTATTCATCTTTAATCCTAAAATGTATTGTGGCTTTAGTGAATAGTTCAATCTGGGCTGGCAGTTCTTATAATTAATTAGGACACTAGTCATCAAGCTGAACATAGAAACAACCAACAAGAAAAAAAATCATAAATTTGACTTGCTATTGTGTTTTGCTCATACTTCATAACATTTTTGTTTTAAGCATACCATTAAAAACTGCTTTCAAATGTGATATAATACTATTACATAACCAAAATTTTTATCACTGGAACATTTTAAAACTTCATGTTGGTTTTTTTCCCCAAAATAAATTTATTGGAAAGTCACATATTAATTATACCTTCTATTTATAAAAATTATTTTTATTTAACCCATCAATTCTACTTTTCCATGTAGAATTGCAACGAAATAGTCTCAGGCAGAAGAAAACAAGTTATTCTAAAGAATCATCTAAAGAATTCCAATCACAACTACTTTTATTAATCTTTTCCAGTAGTTCACATTTTCCTCTGTACAGAAATTTTTCCTAATAAATATTCTTAGGTATCTGTGATAAATGAGGTGTTAATTAGCACTACTGTGACAATCATATTAAATATGCAAATATATTAAACTAACATAGTGTAAAATTGATACTATGTTATATGTGAAATATATTTCAATTAAAAAATACCCAAGATCATTTTTTTGAGGTACTTTATTCAAAGGAAATCAGTATTAGTGTATCACTTGCTTTCACATACATGAAAACAAGCTTTATGGTGCCCCCTGGAGCTTTCCTCTACAAAAATAAATAATTGTTTCTTTTTTCTACGTCTTTGCTACAAACCCTCTGAAGCAAAGTAATTTATTTACTTAACTGCTCACTTGTTTGTTCACTCATTTAATATTGAAATCCTTTCTTGCAATTCATTTAACATTGAAATCCTTTCTTGATTCCAAAAAAAGCTCGAGGCATTTTACAGATGAAAAGGACAATTTTCAGAATTAAAGCACAAAGGAAGTCAAAGGCAAGTAAAATATTTAAATACTAAATTAATGAGTGTCATTAGAAGAGGAGGGGCGAGGAGGGGCAAATGCCTTCAGATGTGAGACAGCGAATCTTTTATTTATCTTTTCTCTTCATGATAAGCCAGTTTTAGTTTTTAAAGTTCTAAGACTCCTAAAACGGTGAACATCACAAACCGATGTACTTGAATTTGAAGACAAGCTTACCACACATGCTCCACCTTCTCTTACCTGAAGTACAAACTCCACCAACTCTCGGGGAGCAGGCTGCATGTGACACATCCAGGGGTGCCTGGAGGGCAGAGGCAGGGGGTCACCAGGGATTTTGCCTAAGTGACCACAGAGCACCCTGAGGAAAACATCACTCTGAAGAAACAGAAAGTGGGAGTCAAGGCCCATAGGCTGGGACCAAGCACCATGGGTCACGTCAGAGGGACAGGAAGTGTGTGGTCCTCACTTCAGTAAAGCTAAGTATGATGTGGCAGGAGGCGGCATTTTATGGACCAGGCAAGCAGCAGGTGATCAGCACAATGGCCTGGGAAGCATATCAAACCAGCTCATCTGGGGAGGTGAGCACGTATGCAGAGACAGAAACAACAATGCCACACCAGGACCTAGGGAAGAAGCCTGATTGTAGGCTTCACCTCCAAACTGTATCCCAGATCTGACCATTCCCAGCATGTCTGCCTCCATCACCCTGATCTAAGCTACTATCTTCTTCTGGATCACCACCGTAACCTCCTTAACTAGGTTTCCTGTTCCTACTCTCCTTAGTCCCTCCCACATTGTGCTCACACAACAGCCAGATGGATCCATTGAAAATATAATTCAGATCACGTCACTCTTCCACCCAAAGCCTTTTGATATCTTCGTATTACAGTTAAAATAAAAATCAACCTTTGTTACCAGGACTTAAAAGGCCCTCTATGAGCTCGTCCTTGAATACATCTGCAATCTCATTTCCTACCACTTTCTCTCCAGTCATACTGGCCCCCAAATCCTTCTCAGTATATCAGGAACACAGCTAACTCAGGCTTTCACAATGGCTTTTCTCTTTGCCTCGAACATTTTCCCCGCTGATATCTGCATGTTGGCACTCTAGCTTTAATCAAGTCATAAGACATTTGGTGTCTATGCTTGGCTGAGGAGCCAATGGGACAAAGCTGCTGTCTGTGGGATGGTGACTGAATGCCGCTAAGTCAGAGTCCTGCCCGGGCTGAAGGGTGCGACAGCACGCTGGGCACTTGGTTGGCCTTGGAGAGCTGGTCCCCCACCATGCCTGCCGGTGGGCCGACACTCAAGATCATCTTGTTAAAGATGTCTTCCCTTTAAAATCTAAAATGACTGCCACCTGTCACTCTCTGGTACCTTTTCTCTTCATAACACTTCCAACTATAACTCATGTTTACTTGTCTGTGGATTGACTGTCTCCATCACTGGAATATAAGTTCTGTGTGGACAGGAGTTTTTATTTCTTCCCAGTGGTATCCTTTGTGTTTAGAACAGTGACTGGTACTTACTGTATTCAGTATATACTTATGGGTTAAACACATGATTAAAGAGGAATTCTTGATGTGAAAGAGAAGAATTTATAGAAGATGAGAATTGCCAGCTTCTAAGTGGGGGCTGAACCAGAAGAAAATCTATTTGAGATATTCTGAAATGTTGAGCGCCTGGCATTACAAACTGGTGTTTGCATTTGAATATTTGAGAGGCACCTCAAACCCAAAATGTACAATCTTCCCCCCAAACTAGTGTTCCTTTTTAAACTATCACTTCTTTCTTCAAGTACGCAAGTTAAAAACCTGAGCCATTCCTGAATGCTCTTGCTACCCCTACCCCATAAAACAACTAAATCATCTGATCATGTTCAAGTTACTCTATTTATCTCCATTTCTCTCACTACTTCTCGGGTCTGTGTTAGCAGTAGGCCCATCACACCTCCCTATTAACACGTCATCTGTCCTTACCTGCCTCTAGTCCACACTCCTCTATAACCAAAATGGTATCTAAAAATGCAAATCAGATCAACTGTATTATCCCCTTCTCCACCACAGCATCCCACACGTACACATATTCACTTCCATTTAAAATGCTCCCAGTCTTTCCAATTCTTTTATGATCAAGACAAAATCCTTAATATGGGCTCCAAGGCCCTACTTGGCCTGGCCCTGCCTGCCTAGCAGTCCCTATCTTGTCTCCCATAGTGGTTCTCTGCTTCGCAGCTGAACAGCCCCTCACTGACCTCACCCAGAGCCTTTAATCCTCCTCTCTTTTATTAGAATGTTCTTCCTCCTTATCCCATCTCATCCCCTCCTTCTTAGCTCAGTGAATTTCTACTTATTCTTGGATCTGTGATAGGTTGTTACAGAAATGGCCGTAACAATACTTCCTGTCCCGTGTGAGTTTTACCGGAACTTTACCTTTCTCCCGTAAAGAGGAAGAATCTACTTCCCCTCCCTTTGAAGCTGGGCTGGACTTTGTGGCTGCCTTGAGAACAGCTTGTAGCAGAAACAACACCATGATACAGCGTCTGTGTGGCTCTTTCTCTCTCGGATGCTGAGGCCTAGAACCCAGCTGTTGCGCTGTGAGGAAGTCCAGGCTTTGTGGAGGGTCTGTGTGGGGGCGCTCTAGTCCAGAGTCCCAACTGCAGTCTCAGCCTGCAGCAGCGGGATGACTCTGGAGATTCCAGTTCTGGGCTTTAGAACCCACCCACACCTCCTGCACTCTGCAAGGTGCAAAGATGTAGATTACATGCTTAGGATGGAAGAGCTCCCTGCAGCTCCCTCTCCATCCCTCCTCCCTCTCCACACAGCAACCCCCCCTCCCCCCCCCCACCCAGGACCAAGACCTACAACCTAGCAGAGCCTCCAGGTGTGAGAAGCAAGAAGTCTGCAAGCGAGTCATGGGTGGTGATGAGGGCAGCATCACCTGAGGAGCCAGGAATCCAGATAAAACATTTCTTGGTTTGTCTAGACCTACGGAGCCCTAGAATTCTTATTTTTAATTAAGAAAGACCACAGAGTCACAAAGAGAAAAATGCTACATAATTCCACTTGCATGAGGTACCTCAAATTCATAGAAACAGGAAGTAGAGTGGTGGGCGCCAGGAGCCCGGGAAGAGGGCACAGGGAAGTCATGTTTAATGGGTACAGAGTTTTAGTTTTGGAAGATGAAGAGAGTTCTGGAGATGGATAATGGTGCTGACGGCACGACAGCATGAACAGACTCCATACCACGGAACTGTGCAATGAAAAGTGGTTAAGAGGTAAATTTGAGGTTATGTATACTTTTCCACGGTTGTTTCGAAAACCAGGGGAAAGAACTATAGCCTAGTCCTCTCCTAGTGCCCTTCTGGGGGCCGTGGAGAGCTTGAAAGAAAACAGAAGCCACTGCGGCGCTAGGAAGCATCAACGGGGAGCCTCTTCTGGGCCACCTCTTAGGGTTTGATCTACTGATTTGCATCATGGCTCCTTCTCATTTGTAACACGGAAACAATGACATCTACCTTACAGTGCTCTTGTCAGAAGTAAGGTTTTGTGAGACTTAAAATAAATTTTAAAGCCGTCTACCTTCACGAAGGATTTTTAGTGTCATAAATAACGATGACAAGAAATCCAGCTACAAGAAACGATTGACTTTCTTCTAAGCTGTACATTCTCACATCACACATTGGTATCTTTGACTCTCCTCTCACATGTCAAGTGTGACCTTCCGGTACCCCAGAATGATCATTTCCAGCATGGGAGTCCACTTCCCCGCATGACCAGCTTAGTCTTCTCGGTGTGAAATTCTGCCCACTGTTCTGCAAATATCCTCTACTCCCAAAATCTCTCCTCATGCTTGTCTGGAAAAACTCCCCTCTCTAAACCAGAGCTGCTCAACATGCTGGAGAGAACGTACAAGCAAAGCAGATTAGTTTCTAGAAAGGTCCTAACGCAGAAGACTCCACGAAAGTCTTACAATATGTGGGCCTCACGGTCCGGTCCATTTCATGTTCCGCTTGAACCATCCCATCCTTCTACCATCAGCCGTCTTTATGAAGGGATACATTTGGCTTGGGAGGATGTCATCTATTATTTGGTACTATAGTTGAGCTGGGCCCTCTACCTGTTGGATATCTACTCATGAAAAGGAGGACTTTGGGCACCAATGACTCTAACCTTGACGCGGACATTCACATACTTTCACCCTTCTCACAAGTTCATTGCTCCCTTCTCGATCACCTCCGCAGTGTTTTACAAAAGCAAGGAAGCGCTACATTAAAAATAACCCTGTTTCTAAGACACTTTCCAGTTTTTCTTTCTTTGTTTTTATTCAAATTTGCTTTGACCTCAAGCAGGGTACAGGGGTCTTTGATGAAGGAGCAAATTAAACGTTTCTTCCCCCGTTCCCCAAATAATTTTGGTCGCACTCCAGCCAACACTGCCTATCACTTGGAACATACTGGGGGAAGAGGGGATGACAATGAACAAGAAAAAGAGAGGAAGAGAGAAATGAGCATCTGAGGGGGGCAAGGGCAAAAAAATGACCCAAAAAATGGAGAAGTGATTCTCTTTCTCCCACTCCCTCTGATAGCAAGTATATAACAAAAAATAATAATAATAAATTAAGGATACCAGTAAGGGAGGGAGAGGTGAACAATGGATCAGTGAACAGGGCACAGGGAAAGAAAAAGAAAAGACATCCGTTGGTCATTCCTTTGTGCCTGTGTTACTTTTCTGTTGCTGCAATAGCCAGCGACCACAGATTTTGCTGTTCGAAACAGTGCAAGTTTATTATCGCACAGTGTTGGGGGTCAGATGGTTTCTACGGATCCACAATGCTGAAATCAAGGGGTTCACAGATCTGCATTCCCTGCTGGAGGCTCTGGAGACGAATCGCTTGGTTGTTGTCAGGATTCGGTTCCACGCAGTGGTAGGGTGGGAGGACCCGTTTCCACGCTGGCTGTGGTCCAGGGCTTGCTTTCTGCTTCTAGAGGCGACCCCTGTTCCTTGGCTCACAGCAACAATGGACTGAGTCTTTCTCATGCTTCAAAGTCTCTGACTTTGGCCCTGTCTCTCTGATTGATGTTTCTGTCTTACTCCTAGGCTTCTGAGGACTCCTATGATAACAGGGATCCCATCCAGATGACCCTGGCAAGCTCTTCTAGGTCAGCTGGTGGGTATCCTCACTTGCACCTGAGAGCCCCTTCCCAGCAATGTCTACATTAGTGTTTGGTTGAATAACTAGGGGATGGAAATCTTCCAGGGACAGCTTTAGTAATCTGCCTACTATATTGTTAAAAGCCATGCTCAATGCTTTCCATACATGGTGGTATTTAACTATTTAAAACGATCTAAGCAGGAGATAATTACTATTATCCCTAACAAAAATAGCAAAAACAAAAATCTCTATATTCTTTGTTTCCAGGCTAGCCAACTATAGTTATCAGGCTACTTTCATGTATCTATCACTGGATTTCATTTTTAAACGTTAAATACAAAACTTAAACTCATTAAAGGACATATGTGCTGTATAAGCAAGGGACGAGTATGGCAGAGGTTATTTTTTTGGTTACTTTTTTTTTTTTTTTTTTTCCAAATCTCAACCTGCCTTTTCTCTATGCTCATTTCCACAGTGTGGCCAAAAATCCTGATGCAGAATCAGTGATCATGGCGTTTCCATGGCAACACACCAGGGACCCTCCAGCATAAGGCCGTCTTCACTTAACAGCATAAACAATTCACCTGATTATGGGCTATTAAGGAGCCAGGCATGAGGATATGTGAGTAGAAAAAGAAAGGGGGGGGGTGTTCTTTCAATGTACATTGAAATAAATTTCAGCAATCCCTAATTAGCCAAAATAAGAACAACGATGCTGATAGAACGGTAAAGAATTCTTCCAATTGAGTTTTGCAAAAATTGGACAGCTTCTCAGCTAGCTGACTTTGTAGTGTGCCTTTGCAAGATTCAGGACGGTTTTTCTCTGTACAAAGTGCAGAGTATGAAATATTTCTCTCTCCTTCTTCCTCATTATCCACCAAAAAAAAAAAAATTCTTTTCTCACCACATAAAACACAAAAGTGGTTCTCACACACAAGTGAGAAAGTTTATGATATACTCGTATTATGCGTCTGTTATTTTAAGCCAGGAGAGAAGAAAAGGAGTCACTCATTTGGAATTTTGTGTCAGGACCAAAGCCCAGAAAGAGAACAGCTTTTTAAAAACCCTCATTGACAGTGTTTCCCTAAGTTCACCTAAATGCAGGGGCTGCCCTGAGAGGCAGCTGTTAGAGCAGGTCACCTCCAGCCCTGAGTTGAGGTTTTCCAAGCAGCCCCCTCCCTGAAATCCATCCAGACTGCCAACCCCTGCTGAGGGTTCTGGCTACCTTATCACTTCTCAAAATTCAAAGACTCCTGGGAAAAGAAATCTGTCAAGTCGCATTAAAGTTAATGAGTTTTATCAGATAATAATATCTTATTATCTGGCTCTTCAGGGCCCCCACTTCCATTCTTTTTTAAAAAAAAGTGGGGGGTGAAGTACACTTCCCATGCACCCCCCGGGGCTGCCGTTTTTCAGGTTTTCGCCCCAAGGGGGCGCTTTGCTGTGCATCTCACATTTTGGCTTCAACCTACTCCTCACTTTCCACCCCTGACCCTACATTCATACCGCATGGGTGTGTGTGTGTGTGTGTGTGTGTGTGTGTGTGTGTGTGTGTGTTTAATCTGTGGACAAATGTCCTGAGGATGAATTTCAAGGACCAATACAGTTGATAACCCCAGTACCGAAAGTTTTAACACAGAGGACTCTCTCCTCTGACAATGACACACTTCTCCCGGGAAGTAATTAGTAAAATTATTACTCAACAAGGTGAACACTTTGATCTGATAGAGCACTGCAGGAAGGGCAGAATATTCAATACACATAACACTGGCTTTCAGTATCCTGAGCAGCTCTGGGTACGACCTAGTGAAGAACTGCACGGCGATCACTCTGCAAAGTAACCAAACGCAGCCGGTGAAAAGGCTGCTTGCGTTCGTGAGCGGTCATGTCAGCAAGATCTGGGTTTCATTTTGAAAATGGAATTCTATTTTATGGGGAAAGTTTAATCACCGTTACTACTTAGCCTATAAAGGCTACAAGATAAGCAATAAGTTATATGCCTTGGTAGGCAAGGGAGGGTCTAAAGGGCCCTGGAGAAATCCTGAAAGTGTGACAGACACGACCTTGGCGCAGTGAAAACTTAGGGTCAGCTCTAACCTGGCAACTTACAAGCTGGTCACCTTGGCCTTAGTTGCTTCGCCTCTCTGGGCCTTGGTTTCCACAAGTACACAACATAGATAATTAGAAGGACATATACCACTGTGTCCAGATCAGGATATTTTGAACAGTGAAGGGGGGTGCTGTTAACAACTACCCCAGGACAACAAGAGTAAACCAAGACTGCTCAACAAGTCAGGATGTATGGTTATCTTATCAGGGTAACTGAAATTCAATGCCTTACACCACAAACAAAACAAAACAAAAAAACATTTAGCGTGTAGTCAGCACCAGGCAAAAATCTCTGTTTTTTCTACCTTTTCCCCTTCTCCTTTGGGGAATAAAAAATACAATTTTGGGGCATCTGGATGGCTCAGTTGGTTAAGGCTTCGACTCTTGGTTTTGGCTCAGGGCATGATCTCAGGATCATGAGATCGAGTTCCTTGTCAGGCTCAACGCTCCCCAGGGAGTCTGCTTAGGATCTTCTCTCTCTCTCTCTCTCTCTCTCCTTCTGCACTCCCTGCTCGCGTGCACGTTCTTTCTCTCTAAAGTAAATAAATAAATCTGTTTAAAAATATAATTTTTTTCTGTTAAAAAAAGGATAGGAAGAACACAATTGGTTAGTACTTATTACTATGTGATGAAGAGATCACCTGACATCTAACAATATTTATAGCTAAATATATTTGCCTATTAACATATTCTAAATTAAAATACATTTAACTTATTTTAACCATATATACTCTCCAATCCACAAATCTAATCATGCTTGTTAAATGAGAAATCGAATAAGTCACAAACTCTTCTCTGTCATACATCACTCTTTTTCGGCTTCTTTATCTACTTTCTATCACGTATTAATGCAAAGAGAACAAGATTTGCAGTCAAGAAGGCCCCAATGCCTGGCTCTATCAATTTTATGATCTTAGGAAAGTGGCTTGAACTCTTGCGCTCAATTTTCTTTGTCAAACCAGCAATCATTGAACTCTTTAAGATGATAGCTAGGGAATACCTGGTACTTCATCTGACATGCAATAACTGATGAATCACATCAGCTTTCTTTCTTCTTCCTTTTTTTCCCTTAATAGCATTCCCATTTGGGACCGAAGTTTCAAAGTATCTTGGCTCTCAGATATAAGCTTCTTAGGGATTTCTGGTGCATATAAATGATTCCCGGTCATCACACACTGTAGTTCAGGTAAACTTGTCAGTCACTAACAATCAACAGTAGTGATTTGCAGTCATGTTTCAGAAATTTAATTACAAAACTATGGAAATACAAATTTTGACACAAATCTTGGCATCCATTGATAAAATCAGAATTTCTCATGCCTATAGATTACCAGAAGAGGGCGCTCTAAGATTGACATACAAGCTACAGCCTTCTTAAAGCTAATGCTATCAAATTTTCAATATAAGCAAACTCTAAACCCAGAATACCTAAGTGATATTTTAAAAAATCCAGAAAAACAGCAAAAAATATATATACTTGAGTCTTTATTCAAAAATTTCTTAATTTTGTTTTTTCATTTAAAGTACAATCTACCCCCCGGAGGTGGGGCTTGAACTCACAGTGACAAGATCAAGTGTTCTATGCTCTATGGATTCAGCCAGCCAGGCACCCCTTTATTCAAACATTTAAATGTGGAATAATTTATTTTTCTGTATTCCAAATGCAATATAAACTCTATTTTTATTACTATGAAACACTTTTTTAATGCATGTTTATAAAACAGCACATTCACCAATATATCTGAATATATACAAGTATTTTAAAGGTTTCCCAAGTGTACTGTGATACGTCATTTTTTTTAACTATTGAGATTTTAATTCAGATTGCTGTGGATCTCTACATAAATTTAGTTTTTACCATACTGACTCTTTCAAACCGTGGGTATAGTACATTTCCTCTTCTCCCCATTTACTACATTTTCTTTAATTCTTCTCAAGAATGTTTTGTTTGTTTGTTTTTTAAGTTTTTATTCAAGTTCCAGTTAGTTAACATACAGTGTCATATTAGTTTCAGGTGTATAATATAGTAATTCAACATTCTATATTTTGATGTTTAAAAATGTTGAAGAATTGTGGAAGGTGGGGTCATTGTTCTCTCTATTATATCCTTCTAGTTTCATTTCTCTTGGCTGCTAAAGTTTAGGGGCACATTTCTCCACCTTTATAAATGCTCATGTCCTGTGATACTTAGCAAAAAAAATTAGTCTTTTATTCATTATGGTCAAGCCTAACTGGTTCTTACTTTCTTGATAGCTAGCTCATTCTATCTGTCCATCCATCCATCCATCCATCCACCCACCTACCTACCTATCAACCTAACTATAATTTCATCAGTCAGAGCTTATAACCTATATATTGACAAGTTATCAGAGATCAACCAGAAGCTATGAAAATCATAATTATTTCATGACTTATTTCCGGCAAAGTTATAAACACAACAGCAGACATACAAGATTAAGCGAGGAACTGCTTCAATTAGTTAAACTAGATGAAGCATCAAAAGAAAGAAAAGTTCATCTCCATTCAATCAATTTTGCCTTAATCACATTTGCTACAAGAAAGTAAAAATAGGGGAGCCGGGGTGGCTCAGTCAGTTAAGCGTCTACCTTCACCTCAGGTCATGATCCCGGGGTCTTGGGATGGAGCCCTGCCCAGCAGGGAGTCTGCTTCTCCCTCTCCCTCTGCCCCTCCCCCTGCTTGTGTTCTCTCTCTCTCTTAAATAAATAAAATCTTTAAAAAAAAACCAGAAAGTAGAAATAGGGTCTTGGGGAATTTGAATATAATTCTGCCACTAACTATTCTTGTGGCTTTTGAAACAGGATTTCTCATGCCCCAATTCTGAATGGAAAGAATAGTTACTGTTCTACAAGGCTGTTGTGCAGACAAAATGAGATACTCTATGTGAAAGTTGCTCACAGAGCACCCGTCACACAGAAGTTCAACATAAACGGCTTTCTTCTTTCCTCGTTTTACAAGACCTTTGTCATTAAAGTCTGCATTTCTATACCAACCACGTACTCTATTAATCAGATTTCCATACAAAGCTTTCTCATAATACGGAATTGATCATTGCTTATATGATGACAGTCCTGAGGCAATAGCAAATTCTAATAAAACCTAATATTTTTTGGAGCAGTTTATCAGGCATCGTGTGTCACAAAGTGGAGTTCATTCAGTCGTTGAAATCTTGTGATAGGTCCTTGCTGTCATCCTTTTACCTTAGAAGGCATGACAGTGGCTCCTTAATGACTCAAAGCCACACAACTAGTGATCAACAGAACAGAAGTATTTGACCACAAAAGCCAGAAATCTTAACCACTGCCCTTGACTGCTCAAGGATGTTCTGAAACAGAAAATTTGCTTAAAAGTCATTTGCAGTAGAGTTTCAACTAGTATATTTTGACAGATTGGTAAATAAATTGATTATATTTGTGTGTGTAGCCACTTCTGCTAATTTGGATGAGTTGTACTAGTTCAATTTTTTCCAAACCGTCAAATCTATGAGGATCATATCGTTTGTAATGTTCTTTTATTATCCTTTTAATGGCTGTAGTATGAGGAGTGATGTCACCCATTTCATTCTTGATGGATTTCTGTTTTTCATTTTTTATTTTAATCATTCTTGCTAGCAGTTCATCAATTTTATTGTTTTTGTTTTGAAAAAATAGCCTTTTGATTCATTAATTTTCTCTGCTGGTTTCCTATCTTCGAGTTCACTGACTTCTGCTCGTTATTATTTTCTTTCTTCTGCTGCTTTGGATTTGTTTTGCTCTTCCTTTTCTAGTCTCTAGAGGTAGAAACTTAAATTACTGATTTGAAAACTTTCCTCATTTCTCACATAAGCATTTAATGCCATACATCTCTCTCTCTGAACTGCTTTCACTACCTCCCATGTGCTTTAATATGCTGTGTTTTCACTTCCATTCTGTTCTTTTGTGTTGTTTCCTTTCAGACTTGCTTTTTGGCGCATGCATTTTTTAGAGTGTGCTGTTTAATTTACACGTGTTTGAAGATATCCTTATTTTCTTTCCGTTATTGGTTTCTGGTGTGATTTTCATCATGATCAGAGAATACACTTTATATGACTTCAGTGCTCTGTGTTAGGGCTCAGGCTGTCTCAGTCAGTCTTCCAGGGAGACCTGTAAACAGGTGTATTCTGCTGCTCTTGAGTGTAACGCTCCGTATCCTCCAAGTAGGACTGTTGGGTGATCATTTTGTCCAGTTCTTTTATATCCTAGGTAACTATCGTTTTGGATTTGTCTACTTCCTTTCTCAGCTCTATCAGTTTTTGCCCCATGTTTTTCTTTTTCTTCACATATGTCTGGTGTGTGCACCATTAAGTTTGTTAAGTCTTCCTGGTGGATTAGTCTAAAATTTCACATTACAAGGGCACCTGGCTGGCTCAGATGGTTGAGCATGTGACTCTTGATCTTGGGGTTGTGAATTCAGGCCCTGTATTGGGTGTAGAGCTTACTTTTAAAAAAATAAATAAAAATATTTTTAAAACTTTGATCAATATGCAATGTCCTTCCTTTTCCCTAGGAATTTTCATTGCTCTGAAGTTTGCTTCATCATTCTTTTTATTTTTTATTTTAAAGATTTTATTTATTTATTTATTGAGACAGACAGCATGAGAGGGGGAGAGAGAGAGAGCGAGCACGAGTGGGCATAAGGGCAGAGGGAGAGGGAGAAGCAGATTCTTTGTTGAGCAGGGAGCCTGACATGGGGCTCGATCCCAGGACTCTGGGATCATGACCCAAGACGAAGGAGACGCTTAACTGTCTGAGCCACCCTGGTGCCCCTTCATCATTCTTTTTAAATAAGTATTGGCATGTGTATCTTTTTCCATCTTTTTTCTATCCACCCATGTCATTGAATGTGAACTTTGTTTCTTATTTAGCACACACTTGGGTTGTTTAAGTTCATTTCATTGGCTTAAAATCTCCATATATTGTGAGTAATATTCATTAGAACCCCAGAGCTGCTTTGCCTACCTATATTTATGAAGCTGACAGTTTTTCCATTTATGGAACTATAGAAAATAAAGTGTTCCTGTCACATGCCCCAGGCCAATAG
This sequence comes from Ailuropoda melanoleuca, assembly GCF_002007445.2. Classification (NCBI taxonomy): domain Eukaryota; kingdom Metazoa; phylum Chordata; class Mammalia; order Carnivora; family Ursidae; genus Ailuropoda; species Ailuropoda melanoleuca. Next base: position 72,252,305 of record NC_048227.1, read on the forward strand.
ATAAAGATTTTTCTGGTCCCAATTTCATAGCTTGTGCAACTCTTCGATGCTTCTAGCTTTACACAAATAGCTTAATTTCTGGTCTCCATATACATACACATGTCTTTTTTTATTATTTTTATGTAAGTAAGCTCTTCACCCAAATGGGGCTTGAACTCATGACCCTGAGATCAAGAGTCACATGCTCTACCGACATGAGCAGCCAGCCAGGTGCCCAAGATGCACATGTCTTCAAGCTTGGCTTCTCCAGGTCTTGATGGTCCCAGCACCTGGCAACGGGACGTGGATCTGGTTTGAGTACCACTATGTGTTTTTGTCTACTTGCTCCCACTCGTCGATGATTCCAAGCTCACCTGTGTCTTAAGAAACCTTGTGGTTTTATTCAGATTCCTCCATGTTTGGGACCTGAGACTTTTCCTTCTGCATTACTGTAGTCCACTGAAATGACTGTAAGGCTTAGATCTGATTCTCACCTGGTCCAGAAGAAAACCTCCCATCTGGATTATGCCTCCACGTTGTTCAGTCTACTTTATATGATTCTTTAAATGAACACTTATTTTTCCTTATTATGAACTTACTATGATGACTTGACCAACACTTCTTCAGAACACTAATCATGTGCCCAGTACTATTCTAATTATAGGTTAACTCATTTACACCTCACAATGACTTTGCGAGGCCTGTGTTTTTACTCTCCCCATTTCACAGCTGGGAAAACTGAGGAAGAGGAAGCTGCAGTAACTTACCCTAAAGTCGTCAACTGGTAAATGGCAGAGGCAAGACTTTAATCCAGGCAGTCTAGCTCCAGACTCCAGCCTTTTAACCACTATGCCATCATTCATACTTCCTCCCAAACTAGCTTCCTAAAACATAGACTGAATTGCAGAAAACCAAATTCCTTGCCTTACCATATGAGCTCCTCTACAATCTGCCTTCAACAAACCTTCCCCCCTGCTTCAACCCCCGCTTCCCCACTTCCTCTTTGTCTGAACCCTCATTGAAGGTTCTGGTCATTCTGGACTTCTATTTCATGAATATCCCACTGTCGAGTCTTTGCAAATTCGTTTCTGCTGCCTGCAGTGACGCTTTTTATTTTCTTTGCCTGGCACATTTATATTCATTCTTCCACTCTGAAGTCAAAGTTCCCATTTTCCAGCCAGTTTTCCTGGTGGACCCTTGATAAAATTGATCACTGTGTTCCTAATCACTTTATTCATCTATTACTATTGCACAATTACGTCATGACTCATTTATTCAAGTGCTGAAATTGTTGTTGCTTGAGAGTAAAGTCAGAGTACTTTTCATTTTCGTGTCTTCGTCACCTATCCCGCATATTGATCCCATACAATACTGCCAATGGGCAGCTTTGAGCAGAGGACTTATAATGTGCTGGAATTTCGGTGTTTTTACATGGACTCTCTTGAAAATACAACTAAATAGTCAAATGTAAATATATCTCCATTTTATACACTAGGAAACTGAGAGTCAGAAAAAGACACATGACACATAAGCTGGAGAGACAAATGTCATCTTGAAGAAGTTCAGTTCTAAGGAACTTTTGACAGTGCTCTCAGCATCCCTCTTTAGCAGAAAGTAATTGAAGAACTATTTACACTAAGTGAAAATATTATTGTAATTGTATTTGAAAATCTGCTTTTGAAATTTATTAATTCCCTTCCACAACGATACCAGCAGAACACCAAGTATGTGTTGGAAATCAGAGATGCGAAACAATGATGCAAACCACCAAGTTCATGTGCCCTGCATCTTAGCAACAGCCTGAGAGAGCAATTTGCAGGGAGTAACTGGTGCGGCTCTGACACTGGAAGGCCCCAGGACGTGAAGCCAGCCATCAGAGTCTGGAGCTGTTACCAGAAATGACTGGAAGGCAGAGACCTTACTTAGCCCCTGGAATGCATACCACATACATTTATGTCATTAAAGGTAAGGAGAAAAGAAATGGCCAAGAGGGTTGAAAACAGTCTTCTTCCTTTTCCTTCCCAGAATAACACGGAGAGCTCCTTTGGAAAGCCTGCCACTTATTAATTTGCTTATGCGCTCGCTCATGCTTTCCATCAATAAACATTAGGTAGTCCCTACTTCACGCCAGGCACTGTGCTATGTGCCTGAGATACAGGGAGAACAAGGCAAACAACATCCTTGCTTATGCAACATGCGCGTGTCCTCTTCCTTAGGGGTAAAACCTCCTGTAGGAAGTTCATCGCATGATGACTTTGCTTTCTCCTGCTTTTGCTCTGGCTTAATGAAAATCTGTACTAGCTGATCAAAGAATCCAGCTGAGTTTCAAAAGTGTCAAATACCACTCAGGTTGAGGGCCAAGAGACTTCATCAATAGAACAAGAAAGAAGTAGGGCCTTTAAAACCTTGAACTCTGTGATATAAGCTGAAGGTGTCATGCTTACACTTTCGAAAGTGACAAAAGCAGGCAACCTGGGGAAAGAGTTATAGGAAGAGAGAATCCAATCAGGGGAAGGCGAAATCTGCCTTCCTTACAAAGAAAGGGAATAGGAGAGTGAGTCCCGCTTGAATACCCAAGAGCCACCACGGACAAATACAGCTAATGGAAAAGGCATGAGTTTCTGTCTCTGAATTGCCGTAACAGTGCTTCCTTCCAAATCAAATCAACCTTTTCCAGAGCAATGGATTTAGCTTGCTAAGTTTTCCTTCCCAGGTGGTGAAGAAGGGCCCATCCTTCTCAAGGATAGAAGATATTATAGGAGAACACAAATGGCTCTGAGTTATTGGAGAATAGATGTGCCGCTGGATTGCCATGGATAGCACTGCCTCACCACGTATTCTTAGACATTCTGGGTAGTTTCCTTATTTAAAACATGGCGTCCATAGAACTTGTCAGCAAGAATGTGTGAACCCTCAAGTAAAATTTAGTACGTGGAGCATGGCGCTCAGAGTTCTCATATTATCCCCCCTCCCACTGGAACTGGCTGTGTGACAGATCTCAAATACCAGAATCCTGCAAAGCAACTGCAGCCAGTCTGTACATTCCTAGCAAACCTGAAAGCACGTCCAGAATATTGGTGCATCTGGTTTTCCCTAAGGCGGCAGCTGCAGCTGCTCCACTTGCCACGGGCTCCCAAGTGACAGCCCCCTCCTGGCTGGCAGGGTCACTGTCATTCAGGAGAGAGATCACAGAGCCTATATCCTTTCTGTTTGGGACACACAGCTCCCAGACGTCAGCGGGAGGGCCGAGGCATGCAGGCAAGAGATGAGAAGCCACTAAAGCAGGAATGCCTTGTCCCGGGGAGATTCACCTGTCCCGAGTGGGACGGGACGGCTCCAGGAGGGAGAGGAAAATACATCTGAATCTCCACGGCCCTTGGGTTCTCATCAGCAAAGACAAGCAGCCCCTGAAATAGGAGCCTCGGGGCTGACAGCCACAGTTTAAAAAAAAAAGGGGAGGCCTTCTTTGAAATGGCTCTGGGGGTGGGGCAGGAGAAGTTCAAGAAAACAGAAGCAGGGGATATGTTTTCCCTCCTTTTTCTGCAGCTTTTTTTCTACACAGGATTTCCTGGTCACATCATGAGGAACTATGTAAATATGCCCCCTTTGACTTTGCGGCAAAAATCATTTCCTCTCAGGTTCTGTCAAGGAGGAAAAAGGACCCCCAAACAGCCCAAACCAAAAAGGTCTGAACTGTCATATAAAATTTGATCAGGAAAAAATTTAAAGACAGACAAAACATTATTCTATAATCTGTTCTTGGTTGCCTTTGTTTTGTTTTGTCTTGTCCTTTTGGTCGAACACAGCATTTACGTTGTGAAATACACTGGCGTTTTCATCTTGTAATCATTATTCAAAATAAATTTCATTTCTTGAAAGGTTTTAGCCTTATATCAAGCCCAGGGTGATTCACTGTCAAGAACACTTCCTCTTTCTCTACATTCTCATTCCCACCTTGTTTTATTTATTGTGGAAGTAGGAAATCTTCAGCTGACACAGATGTGGGTGTTTAATTTAAGAAAGGAAGATGTTCTAAAATGTTTCTCCACACTAGAACAGAAAAAAAAAAATCCATGGAACTAAATAGATCATTTGCCTTCTTATCTAGATGATTCTCTTTCAGACTCTGTCTCTAACTTATAACATTTAATACTTCCACATCAGTGCAATCCAAATCCTTTGAGCAGTAGCCTGAATGTCTCAGCTATTTCTGCCTACTTGAAGTGTCCTTGGCATTTCCTTAGCTTAAAGATTCCTTACAATTATTCAGTTGTTCACTGTTTGGGCAAATGGTCTCTCTCTCCCTCTCTTTCTTTCTCTCTTTCCCTTTCTCTCTCTTTCTTTCTCTCTCTCCCTCTCTCTCTTCTCATTCATAACATATCTAGGAGATACTACTGTTAGTGAAACAGTCTTTGGAAAAGGCTGCTATAAATAAACAGCTTTATAAGAATTTAGTTCCCTATAACTGTACCTCTACTATAGCTGTTGTAACACTTTGTGTTGAGCAAACATGAATAAATGAATAAACACTAAGTATCCAGCCTCCTAGCTTCTCACTTTTGCTAGCCAGGCCAACACTATCTCAAAGGATATCTCTTGAAAATCTCACAGCATCATGTAACATCAGCTTGCTTACATCTTTTTTTTTTCTCTCTTATATCAAGTGAAGACAGAAGAGTAAATGCCTCTACCATTTATATCCAGATGAACGTAACTTAGGAGACAGCTTTCTGGGATGCTGAAGGGCTGTGGTCTTAATGCTTGTGTTCCCCCAACGTTTATATGTTGGAATCCTAATTCTCAAAGATGATTGTATTAGAAAGTGGGGACTTAGGAGGTGCTTAATTTATGAGGGTGGAGCCCTCATGAATGGGATTAGTGCCCTTATAAAAGAGGCTCCAGAGAGATAACCCAGCCCATTCTGCCCTGTGAGGACAAGCCATGAATAAGAAGGAGCCGGCCATGAACCAGGAAGAGTCTTTCCCAGAGCACAACCATGTTGGCAACTTGATCTTAGACTTCTTAGCCTCCCAAACTGTGAGAAATAAATTTCTGTTGTTATAAACCACCTAGTCTGTAGTATTTTGTGATAGCAGCGAAACAGACGAGGACAGCAAGTCAAAGCCAAAGAAAGCAAGAGAAAGAGGAGGAGACAGACAGGGACAGAGGTCTGCTGTGAAGAAAATTTTAAACTATTCCATACCACACACATCTCTTGGAGATGTATAATTCATCATCAATTTTTTGTTAAGATTTTATTTATTTATTTGACAGAGAGAGACAGCGAGAGAGGGAACACAAGCAGGGGGAGTGGGAGAGGGAGAAGCAGGCTTCCCGCTGATCAGGAAGCCCCGATGCGGGGCTCGATCCCAGGACCTGGGGATCATGACCCGAGCCAAAGGCAGACACTTAATGACTGAGCCACCCAGGTGACCCTCATCACCAATTATTAAAAACAATAGTAAAGATGTAGAATTCAGTAATTCATCAGTTGCATGTAATATCCAGTGCTCATCACATCATGTGCTCTCCTTAATGCTAATGATATACTATATATTGGCTAATTGAATTTAAATTAAAAAAAAATTGTAAAGAAATGACCCTCATCACTTTTAACCCAATGTCTCCCCAAGTTGATGGTGAAATGTATATATGTATATAATATTTATTAATACTCTACAGAACCTGTGTGCTTTATTATTTTTTTTTTGAAGATTTTGTTTCTAAGTAATGTCTGGACCCAATGTGGAGCTCAAACCTGCAACCCCGAGATCAAGAGTACACGCTCTACTTACTGAGCTGGCCAGGTGCCCCAAGCCTGCCTGCTTTAAAACACACTTCAGAAATCACAGAGTTAGAACATAGCTCAACTGCACTAAAAGAAAAATTCTATCAGGTTAGAAACATTCGACATTAATTTTCAAGATCAAAAATTATGTAGATTTTCCTTAATTAGCCTGCCACATTGGGCTGCTATGCTACTGTTGCCATGGCACTTGCCACTGCTTTAAATTACATTTTCAAGTTCAACCCCAGAGACATTATGGTTCTTCTGTACATGTTCTTCCATCGAAGTGACTGAATGATGCCACGACCACAAGGGATCCTTCAAGTCATCCAACACACAAGGTGCTTTTTCGCCTTCTCAGAGAATGAGACACCAATTACTATCCCACTCAAATTCAACTGCTTATTAAGTCAGCTGTATGTTTAAACATGGAAATATCAGAGCCAATTTTTCAAGGCCATTAACACTGTTAGTTCACTTACTACTCCTTAACCTAATATCCGCCTACCTCAGCCCCTTTCTATTCACTCAACTCCTGTCATACAGTGGTATCTCTCATTGGTGGACACCTAGTTTACAAAATAAACGATGTTTGGTACTGAAATATTTGGAGGCTGTCACTTAACCACAAAGATTACTTAAGGTAGGCTCCTTTGCCTCAACGAGCTTGAAAACTGAAGACAGAGAAAATGCAAGAACAAATAATGACTGAGCAGAGTGCTGAACATTGTAGGGGCGTCTATAGGAAGCTTTGCTAAGCAATGGGGAGAGTGACTCAGTCTCAGGGAGTTCTGGAAGATTCACACAGGGGATGAAGTGTGAGGTGGATCTTGAAGACAGCTGTGAAACAGGATTGTGTACTCGGACTTTTCTGTTTGGTTGAGACGGACAGTAGAGGTGAAGGCTGACAAGAGATGGACCCGGCAGTAGAAGACTAGGTCAGGAGTAACAGATGAGAACATCTCTCCACCTTGGCGAGAGATCTAGATTCTTCCCTAAAGGACATAAGAGCTTCAGGAAAGTTTTAATCAGAAAAGTGACATAATGAGGTCTGTTCATCTTCTTTAAACTGTTTGCTAGAGATAATTAAAGGTTTGTCCATAGTCTTAAAAAGCTTAAATCAGACTTATTGTCTCCGGCTCTCTTTTACATTACTTTACAAGCACAGCAGAAATAAAAATAAAAACAAGTACCTAATCCCCGTCTCCAACGGGAGTGAACTGCTTTTAATTAAAGCTCTCAAATAAAAATTCCTGTCCTATTTTGCTCTTAAAGAAATATACTTTTCTCAGTAGTTTTATGTTTTATAGCTTCATCTACATGTAACCTTCCTCTATAATTCCAAAGTCTGTTTCTAGCAATAGGAGCTCAAACTCTTTCTCCTCCTGTGACAAAACAGCCTCCTTAAGATCAGAAAGACCTGGGGCACCTGGCTGGCTCAGTTGGTAGAGCATGTGACTCTTGATCTTGGGTTGTGAGTTCGATCCCCATGTTGGGTGTAGAGATTACTCAAAAATAAAAACAAATCCTAAAAAAAAGAAAGACAAAATCCACACTAGGCATATGGCATTTCCAATACGTTTGAGCCAAGCATAAGCCAATGTTTGACACAGCAACATAGTCATGAAAGCACCTTTGAAAACTTCTATTTCTTTTCTTTCCTGGCCAAGTGTGAACTTTAAAGCATTACAAAGTCCTAGAACAATTAGATTCAATTCAGTAAAATCTGACGGCCAGGTCAAAACATGGACAGGTGGAATCTGGTTGTTATTGCAAGGGAAACATGTTACAAAACCCTTAAGTGCACCCTTGGGAATGTGGAACAAGAAGAACTAACATGACCACACAAGATGCAATGGATGGTCCCAGACAGATAATCATCTTGTCTCAGTTACTTCATTATCCAAGCATGAAATGAGAGTTAGAGTAGTGCCTTCTTTACAGGATGCAAGTTGACACTTAAATGAGATGGCGTGCTCAAGAAAAGCACTGTGGAAACAATACAGTATTTGACAAGTTTTAGTTGTTCTTACTAAATAACTGTAAACATATGACTCAGCTCTTTTAAACACTGGCCTACAGAACCACCTCTCCTCTGCTATCACGCCTTGAATCAGTGTGCATGTCCTCCTTGCAATAAAAATCCTGATTCCAGAATTTTCTGTGTGGTCCACCATGCTCTAGTATCAAGGCATTTCCTTGCCCTTTTATATTCAAGTGGTATGAGAAAGATTTTTAGCGATGTAGTAATAGGTGTTGATCTATTCATTTTCTAATCTCAAAGATTTTTCTACCTGCAGTTCTCTGTGTCATTTTTCCCCCCTGAGGTCTCCCTACTGGCTTTCAGAACTGTTCCTCTTCTGGACCCTTCACCCTTACCGACCCTTTTGTATGCATTCCTTTTGGTGTTGCTCTTCCTTCCTCTCCAGGAGCAAAGTGCCCTCCAAACAGGGAATGCTGGTTATTTTCTTTCTTCCTTGAGAAGGCCCATCTGTGTCAGGCCTGAGCTGTGGCTTTTTTGGTGCGTGTGTGAATCATTTACCCACTGACCCCTGACCCCATCGAGTCTCACATCTCTTCCTGTTTTCTGATGGTGACACCCTCTGACCATCCTCTCCACTGAAGCCTCCATTTCCTCCCGAAGTGAGTCCAGTCTCACAAACAGGACACTTCCTAGTTGCCCTAACTCTGAAGGGCCATCTCTCCATTCTCCTAGCAGCTTCTGTTTCCCCATCACACTTCATCAGTCGCCAGATTGTGGTGTTACTTCCTCTGCATGATCTCAGAGATCTGCTTCTTCCTCTCAGGGTGGTAGGCAGATACCTGAATTAGATCCTGTTGTCTTTGACTAAACTGGTGCTCGTTTTCAAAACCTTATGTGCCACAAATTCTCATTTCCAAAGTCTTGAATTTGTTGTTATCTGTTGGTAACACTGTTGCCACCCACTTACTCGTTCACACTTTCCTCCAGCCTCTTGGCTCTGGATTCCGTCCTATGTCATTTGTACTTGGTTTGGAAACCTGACTCCAAAGCATTCTGAAAACATTATCTGTCATCTTCATACTCCTTTCCTTCACAATCCGGTGAAAGAACTTTCTCTCAATACTTCATAACTGATTTCATTTCTTCAGATAGCATGCATCAATGTCTATACTTCCAGGCTAAGATTGGCATAGGTCAGCTCTGTCCAATAAAACTTTCTATGATGATAGAGGTATTCCATACCTGCATTTTTCTACATGGTAGTCATTAAACTCATGTGACTATTGGACACCTGAAATGTAGCTAGTGCATCTGAGGAACTGAATTTTTAATTTTATTTAGTTTTAATTTAAAGAGCCACATGTGGCTAGTGGCTTGTTTATTAGACAACGCGGGCTAGGCCCTAAGCTATCAAACGATACTATGAGATTTGGACCCATTAAACACAATAAGCTTTTCAAGGATGTGGGAAAATGTATGAGAAAGGAAAAATACGTTTATAAAATAACAACAAATTCCAAAATCAAAGTTAATAAATGATTAAATATTGCAAAACATATTTTGTCAGTTTTAAAAAATTATTTAAGAACTCAAGAAATTAGCGTCATTTCCAAATAATTTGTTTTTATTTTTCCTCTTTTTTACAAGAATTCCAAGTATACTAATAATTGCCAAGAAATCAAATCATAGCCAATTGTAAATTAAATGAGTTTCTTCTAGCCAAATTCTATCAAAAACAACACTATAAAAACTCCTAGTTTTTATAGCAAAAATTAATATTCGACGTGTACATTTTTGATACGTTTGATATGGTAAGATGTGGGCACTCGGCAAGAGTGTCTTGTCTATATGCAAGCATAACCTCCTGATCTACCTAGCTAAAAGTAAGTTTCAAACTATCGAGCCCAATCTCTCTGCCCATTTACTCAGACCCATCTTTAACATTTCTAGGACAGAGCAGAGTATAAATGGGACCTCTTGCCTCAGGCTTACTATCCTACCCGTTTCACTTCATCCCGTACCAAGAAAGACATCTTTCATGCTCTTGCTTATGGGCAGCTCAGTCCAGCCTTCTTCCTTTCAGAAGTCATCCTAGGAATGTGCGCACCTGCGGCACATTTTTCCTTTTAGAATACACACACAATTAGAAGGACCTGGAAGTAGAGGGACACCTGGGTAGCTCTGTCAGCTGGGCGTTGGACTCTTGATTTCTGCTCAAGTCATGGTCTCTCAGGGTCATGGAATTGTGCCCCAGGTCGGGCACTGCGCTCAGCGGGGAGCCTGCTTGAGATTCTCTCCCTCTCCCTCTGCCCCTCCCGGCTTGTACTCTTTCTCTCTCAAATAAATAAATCTGAAAAAAAGAAGAAGAAGAAGAAGAACCCGGTGTGGGGAATTCTGAGATTGCTGACTTGGGGTGACCATGACTCTTGACCCTAGGGACTCCTTGCTTTGTGAGTGGAAGTACAACTGGAGAGCCATAGTGGAGTCCTTTAAGGTATGGAGCCTAGGTAGTGCTGCTTTTACCTTTCTATATGCCTACCATAGACTTGAAGGCTATCCAGGATATTATTTTTGTTTTTTATCTACATTTAAGAAAATAGTGCTACCAGGGCACCTGGGGGGGGCTCAGTCGATTAAGCATCTGACTCTAAATTTCCCCTCAGGTCATGATCTCAGGGTTGTGAGATCAAGCCCAGTATTGGGCTCTGTGCTGGGTGTGGAGCCTGCTTAAGATTTTCTCTCTCTCTCTCTCTCTCTTCCTCCCACCTTCTCTCAGTAAAAATAAATAAATAAATAAAATTAAAGAAAATATTGCTACCACTGGACTAAAAGCAGATTTTGCTTGTTATAATGCTAGAATAATAGGGATCCTGATGATAGAATATCATGTGGCCTATAGTAGATACTAAGTAAATATTTGTTCAAATATAAGTGATAATTTTTCACACTTTCTTACAAAAAGATGGCATTCATATTGGGAAGAATATGTTTTTTTAAAAAAAAAGATTTTACTTATTTGTTTGAGAAAGAAAGAATGGGAGAGAGAGCGTGAGAAGGAGGAGGGTCAGAGGGAGAAGCAGACTCACTGCTGAGCAGGGACCCTGATGCGGGAATCGATCCTGGGACTCCAGGATCATGACCTGAGCCGAAGGCAGTTGCTTAACCAACTGAGCCACCCAGGCACCCAAGAATATGGTTTTTGAAATTAAATATATTTAAACTGCATTCTCTTTCACTCAGTTACTAGCCATGACCTAGGTTGGTGGGGATAAAACTAAAATCTAGACATTTTTTTCATTTCCTCCAAATTAATTTCTTTTTTTGTTTTCCTGTCTTAATGTGTTCTCTGTGTTAAGCCGTGGTTGGCCACCTGTTAGTGAGTGCCCAATCTAATTTAGCATTGTAGTTCCCAAAGCGCAGTCTATGGGAACCCAGGCAAGGAGGGGAGGAAACAGGTCCATTAGGTCAAAACAATTTTCATGATGATACTAAGATGTTATTTGCCTTTCTCATTGTGTTAACATTTGCAACATAGTATATGATATTCCACAATCATGGTGCAAAAGGAATAGTGGGTAAAACTGCATGCCTTTGGCAAAAATCAAAGCAATAGCACCAAACTACACTAGTAGACACTATATTCTTCATTGCAATGCACCCACCGTCTAAAAAAATGTTTCCAATTCCACTTAGGAATGTTCTTGATGAAACAGTGAAAGTATTAATTTTATTAAATCTCAACATAAGTGTATACCTTTCCAATCTTCTCTGTGACAATAGGGGAAGAGTGACATAAAATGTTGTCTCAAGGAAAATTCTTGTGCAATTAAGGTACCAGAGGAACTACATACTTTTTAAATGATATAACATTTCGATTTGAAAGAACAACTGAGAAACTATTATTATTCAGTCTCGGGTATTTGGTCACCACTTTGGTGAATAAGAACAAAATGAGTGTATATCATTGTTGCCATTATAAACTCAAAGTTTGTAGCAAAAATTGATATTTTTGAAAAAACTTGTATCTACCACTGTGAGCCTGACACTTCCTGATAGTTAATGACTTTTCTGATGAGATGAATGGTGATATTAACAAATGCAATTTTTTGATATTATATAATGTAGTTTATAAACACTTAGAAAATATTCATAATTCAGTGCACTAAAATTTTCCGACCAGTGTATAATATGTCCAACTTATGAGTGAGTAAAAGATCCATTCAAAGTGCAAGACAGGCCAACGGATTCTTTAAAAAAGTGCTAAAAGTTCATTGACACAGTTTCAGATTTCATGATGCAATAACCTTTAAGAAACTACTATTCATTGGATGCCTGGGTGGCTCAGTCAGTTAAGTGTCTGCCTTCAGCTCAGGTGATGATCCCAGGGTCCTGGGACTGGATCCAGCATCAGGCTCCCTGCTCAGCGGGGAACCTGCTTCTCCCTCCCTCTGCCTGCCGCTCCTGCAGCTTGTGCTCTTGCTCTCGTGCTTTCTCTGTCAAATAAATAAATAAAATCTTTAAGACAGAAAGAAAGAAAAAGAAAGAAATAAAAAAGAAAGAAAGAAAGAAAGAAAAAAGAAAGAAAGAAAGAGAAAGAAAGGAAGAAACTACTACTCACTGAATTTGGTATAGAAAGAAAGAAAATCCACAATTATCTTCAAAAGGCTATTAAAATGCTATTCCCTTTTCTAACTACATATCTGTGTAAAGCCAGACTTTCTCATCCACTTCAATTTAAATAGCATATCTCAACCAAGTGAATACAGAAGCAGATATAAGAATCTAGTTGTCTTATACCTTAAAGGGATTTGTAAAAATGTAAAACAAGGTCTTTTTTACTAATTTTTGTGTGGGTTACCTTAAGGATATTTTTCATTAAAAATAAGTTATGTTAACATATAATGAGTTTGTTATTACCATTTTTAGGTAAATATTTTTTAGTTATCCATTTTAATTTAAAATATGGCAAACCTCAATTTCTGCAACCCACATAAATGAAAAGCCTTTTAGGATCCTTAATAATTAGGATTATAAAGAGCTCCTGAGGCCAAAATGTTTGAGAACCATTGATTTAGTGGATTTTGACCAGCATTTTCTAAATGAAATAAAATATAAAACAACATTGAATTTTTGTATTACTGAAATATTTTACATTTTTTATGTCTTACATTTTATGGGTAAATATCATTTATTAAAACATTTGTTAAAGTTGTGCAGATATATATAAGTGCATCCTGGGTCACAGATAAAATTGATTTTTTTATCATGCAGTTAAAAAGTTTGAAAAAAAAAATGTACTAGGTCAACTGCTCCTTAAAAGCAGGGACTGTGCTTTTTTATCTTTCTAGGTGAAGACACTTAGCACAATGCCTGACGCATATACTGACTCAATAAATATAAAATGAATCCTCTCTTTCTCTCAATGTGCACATCCTATCAGCAAATGCTGTTGTCTCTGTCTTCAAAACCTACCCAGTATCTGACTATTTGCCATGTAATCCATGCCGCTCTCATTTCTACTTTGGATTATTGTTAATGTTTGTGTTGTAATGTTCACCCTTCATTCAACTTTTTGCCTATAGTCCAATCTTAACACAGATGCTAGGATGATACTGTTACCTATCTCTGATGTCAACTCCTATTGCTCTCACTCTTTTCTTGTTCCCTTCAACTATCTCATCCTCTTCCTTGTCCGTTGAACATTCAGGGCTTCTCACTGAGACTCAGATTTCAGCATTATAAATACTCCTTATTAAGGACAATGAATTAACACCCTCTTCCATTGTTGCCTTTTGCCACTTGCTTTCCTACATCATATTTTCCATATCCTTGGATGAGTTTTTCCACTGTTCCATGAATTGCCAATTGCACTCATTTTTTTAGTACTGAGTAAATGGTAATGACCCTTTGTCAAAGTATCACCTTAACCAAATGCTAATGAAAGCTTGGCAGAAAGCAGTTGAGAAATTAGCAGCCCTTGCATCTGCATATTGTCTATAAATCAGATATCAACGTATACTAAAAGGGAAGCTTAACTGAAGTAATGTAAAGTTATTGTAATAATTACTCAATATTTCCTGGAATACAAAATAAAGTTCTTCGGATGGACCAGTTCTAAACTAGTCATAGGAAAGTTAGAACACAGAAATATGAGGGCACCCAGGTGGCTCAGTTGGTTAAGCATCCGACTCTTGGTTTTAGCTCAGGTTATGATCTCAGGCTCCAGGGATCAAGCCCCGCGACAGGCTCTGCACTCAATCCTCTGCTTGAGGATTCTCTCCCTCAATCTCTGCCCCTCCAACTCACACTCTATCTAAAATCAATCAATCAATCTTTAAAAATGAAAAAAAGAAAACAGAAATGTGAACTGATACTCTAAGGAAATAATTTCAGTAAATCAGTTCATGTCTGAATTAAGAGTGGGCTATGAGCTTATTGATAAAGTGGTCCTGGAGAAGGTTATACGACTAGGGTCATGGAGATACTGGGTCTCTACCCTTTCCTTCACAAGAAAAGAATTCTTAAATTTCCTCTTATTTGAAAAGGAATCTGGAATTTAGATGTTAAATTGTTTGACCAACTAGGCTTTTAGAAGTTTTTTTATTTAATTATGTTTCTATATTTTCTGAATGTATGTATATATACTTCTGTTCAATGGAGATAATATCTATTGTTCCTAGAAGTGATGTATGACCATAAATTTAACTTCTGTGGTAATTGTAATTCCTTCTCAGAGAAAGAGCAAGAGAATCATAGGGCACAGTAGACTTAGCAGTATTTCCCAGACAGCAGCAAACAGAAAAAAGTTTTTTTTCTGACCATGACTAACTGCTGGTCCTGTTCCAGCAACAAAATGATTATAAATCATGTCAGATTTCTGCAATATTTCTTTGCAAAGTAACTGTACTTTGTGAATATTCTTATAGGCTCTGAGGGACAGATAATAATGCTAGAAGAAACTTTTATTTATGATAAAGGAAATGACCAAAACCAAAAGAACATACAAAAGAAAAAAAATCAGCCATCGGACAAATATAAATTAATGTAAAAAATGTATCACTTAAGATGGCTAAAGATAAAAAGAAAGCAGGTTTACGATAGAAGGAAAACCTATTGGCATCTTTGTAAGACCAGTCCCCGCAGGAGTCTGAAGCTCACTGATGTCACCATAAGCCTGAGACCTAGTCCTGCATACTTAGTAAATTCATTGTTTCAACTCACACTGGGATGTCCCCAAGTTGCTCCTTTCCCAACTTCAATCCCTGACATGACCCAGAAAGTTCTTGATCAATGATACATGACTGTGGCTAGGATTAATCTGTTCCCATAGAACAGAGATAATGAGCTGGGGGCTAAAGAATGCCCAACATTGTGGCACTACTACCTTAACTAATTTTTTTTTTAAATGAAAGAACTCAATCAAAATGATAGTACATAAAAGATGAATGGGAATTATACAATGGAAAAAGTAATCAAGGCTATAGCAATATTAATGAGCAATTAATGAGCAAGGCAATTAGTTACTTCTCTATTAATTCTTTCAACAATCATCTCTTGTGTGCCTCCAACTATTGCTAGACAAGTGTGGATGAAATAATGCTGTTTTCCTTAAAGATCTTACAGTCTACTATCTGGGTGTACCTGCAAACCTCAAGTTACCAAATTACCATAGCTAATAAGTTTCTAGTAGACATAAATAATTATAAATGAGTTTACTATTTGATACTTTTTCATTCTTTCAAATTCTGTAAAGAATATCTTAGAATAATATCCCTTAGCACAATTTCTCAAACATTTAAGGCAGCAATTTGGTCAACAAAATCCATAAAGAAGAAATTTTAAAAAACCCAGAGATTATAATAATTTTATAATTTTGGAGTTGTGATGGCTCTTCTATTAATTTGGGTTGCTCCATTTTTAGGATAAAAGAATCAGAAATAACAATAATAGATCATTCTAGAGGGTCATCTAAAAGTAGAAACTGACTCTGGAGAAGGCAAATTTAATCCCATTTGTAAAGCATTTAGCATAACCAAGGACAGACGTGACCACTGAGAGACTTTTGACATTTCCTTTACTCCTCTTCAACATTTTAGTTTGCTTTTCTGTAGTGAACACAATGAAACCCTTAAAATGAATAGGCCCTGAAGGCTTCTTTAGTGACCATCTGAGAGATGTGTCTTCTTGCCTGGCTAGCCTAGGGAGAAAGGACCCACAGGATGCTTGGGACTGTGATGAGGGAAGGAAGCCACAATGCCCTGAGGTCAGCCAGAGGGAAAGAAAGGTGTGGAGTCAGTTTAGGGGAGGTCCTTAGACCTTTGCTCAATCTTGGAGTTCTGTGCTCCTGCCTAGTTCCCTTTAACTGCATCTCTGCCCCCTCGGGGGAAATAATTTTTCCTCTTCAAGAGTGTGTTTCTATTGAACACTCCCCTTCTGTTCTGATATATTTATGAAAAGCAAGCAAACAACAAACAAAATAAGCTGGTTCTTTCCTTATGGAATAGATAACTTCAGAATATGTATAGCAAAGATTAACACTGATACAGAGTGTGTGTTCCCCGAGGGACACGCTATCGGCGCTCTCTCATTTAATTTCATACAAGCCCTAGAATGGATGCCCTGCAATTAAGGTCAATTTGCATCAGAGGGAAGTGAGCAGTTGAGTGCCCTTGGTCAGGCGACTACTAAGTGCTGTGACTGGGGATCAAAAGCTCAGAAATCTTCAAAGCCTTGAGGCTTCTTTGAGCCCCTTCCTAATCCTGTTTTTCTAATGGCTGTTTTGTTTACTGAATTTATCAGAACTTTGTTTTCCTAGCTAATATGATTTGCACCACAAGTAGCACCCGGCCTGTGAACCTTCTGGCTTCTGTTAAAGCAGTCATGCCAGTGGGCCCACAGCGTCAGAGAGCAGCTGTGTTATCTCCTGGAGCCACGAAATCCCCCTGGGTGGCAGCATCTTTGTAAAACTCAGGAGTTAGATTTGATTATCTTTGAGCTCAAGGATTCTGTTGTTGATTTTTCCATTCTGGGAAGAATTACAGATGTCACAGATGCTTCCAGAGTATAACTGATTAAATCTCACTAGATCTTTTTTGTCCATAAACAAGTTCAAGAAAGATGCTAGTAAGCGTGGAAATAAGGAGAAAAAAATGTCTCATTATTTTTCATCAGATCCATTTTTAGACATCTAGGAAAATAAAGAATACAAGACCGAACAGCAAAAATCAAATTTTTGTAGTAAAATACACATAATAAAATTTACATTTTGACCTTCTTTAAGTGCACAGTTCTGTGGCGCTAGGTACAATCACACATTGTGCAATTGTCCCCACCGTCTACCTTCTTCGATCTTCTCCACCTGAAACTCTTTACCATTAAACACGAACTCCTTTTTCCTCCCTCTCCCAGGCCCTGGCAACCATCCTTCTTTCTGTCTCTATGAATCTGACTACTCTAGGAAGCTCATATAAGTGAAATCAGACAGTGTAAATGTTTTTGTGATGGACTTTATTACTTATAATGTTTTCAAGGTTCATCCATACCAATTGATGTGTCAGAATTTCCTTCCATGTGAAGACTGAGTAATATTCCCTTGTATGTATACACCACGTTTTACCTTTATCCGTCCATCTGTATAGAAACACTTGTGTTGCTTCCAGATTTGGGCTACTGTGAATAAGGCTGCTATGAATATGAGTGTACAAACACCACTTCGAGTTCCTACCTTGACTTTTTTGGGAATGCCTAGATCCTATCTAATTTTATGTTTAACTTGTTGAGGAACTATCACACTGTTTTCCATAGCAGCTACCCCGTTTTCTGATACTCAAGGGTTCTAATTTCTCCACATCCTCCCAAACACTTGCTATTTTCATAATAGCTGTTCTAATGGGTGTGAAGTGGTACTTCCTTGTGGTTTCAATTTGCATATTCGTAATGACCAGCGAAGTTAAGCATCTTTTCATGGGCTTGCTGGGTATTTGTATATCTTCTTTGGAGAAATATCTATTCAAGGCCTTTGCCCATTTTTAATCAGGTTGTTTCAGTTTTTTTATTATTAAGTTGTAGGAGTTCTTTATATATTCTGATATCAGTCCCTTATCAAATATGGGATTTGCAGTTTTTTCTACCATTCTGTGGGTTGTTTTTACTCTGTTGCTAGTGTCCTTTGAGAATTAAAATACGTTCAATTTTGATGAGGTCCAACATTATTTTTTTGCATCTATATATCCAGTTTTCTTCACATCATTTGTTAAAAAGACTGTCCCTTCCTCATTGAGTGGTCTTGGCACCCCTTGTCAAAAATATTTGACCACGTACATGAGGGTTTATTTCTGGGCTCTCTATTTTATTCCATTGGTCTTTATGCCAGTACCATGTTGCTTCGATTACTGTAGGTTTGTAGTATAAAATTTGAAATCAGGGAGTGTGAGACTTCTAACTTTGTTCTTTTTAAAGATTATTTTAACTCGTCAGGAAAAACTAATTTTCTTTTTTTAGAGAGAGAAAGAGGAGATAGTGCAGGGGTGGGGAAGGGCAGAGGAAGAGGGAGAGAGAGAATCTTAAGCGGGCTCAGTGCCCAGCTCAGAGCCCTACACGTTGCTCAATCTCATGCCTCTGAGATCATGACCTGAGCTGAAATCAAGAGTCGGAAGTTTAACCAACTGAGCTACCCAGATGTCCCAGGAAAAAGTAATTTTTAATGCAGAAGTAATTGGACTTAGAAATAAGTTTAAGATAAGCATTTTATCAACAGACATAAAATAAAATATTCTATTCATGAGTGAATGGGACCTATTCTCAAGGAGCTAGTTCTCTGGTCAGAGAGATATGTTCTAAATGAGATACAAAGTAAAGCCACAATGAAGGAAACTAAAACCTAAGTCGATTTCAAGAAAATGAGAAGCTATTTCTGATGAAGGTTAACAAGAAAGACTTCCTTGAGGAAGTACAAGTTGAACTAGGTCTAAAAAAATTGGAGAACAAGATGAGGAAAAGTATATTTATTTATTACTTTTTCTTCTACCTTCTATTTCGACTTTGGTTCCACGTGCAATGTAGTATATTTCCAGCCTGCTTTTACATTCTTTTAAAAGATGTGGTTAAAAAAAACATATAAATAACTGCTTAGATAATATCCCTACTTAATCTTATCATGTACTTTCCCAACTTTGAGGAAAAACTGCATAAATTCTTTCAACATGCTTTCTGAATTAATGATGTTTTTAAAAATCTTATTAAAAATATATTTTAACACTTCATCAAGGAAGTTATAGAGATAACAAACAAGCATATGAAAAGACGCTCTGTGTCACATGTCATCAAGAAAATGCAAATTTAAACAATGAGATATTACTACGTATATTACAATGGCCAAAGCCCCAAACACTGATAGCACCAAATGCTGGGAAGGATATGGAGCCACAGAGAGTCTCATTCATTTCCAATAGGAATGTAAAATAGTACAGCCACTTTGGAAGATAGTTTGAAGAAACAAAACATACTTGCACTATATGACTCAACAATCATCTCCTTGGTATTTACCCAAAGGAGCTAAAAACTTCTGTCCACACAAAAACCTGCACTTGGGTATTTATGGAAAATTAATTAATTAATTAATTAATTAATTAATTTTTAAGTAAGCTCTCTGCCCAGTGTAGGGCTTGAACTCATGACCCTGAGATCAAGAGTCACATGCTCTACCAACTGAAGCATCCAGCTACCCCTGGAAACTTTATTAATAATTACCGGAGTGAGCATCTTGGAAGGAATCAGGATGTCCTTCAGTAGGTGAATGGATAAATTAACTGTGGGTACATCCAGACGATGCAGCAAGATTCAGTACTTAGAAGAAATAAGCTATCAAGCCATGAGAAGACATGGACTAATATTAAATGTACATTACCAAAAATGAAGCCTATCTGAAAAGGCTTCATACTGTATGACTCCAACCTATATGACACACTCTGGAAAATTCAAACCTATGGAGATAGTGCAAAGATCACTGGTTGCCACAGGCTGGGTCGGGGAGGTATGAATAGATAGAGCACAGAGGATTTTTAGGGCAGTACCCCATAGTACCATAAGGATGGATATATGTCATTTATACTTTTTTTTTTTTTTAAGTAAGTTCTACCCCCAACATGAGGCTTGAGCTCATGACCTGGAGATCAGGAATCATATGCTCTACCGACTGAACAAGGCAGGCACCCCATGTCATTTATACTTTTGTCCAAATCCACAGAACGTACAACACGAAGAATAAAACCTAATGTGAGCTTTGGACTCTGGGTGATATGGTGTATTAGTGTAGGTTCATTAATAGTAACAATTGTATCACTCTGGTGGGAGACTAATGAGGTTTGTTATGCATACAGGGCAGGGGGGTCAATAGGTATGTGGGAAATCTCTGTATTATCCACTCAGTTTTGCTGTGAACCTAAAACTGCTTTAAAAAATAAAGTCTGTTTTTTGTTGTTTTTTTTAATGGTCTTTTTTGTTTCTCTTTGGGATGGTGAAAAAGTTTTGGAAATAGGTAGTGGTGACAGTTACATGACATTATGAATGTTATTTAATGCCACTGAACGGTATACTTAAAAATGGTTAAAGGGCTAAAATTTATGTTATGTATATTATACCACTGTTTTTTAAAAGGTCTGTTTATTGTCTGATACAATAATATTTTGCTAAATAGGAACTTCTATAGATGTTGTACAGAAATTTAAAAGTTAAATGTAATTGAGGGCTTGTGGGAAATATGGAGGCTATGATAGGGAAGCAAGAAGTATTGGTAATTGATGCTTGTATAAGTGATTTTTATGCTTCAGGGTAGATAAACTGATAATGTGGCACTATGAAGAAACAAAAGAGCTTCCAGAAAATTCTGGAAAGTCAACTAGAAAATTTTAATTTAAATGATATATTTAAAAGCAATTATAGAGGGAGATAATTATCTAATTCCTCAGGATAAATCCTGGAGAATACATGAGACTGGAAAAATCAAATTAACGGAGCAATTTTTGACATAAAAATAAAGAGATAGTGCTTGTGCCTGGTCAAGATTTTTTTTCCTCCAGGAATCCAGGGGAACAGAAGAGAGAAATCAATCCAGGCCCAAGTCCAGAAAGGACCCCAGAGACTTTTGGCTTTTTCTCAACCATCAGTGAATCCTCTCTCTCTTGTGGCTTCTCTCAAAGATGAGTCATGCATCTGGGCATCAGTCCCCCTTCCTTAGTAGTCCCCAAACATCCTTAATCTAAAATTTCACAAGGAGCTAGACAGAATTATTTGGTGTTTTAAAATAATGACAGCTGGCCTAAGAAAAATGAGGCTGTGAGGCTCTCATTCTACCCTACAGTGGACCTTCAGAATCTGTTCCTTCAGGAGCCAGGGAGTAAGCAGAGGAGGGAAATATTACAAAGGGTCACAAAAGAAGATGTGGAACATGATGGTTATATTCACTATCCTCCATTGAAGTGACGGTTTCTATGATTCACACACATGCCAGTAGTCATCAAATTGTTCAACTGAAGTATGAGTAGTGTATTATATGCCAATTATCTTCAATAAACCTTGGAAAATAAGTCAAAATACAATAAATACATTTAAATAAAATAAATTTAAAATTTTTTTTTAAGATTTTATTTTTAAGTAATCTCTACACCCAACATCAGCTCTAACTCACAACCCCAAGACCAAGAGTTGCATGTTCTACCCACTGAGCCGGCCAGGTGCCCCAAATAAATTAAAAATTTTTAAAGAATTTGCTCCCTTAGAGACCTTCGCACTGAAGTAAAGATTAGTTCTGTCTGGCCTTTGTTAAATTAGGAGCACGCAAATACGCTCAGCAAGTATTTAAGACCCACTTTGGGTCATGAAGGGAAGAAAATGGATAGGACAAGACTCCCTGTCTTCGAGAAGCTTTCAGCATGAAAGGAACTTGATATACTCAATCTCTGTAAAGAAGCTCAGTGTGTATTAGACTTATGGTGTATTCATTCGCTCTGTGATCGCTGATCAAGCACCTTCCCTGAGCTGTGACCATTTCTAGCATTTGGGACAGTACGGTTGAGTGACAGGCGTTTGTGTGGTCATGAAGCCTGAAAGTGAAGGGTCACCAGAGAAGAGATCTGTAGGTAACATCCAGCATTTACTGCACCCTTTCCATATTTCAGTCTCTCTTCCAAGCATCCGACTTTCTTTAACTTATCAAATCCTCATCAAACTTCTTTAAAATAAGAATTAATGACCCCAGATGGAATTGGAGGGTATTATGCTAAGCAAAATAACTCAATCAGAGGAACACAATTATCATATGATTTCACTCATATGTGGAATTTAAGAAACAAAACAGAGAATCATAAGGGAAAGGAGGAAAAAATAAAATAAGAAGAAATCAGAGGAGAAAAACCATAAGAGACTTTTAACTATAGGGAACAAGCTGAGGGTTGCTGGAGAGGTGGGTGGGGCTATGGGGCAACTGGGTGATGGACATTAAGGAGGGCACGTGATGTGATGTGCGCTGGGTGTTACACGCAACTTATGAATCACTAAACTCTACCTCTGAAACTAATGGTACACTGTAAGTTAATTAATTGAATTTAATTAAGATTAAAAAAAGAATTAATGACCCCAGTTTATAGTTGAGAACACTATTCATCCACATAATTACATATTTTCAGTAGAAATGAAATCCCTTTTTTTGTTATTAAAAAACAGCATCCACATGACAGAAAAAGGATATGTACAGTTTTAAAGAGGTCCCCATGCGCATTCTGTGAATACGTTTTCCTCTGGGCAGTAAGAGTGAAAGGGAAAAAGAGATTATTCATTTTTCCTGTGTATTTGTTAGATATGGTTTGACTACTTTTATTACAACTGTCTTGCATTGTTTCGTAGCAAAAATGTTTTTGCTAAAAAAAAAGAAAAAGAAAAAAAGAAGAAAAAGGAGTTCTCTAAGGTCACACAGCAAGAGTAATTCAAACCGCCGAGTTCTTTGCTACAAATGTGATACCTTGAGGCATCACATTGTTTTGTATCCCAATTCCAGTCTAAAATATGCAGACGTCTTTACCCTCCACCCCCTTTTGACTAATTCATCAGAAAAAGGTCTTGAGCCCGTTTGACCATCATGAAAGAAAAGTAAAATGTCCTAGCTGTATTGCAATATGTTCACGTTCCCCTGGTGAGCCTCCCGAGACCGGCGCGCAGTCCCCCAGGAGCGTTGAATTGCGTGGGAAGAGCTTGCCTCGTGACAGACGCAGTGCAGAAATTACGCTCTGAGAGGGCACAAGCAGAACCTCTGCATCGTTCTTTCCTGGTTTGTTTGGTTTGGGTTTTATTGTCTTGACAGTTGAAGCAGTTCATCTATACAATTCTCTGAGAATTATTTACTACCACTCCAGTAATGAAAGAGGCCTACAAAAGAAGAAAGCAAACATCGCAAGTCTTTATATTTGCAGAATTATTTTCTCCCCATAAAAACAGAAGGGTATTCTTTGTTTCCTCATCAAAGCTAGGTTAGAGTTATTCTCCCGTATAAATGAAAATACTGGAAAAAATAAAACAACTGGCATGTAATTGAAGAGGGAAAAAATACATGAATATTAAATGTGGGAAGCCCGTTCACTGGTTCCAACCATAAAGTCGCTCTTTTTCTATATTTTGTTGTCAGAAGAGGGATTTTCATTGGACAGACACATTAAAAAGGATTTTTAGCAGAAAAAAAACAAACTACAGTTTTCAGAAAATTGGGATGTGACCCCCCCCAAAGAGCAGTGATACTAGTTCTTAAATGGTAAACTTTTTAATTCATTAATAAGCTTAGAATTAGAATATTGTAGGCTCACTTCCCTTGAGTGTCCTTGCTGTGCTTAAGTAAAAGCCAGCATCACCGGATCCATTTTCCTTTTCCCTTGAGCTTGCCTTTCCTAATTAAGAAAGATAGTAATGGCACTTAGATTTCATCTAATCTGGCTTTAGGTAATTATGGTTCATTGTAGCAATTACAAGTTACATTTATAATGAGCAATAAAGGGAAAAACCTTTCAAATTCAGTTTATTAAGCTTTAAAAACCTGCTACAAAATGGGCAGTCAAGATATATTTACTGGGCAATCAAATTCTTTTGTGAGAATGTCGAATTAAGTCTAAGCAATTTATGCCAAAGACTCTCTTTCCACCGTAACTCCGAGCCCATTTCCTCCATAGTCCTCCTATAATTTACCCCAAAATAGCACTGCAGTTCTAATGCTTCCTTAGTTTTGTATAGAGATAGCCCACAATATTAATTTGCAATGCCCATAAAATATGATCTTAAAAAATATTTCATGGGATTTTGTTTCTGTGTATAAAGTCCTTCATTTATATGGAAGTTTTATGAGGGTCGAAATCACCATCTCTATTTTTTTAATTTCTTTTTGCAGTTCCTATCCACAGGTCTTACTTAAATTTCTTCACTAGGAGGGCCCCTCAATTACCTTGATATCTAACCAGAAACCAAATTTCTTTCAGAAGTTCTTCTGACTACTCTTAAGGCAAGGTCCTTCCCTCTACCAAACCCCCATAATTTTCCCCACATCTAACATACTTGGTCCCTCTAGTATATTGTCTCATACCAATAAGTATTTTTACTTCCTTAAAAAGAAAACAAAATGGATCATCTGCCTGTCATATATTATTAAATCTTGCCTATGCATTTAGAGTATATATATATATCTTTAAGATTTTATTTATTTATTTATTTATTTGAGAGAGAGAGCACAAGCAAGGGGAGTAGCAGGCAGAGGGAGGGGGATAGCAGGCTCTCTGACCAGCGGGAAGCCCTATGCAGGGCTCGATCCCAAGACCCTGGGATCATGACCTGAGCCCAAGACAGACGCTTAACTGACTGAGCCACCCAGGTGCTCCTAGGGTATGTATTGATTTTGTTAAAAAATCATCACACAGAATAACTGTTATAACTATATTTGTCTAAACATTGCCACTTTTTAGTCAGTTTATGCACTTTCTCAAATTTTCTATCTATACAAGATTGATTGCATATGAGTGGTTTTTTACTAAGTTATTATTAAGTCCTGATATTTTAAATAAATTTTTGAGTCATGATTGTAAACTCCAAGTAAATCATACATTAATAGAAATTCCTTTGAATGTTTCTCCTATTATTTTTCAGATGTCTCTTAAAATTGATATGGTAAACTTTTAAATTTGTTCTACTAAATTTATTCTTCAATATATTTAAGTCATTGCACTATCATGAGAAAGTATAATTTAGTAAATTCTGCCTTTGCCATACATTCTCTTGCGAACATAATCTGTTTGTTTTTAACAGTACATACCTCTTAAGGAGCAGTGTATTAGGTCCCACCTGTTTAGGAAAACATATCTGGCTATGATCTTAGAATTTGAATAAGATAATTATTATCTATTTGTACCCTTACATGCCAAGAACTTACGAAAATCTTCTCTTGGTATTAAGGCTTTCACTACTTTTCAAAAATGTTAAATTAATACTGCAAATATAATCTTATTATGGCAGCTGGTTGTAGAGGTAAACTGTACATTCTCAAATAATAAAATAAAACAGTAGA
Source organism: Ailuropoda melanoleuca (assembly GCF_002007445.2). NCBI lineage: Eukaryota > Metazoa > Chordata > Mammalia > Carnivora > Ursidae > Ailuropoda > Ailuropoda melanoleuca. The sequence goes on from NC_048227.1 coordinate 72,277,646, forward strand.
CTCTTAATCATGCTGACCTGTAATCCCTGCAGTGTGTCAGCCTTCTGGGAGAAATCACTTAAAAACAAAATTTGCTACATCTACACAGTACTTTCTTGGATAAGACCCAATACTGATCCGAATGAGGCAAAAGTCTATTCTGCAGGAGGTAATGTAATCATAAGGTCCTAATGCTTCTTTCAGAAATACAGTGCTGAGCTCAGGAAGTCTTCATGTTGGTCATACTCATGGCCCTGCTAAGGGAATCTGCCTGGCTAACAGCCCCCACTGTAAAGCAGCCTATGGCCAGCCATATTATTGCTAAGTACACTCTAGGTACACCTTCAAATGTATTACATCAACTCTCATCTAAATATATTCATTTATATGTCTAGGATCCTGTGGACACAATCCCAGAGACTTAACAAAAGAAAAGTACCAGGACGCCTGGGTGGCTCTGTCAGTAAAATGTCTGCCTTTGGCTCAGGTCATGATCGCAGAGTCCCAGCATGGAGTTCCGCATGGGGGGACTTAAAAAATCTTTTTTTTAAAAAATATTTTATTTATTTATTCGACAGAGATAGAGACAGCAAGCGAGAGAGGGAACACAAGCAGGGGAAGTGGGAGAGGAAGAAGCAGGCTCATAGCGGAGGAGCCTGATGTGGGGCTCAATCCCATAACGCCGGGATCACGCCCTGAGCTGAAGGCAGATGCCCAACCGCTGTGCCACCCAGGCGCCCCTTAAAAAATCTTGAAAGAAAGAAAGAAAGAAAGACAGAAAGAGAAAAGAAAAGTACCTTTCATATATATTTGATTTTTAAGTCATCTGGGCTCCAAAGCAAGTTAATGGTATGAAGACTTTTACAAACAAATTAGGGAGAAAATTTGTCTGTCCAGTTCTAGGTAGAGACTTCTGCTCCCTTCCTATCTGAGACAAAAAAATTGTAGCAATAAACAATAACAAAAAATAATGATAACTTGTTCTTTTTACTTAGGTCTTTTTTATTTTATGAAATTAGTGCTTCAAGCACCAAGTATTTAAGCTTAAAAATAGCTTGATGTTTCCAGGGGTACCTGCATGGCTCAGGGGGTTAAGCTTCCGGCTCTGCTTTTGGCTCAAGTCATGATCCCAGGGTTGTGAGATCAAGCCCTGCATCAAGCATTACCTGCTTAAGAGTCTCTGTCTCCCTCTTCCTCTGCTCCCCCCAAATTAAATAAAAATCAATCAATCAATCAATAATAAAAATAGCTTGATGGTTCTGGGTTGAGAGGGCAGCATAGGAAGATCCTCAACCCCCCTCTTCCCAGGAACACACTGAATCCACAGGTATATGTGGAACAATTTCCTCTGAAAAAAACCCCTAAAAACTGGCAGAGAGACCTTCACATTGAGCAAGTGAGAGAGGAAGCACATCAAAGCAGCTGTTGCCACAGGACTCCTCTACTTTGCTTGGCTCTGATGGCCAGCAGGTCTCATGCTTATCGGTCCTACATGACTGTAACCAACAGAAAAAGAGTTCTTAAACAGCTACCACCCCCAGGGCACAGCAAGAAAAAACACCAGAGGCTTGGTCTTTCTGTGAAAAAGGGCAATTCATTTATCATCATAACTGCAACCTGAGGGGCAGTCTGTAAACCTTTCTAGAGACCTCCGAGGGTGGGCATGGTCTTTCTGCTCTGCCTCTGTCGTCCTCCAATGCATGAGCATCTCTCAGAGGGCAACTCTTATACGTGCCTGGTGCTCCAGTTTCTTACCTCTGGTACCCTGGTTTTTGTAGCTGCCACCTTGGTCACTTGGCTCTGGTGGGTAGTGGAGCTTACATTCCTAGGTCCCATTGGACTGTAACAATAGCAGATACAAATCTTGGCAGATTATTACCCCCTAGGGCACTGCACAAAAAGCAGACTGAAACACACCCTCAACCTTTCTGTGAAAGAGGCTTACTTGCTTGTCCTGTAGCATTAGCCTTAGAGGTAGGCTTCGGGTTTGGCATGCATCTAAAGGCTACTAGGCTGCTCTTAGGGAACATAGGTCAGGGCAGGCTGTCTTTGTGCTTTTCCTCTCCTTCATCACAGCTTGCTAGATTCTTCCAGAAAGGAGATGATATGCTCATTTGGAGTCCTAATTTTTGTGCTTGACACTTAGGGAACACCTCCAGATTGCCTGGCTTTGGGGGCCAGCAGGGCTTATGCTTGTGGTCCCATAGGACTGTATATATTTGGATTCTTTAAAAGCTGCTGCCCGAGGGTCTGACTTCCAATCAGTCTGAAGCAAAGTGATGACTGTGATCTTTCCCTCTGAGACACTGACTTGTCTTGGCACAGGCTCAACAACTGGGAGATATTAAAAGTAAAATAGGCTGTTTGGACAACCACAAAGGTTTGAAAGACAACCAAGAGCTAGGGCAGGGGTGAACAATAAGGTTTATTCCCTACATGAGACCAACCCTTGAAGGCTAGGAGAGGTGGCTGTTTCATCTAATGCATAGAAACCAACACAGACAATAAAGCAATATATAGACACAGAGGAATACATTCCAAATGAAAGAGCAAAATAAAACTCTAAGAAAAAAAATTCAGGAAATGGAGATAAGTAATTTATCCAATAAAGATTTCAAGGTAATGGTCATAAAGATGCTCACTAAACTTGGGAGAAGAATGGATGAACACAGAGCTTCAACAAAGAGATAGAAAATATAGGAAAGTTCCAAGCAGAAGTCACAGAGCTAAAAAATATAACTGAGCTGGAAAATTCGATAGAAGACTTCAACAGCAGACTAGATGGAGCTGAAGAGAGGATTACTGTATTGAAGACAGGGTAGATGAATTCACACAACCAGAGCAGTGAAAAGAGAAGAGAAGGGAAAAAGGGAAAAATAACTGAAGGAAAGTACAGGACAACATCAAACAGACCAATACTAACATGATGGGGGTCCTAGGAGAAGAGAGACAGAAAGGGACAGAAAACTTATTTGAAGAAATAATCACTGAAAACTTCCCTAACCTGGGGAAGGAAATAGGCATACAGATCTAGGAAGCCCAGAAAGTTCCAAGTAAAATAAACTCAAAGAGAACCACATCAAGACATATTATAATTAAAATATCAAAGGTTAAAGACAAGGGGAAGATCTTCAAAACAGCGAAAGAAAAACAACTTGTTACATACAAAGGAAATTCCATAAGAAGATAAGCAGATTTTTCAGTCAGAACATTGCAGGCCCAAAGGGAGAAGCACAATATATTCAAAGGGCTGAAAGAAAGAAACTTCCAGCCAAGAATATCTCACCCTGAAAAGTTGTTACTCAGGATTGAAAGAGAAATACGTTCTCCAGGCAAACCAAAGCTAAAGCAGTTCATCATTACACCACACTTAAATGTTCAAGGGACTTCTTTAAACTGAAGAAGAGGTACTAATTAGTAGCAAGAGAATATCCAAAAGCCTAAATCTCATTGGTTAAAGTAAATATATTGTAAAGGCAGTGGATTAATCACTTATAAAGCTAGTATGAAGGTTAAAAGACAAAAATAGTAAAAAATTATTAACTACAATTATTAGTTAAGGGGTATAACAAGATGTGAAAGGTGACCTCGAAAACATAAAATGAGGGGAAGGATTTAAAAATGTAGAACTTTAGAATATATTCAAACTTAAGTTGTTATCAACTGAAAATAAACTGTTAAAATCTAAGTTGTTATACGTAAGCTCATCCCAACAAAGCAAAACCCATAGTGAACACACAAAAGATATTGAGAAAGGAATCTAAGCATAACACTAAATAGTCATCAAACCACAAAGGAAGAGGGCAAAGAAGAAAAGAGTAGAGGAACTGCAAAACATCCAGAAAATAATTAACAAAATTGTACGTACTTATCAATAATTACCAATAATATTATCAATAATATGGATCCATCCATATGTTGCCAACAAAAGACTCAACTTCATATGTAAGGACACACACAGACTTAAAGCAAAAGGATGGAAAATGATAATCTGTGCAAGTGGAAATAAAAACAAAGATGTGGTAGCAATGCTTACATCAGACAAAATAGACTTCAAAATAAAGACTGTAATAAGAGACAAAGAAGGGTATTGCATAATTATAAACAGCTCACTCTAACAAGAAGATATAACATGTATACAATTTTATGTACCCAACTTAGGAACACCTAAATATATAAAGCAAATATTAACAGACCTAAAGAAAGAATAGACAGCAATACAGGAATTGTAGGGGAATTTAATACCCCACTTACATCAACGGAGAGGTCATCCAGACAGAAAATCTGTAAGGAAGCATCAGTCTTAAACAACACGTTAGACCAGCTGAAAAATAGCTTAATTTGTAATATTAAAGGGGGAGAAGCAAAATTAAATGTGAGGGGGTTACTTAACACAGAGCTTCTGAAGTACAACATGAACGTGTCTTATTCCCATTAAACTCCAACAATGCAATCATTGTGGTAATAGTTTGGAACTGCAGTGCTGATATGACTCTAAGAGGACTCACCTGATAAGCAAATTACATTAAAGGACACAAATAAGTGACTTTTATAAATGGTGTATTCTTTAAACCTTTTAACTGTAAAATTTAAGTATTGAAGTGGCAAAATGATAATAAACAATGTATGGCAATTTTACTCACCCTTATGCTTTCAAAAAAAATAAAATCGCTAAATCATACCTATCTCACAGAACACTAGGTACTGTTTCTCATCTTTCAACCTAAAATCCTTCAGTTTTAGGATTACAAGCAATTATTCCAAAAGTACTGAACATGTCTACCAGTCACCGCCATGCTACTTACGACAGAGGTAGTCGTGCTGAGAATCATTTCCTACGGGCCTGACTCTGCTCTTACGTGGAGGGTAACTAAATTGAAGGGTGGGGCTCAATCCTGCTCGTCCCCGTCCCCATTACTCCCTATGAATTGAGATCTCCAGGTAGTCATCAGTCATCCTATCCTCTCACATGCACCTTGCTGGACATTGGCACACACTCCACTCAGAAGATACTCCAGTTTCTAGAAAACCCCATCCTATCTACCTTAGGATACATCTGTATAATACACCTACATATGCATTTCAATCCTTTGGCTTTACAATTCCATTGAAAACCAATGGAATCGATACCCATTAAACAAAGTGTGCCTGCAGTGAAAGCTGTAGAAGTAAAATAAATGGGTCACACACTTAATTGCCTGCATTCTACCACTAAGAACAGTGGAAGAGAGCATTCCTGGCTGTGCTGAGGTATAGCAAAACTCACAATAGGGTTTCTTTTGAAAATGTGTGGGTTGCTTTTTGCTCTGCACTCTAAGTACCCTGCAGAAGGCCAGGATTTAATTTGCCAGCCTTCCATTTCAGGGTAATTTGAAGCATGCTTCTTAGAGTTCACCCCTACCCCAATATGATGAAATTTAGCCCATGGAGCATATTTCCATGAGAAAGAGACATCTGTAGTTCTGCCATTACACAGGCGTCACCTCAGCATTCCTTTCTACCTACCAAAAACTTTTTGAAAAAGGGATTCATTTAATCTCCTTTTTAATGTGACCCAATATGTTTTCACAAATGGGAGATTTTTCTCAAATGTGGCATTCATAACAGTCTGCGTGGGTTTATGTGGCATGAGTAAATCAAACAGGGAACCTCACCATTTTGACAGTCTGATTTAACTGGACCATTTTAAAGCACTATGAGCGGCAAGAGCAAATACAGACAAGCCAACCAAGGAATTTTCTAGCCAGTCCAATTGAACCACATATTTGTTCACACAGACAACCTCAATCACCTGAAAAACTCTGAATTTAATTATATTCCATGTTTTTAGGGATTTCACTAGGGATTTTAAAGACAGGAATGATCCTGTGCCCTACAAAAAGAAATACTTGTGGTTAGTAGAGATGTGCCTGCGTGGTCTAGCTCCATCACTCCCACTCTTAATCATTACATCATCTACTCAAAAATCCCTGAAAGCATGTTTGGGCCAGTACTAGATATAATTGGTTAATTCCATAGGAAGCCTGATTCACCGATGTTAATTTGAGCCAGTCTACACTATTGGTTTTCTATTTAAGCATCAAAAGGCAAATGAGCCAGTTGTGTTTCATGTAGAATAATTAGCTTATAATCTGTACATTTAAACAGAAGGCTGAATTGGAGGGACTAGCTTTGACTAGACTTTATTCAACGAAAACCTAGTCAATCTTCCATTCCAGTCCTATAATTTGCTGACTTTGCTAGTTGGTACTGCAGTCTTTGTGTTTGCAGGACTTAGTCTTGTGAAGAAGATGTACTCCAGGATACTTGAAGATCCCAAATAACCAAGAAAACATGCTTACTCCAGAAACCAGTTAGCAATTTCCCAGCTGCTTCAGAGATGAGAGAAATTCTCTCACGTCTTGCATCCAGCTCTTAAGCTCCATGGTTCAGCTAAAGGGAGAAATTGGTTAGTGAGCAATCAAAGGCTGTCTTCACAGTCAGTAGAACTAGATAGAAGTTCTCCTGGATAGGAGGACATCTATAACCAAGATGATAATGAAACACAGATCTAGTGTTTTCCCAAGTCCACAAAAAACTTGCCAAAAGAAAGAAACTTTGTTCAGATAAATTAAGTATAGGTTAAAAGAGGAAAAATTTTATTTGATGAAAAGGAACAAAAGTAAAATCCACTCCAAGAATATTTATATATGAAGAGACTCTTGCTTCGTTATTTTAGGTATTAGCTTCAATGAGGTAGGAAGCCAGGGTCTGAGATCTTAAAACAGTGTCCACTTCAAAGTTCCATAATCCTGTATTCAAACATGATGTTATAATTGACTTGATAATAGCATGAATAATTTTTTACATCAAGTAAGCAAATAATTTTAAGCATTTACTAAATGTTTGGCTCTGTTTGTCTTAGGCAATGTAATATATATATTATATATATTATATATATATTAGTGGTCTATATATATATGCTGCAAATTTACAAATATTTTTAACATTATTCGTTAAAAAATTGTTAAATATATAATTTTTTATTATTTGGTTTACTTATCTGTAGATCAGGGGCCAAGGAGGCAGTTCCACTCTGCTCGCTGTTCGATAGCAAGTGAATCTCTTACCCATTTAAGACCTGGGTTCCTCGTTTACGGTATGAGGATACCGGACAGAAAAATGATAGGATTCTTTCCATGAATGTTATATCTAGATAAGTCGTAAACATTCAGCTTAGTATTTATACAGCATATCACTTAGTCTTTTCATTTAGTCTGACTTTCCAAAGTGTCTCTGTCCCCTAACTTACCGTACTTTAAGCCTTTTATGTAGGGTCTTCTTTCATAGGTAACAACTGACTAGATCCATGTAGAGTACAAATAAATTTTGAAAATTAATATTATTTATTAATCTTGATTTCTTTCCACTACAATGAACTTTTCTTCGTTTTTCTATATGACAATACATTGGTTTTAAATTCTCAATGGAAAATTACTTCTTGAACAAGTCCCTGGGAAATGATGTAATGGTATTATATCACCATTGAATAAACAAATTTTTCCTCAACTTAAAAATTTCTTTCTATGATGTATTATATACCCCTACCAAAGTGTTTCGTATTTCAAACTGCAAAAGGGGTTGTATTTTTAAAAGTTAAAACTTACTTTAACTCCTCATACTATAAGCACATATTTAACATCTAAATAATGTGTCTTGAAATCTTGTGCCTGGAAAATTCTTACTGCTGAATTGCTTCTCCTGGAAATCTGGCCTTAATTTGCATTGAATTTCAATGACTTCCTTAAGCAAACACCTGGAGTCCCTCCAGTCTAATGGAAATGAGGGTCCACAGACACAATAGTGCAAAAACAGTGAGTTCTTTGGCAGTTTTAGAAAGGTTGAATGTTGGCCATCACCCCCGACCACAAGCTGTTCACACTGTTATTTTCAGACAGGCAATGCAAGCAAGGCAAGGTCCAATATTGCTCTTGCTTGAGCAAAAGGATTAGAGCCCCGATACTAATACAAACTGGTATTTGTACAGTGAAGCAGTTTCATTGTCATGATGGGTCATGTTCATGACTTGGGAGGCTTCTAAGTAACTGTGGTTTTGGACCTCTGCCAAGTCTCCCAGTTCCAAATTGGCACTCCCTCCAGAACCACTTGGATGGTCTAGATTTTAGACTATGTCAGGAATGGTAGAGAAGAGCATACCCCAAACACTACTGTGTTTCTCTGCTGCTACCCCAGGAGCCCAGATCCAAGGATTTCTTAATTTCCCTTCTACCTCTATTACAAACCAGCTACAAAAGCTGGAGTCAGTCCAAAGAAAAGCAGTCATTGGTAGTGGATTTAGAAAAAGGAGAATTAAAAAGGCCAACTGCTCAACAGCAGCAAAAAAGAGGAAATGAAGCAAAGTTCACTACATGTCTGGAAAATATTAAATGATGCAGAACAATAGGAAATTTAGATAGAGTATAAAAGCATAAGTCAGGAGAAAAGGAAATGGACATATAAGCAGACTAGATTTTAGAAGAACATTTCTCAGCCATACATACTGTGCTCCGCAGTGTTATTGGAAACTTCAGTGTTTTGCATGGTACTGTGAAATTTTTTCTAGTGTGGAAAAATTTCTGTTAGAAATGAAGCTAAATAATATTACAGCATGAACAGTTAGATGATTAGGTTGAAAAATGAGACAGAGCTGGCACTAAGGAGAAGATAAGAGGCATATTGTAATGTCCAACTGGTGTTAAAAGAAAAATCATGTGTTGAGACACAGCACCAAGGGGTCTGGCTGTCTAGGAGTTTTCCCCACTCCCATGTAACCATGGGGTTATTTAAATGTTTCCGAACCACGGGTACGCAGTGGTAGTTATGGAGTCTCCTGGATGGGTTACCTTACTCACATTACATCTGAAGGCTGGTTAAAGAAGGGGCATTTGAATTTCGTGCAATTCCCCTAATTCTGTCCAGTTGGTTTCTGATGAGTTTTGAAATAATCTTGCCAACAGAGGGTAGAATTTTCAAACATTTACTGCTTATTCACTCAAAACATGTAAGTTTTGTAAGTAAGTATGAGCCTTCTGTAAAGTGAATTAAATAAACATAGGCTTGCCGCCCTGGAGTTTAGTCTCAAACAGAAGACACGACCATCCCTAGGAAAAAAAAGATGTAGGTACCAGTAGAAAAATAGGCAAGGGAAATAAAGAGGTAATTCACAATGAAAGGACAATTGGTCATAAAAAAAAAGAAAAATCATGTACTGACAAGGATAGCCGTGAAATTTGCTCTGTGAGTATATGACAGAGGTTAGAGCAGTAACGAATTTTTCTCAAAGACATATTTCCAAAAGTCATCAAATAAATAATGTGGTTTCCATAGGTGCTTTTCTAAACTCTGTGGGATCTTGTTATATGTAGGGTGTTTCTATTGTAAATTTTGCTAATTTGTTTTGAGCCTTTTAATTGTTCCAAATTTCCAACAACATTTTTGTATCCAAAAGGATATCTCAAATACAAAAAGTTTGTGAAGCAATGACTTACTTACAAAAATGATTTTAATTTGAGTTGGGAAAGATTACTCCAGCTTCAGTTTCTGATACATCCCCCAGTGCACCAGGTCACCAAGACCTTCCCAGAATTGTTTACATGTGCTAAAGAAAAAAAATTGAGAAAAATTTGATCTAAAAGTTATTTCTAATATTGTGATTAATCTTACAGTCATTACCGGGCCACAAAATGCTGCTTTTAAAAACACTGAATTATTTAAAATAAAATGTAAAAGATATCATACACGATATATCCCGGGGATTAAGCTATTCATAAGAAATAGGAGTGAGTTCATAAAGTACAAGTTTTTTCCTTGTTATTTATGATAACTTCAGTTTTGGGTTCATTTCATATGAAGACCTAACTTTCAAAATTTAGTTGCTAATCCATTATTTGAAGATTCATACTATGATTAACAGAGAAGCTTTGCAGAATAAAGTGAATTTTCTTAGGAAACAAACAGAGTCCATGAAGTCAGCTAAAGAAAGGTTTTTTTCACCTATTTATTTAAGTTTTTTTTTTTAAAACTATAATTCTGAAATTTTTGCCTGAAGAAGAAGAAAAATATAATTAAATGGCAAATTTGACCCAACCCATGTATCCATACCCACTGATCATATTTAATTGCTTAATTTGATCATCTTCTAGAATATTCTAAAAGTATTAATAATGTAAAACTCATATCCTGCATGATTAAATGGGATTTTGTAATATTACTTCTCCAAATGAATTTTTTATAAATGTTCACTGCTTAATAAAGCTTCCAGTAAGAAAAAAAGATATAAAAGTGAGATGATAAGCTTTTCTGTTAAGAATTATACATGATCTAATTTGGATAATACAGTGACTTAGTCTTAATTTATTTCAACGTTCACTTGTATATTAGAATGAACAGCTGGTTAATTTAATAATTTGTTATAACTCGTTTGTTTCTTTTTTTTTTTTTAAGATTTTATCTATTTATTTGACAGAGATAGAGACAGCCAGCAAGAGAGGGAACATAAGCAGGGGGAGTGGGAGAGGAAGAAGCAGGCTCATAGCAGAGGAGCCCGATGTGGGGCTTGATCCCATAACTCCGGGATCACGCCCTGAGCCAAAGGCACATGCTTAAACCGCGGTGCCACCCAGGCACCCCATAATTCATTTGTTTCTTGGGTATAGTTTAGTCTGCCTATTGTTATGTAATACTATGGAAATATTAAATTGCTAATTTCAATATAGCATAAAAATATTGCCCAGTGTTTTCCTCTTTATGAAACAAAAAATTATTCTTATTATGAGGATTCTTCTGCAAATTGGGTTCTCAGTAGCTCTCAGTTAATTAGGTCATCATTTCATATATCTCCAAAAGCTTTTGCAAGGAACATAAAATTGGGCAGAGTCTGTTCATTCTGATTCTACAATTCTGGTTCTAAAACTATGCTTTCATTTTATTGGAAACTATTTTAGTGGTGACATAAAGTCAAGGTAACCCATCTATAATAGTCTCTTCCATTGCTTTGCCCTCACTACCAACAATCGTTTCTTTATGTACTTTATTTTTTTCATTCCCTGCTAAAATTCTGGCACTTTTAACCCTTCTAAATATTTGAAAGATAAAGTCCTGCAAGCTGGAAAACATTCACAGAGTAAGTATAACACATCAAATATGATTCTTTGGGAAGGGGTCATGAGGTATACAGAAGCAGTAGCGGCCAACCTAACTGGATTTATGGTGGAAGCGCTGTGCTATAATCCTACAGAGTAAGTTAGTAATGGGAGACTGAAAGCTATAGCTTGTTAGAAAGTGCATGTGAGATCGTTAGAGACATTTCTTATGGCTACTGACTTATAGGTTGACATCTGATTTGTTTCACCAGTAAAATCACTGATGCCTATAAGAAATCATCGTTGAATAAAATAATATGTGAGTGCCTGACTGGTTCAGTCCTCAGAAGCACACAACTCTTGAAATCGAGGCTGGAGCTCAAGCCCCATCTTGGGCATAGAGCCTACTTCAAAAAAAGATTTTTAAGGAGGTAGGGGCAAAAGGAGAGAGAGAGAGAAAATCATTTTTTTTTTTTTTTTAGATTTTATTCATTTATTTGACAGAGAGACAGCCAGCGAGAGAGGGAACACAAGCAGGAGGAGTGGGAGAGGAAGAAGCAGGCTCCCAGCAGAGGAGCCCGATGTGGGGCTCTATCCCAGAACGCTGGGATCACGCCCTGAGCCCAAGGCAGACACTTAATGACTGAGCCACCCAGGCGCCCTGAGAGAAAGAAAATCTTAAGCAGGCTTCACACCCAGTATAGAGCCTGATGCAGGGCTTGATTTCACTACCTTGGATCATGACCCGTGCTGAAATCAAGAATTAGTCGCTTAGCTGACTGAGCCGCCCAGGTGCTCCTGGTGTAGAAACTACTTAACAACAACAACATACAATTAAAATACAATGCATTTGGCTATCATTACATTGCTGATCTACAAAGCAAATTCATGTATCTATAGTAGATGACAAGTTAATATTTTTAATACAAACAAATCAATAACTAGAAAAATAGCCAAATATTATGATAGGAGAACTATAAATAGTGAATAAAGATATGTTAAAAACAGTCAATGTTACTAGTAATGGAAGAACTACCAGCTACTTGGGAAAGGGGAGGAGGGGCTTAGTAAGTTGAAAAGGCAGACCAGTCTCTCTTGGTTTGTGGGCCTACATAGAAAGAACATGTGTCTCTCTATACTATGTCACATCATTCATGGAAATAGTTTTTCCTCTTATCCTTACAGGAACCAAAATTATTACCTCAACTCTCCCTTTTGTTTTGACTATGAAGCTTTGGTCTTTAACAACAAATATAACAGGAATGAACTCAGTTGGAAACATTTTATTTGGCATTTATCTTCTTTTTGAGTTTTGGGGGATTTTTCTGAGTGTATTATGTGTTTTATTTATTCAGCAGTGAAGAGAATATAAAATTTCTCAATGAAAATAACTGGGAAATTAAGAAATGGTTAAGGGACCTAGAACTGTAGAAACCTTAAAAAAAAAAAAAAGAAAAGCTAATAGGCTGATTTTTCCCTTTGTTTTATTATTTATTTTGCCATATTTAAACTTTCTTCTTAGAAATCACAGAATATTAGATCTCAGTGAGACCTTAAAGGTTACGGTATCCACCTCCTCTTCACTCAACATGGGAACAGAAGACATGAAACTAAATGACTTCTCTAAATCATATAAACAATTTTACACTAGAACACCACAGTCTTTCCACTAAACCCCAACTTGATTTGATTGACAAATTAATTGCTTCTGTGCGTTTTTTCGCACTCATATCAAGGTCTAACGTTCCTGAGAAATGATGCTCCCCTCCCACTCACTTTCCCAAGGGCAGCTCAACATGCATTGGTTAGTTCTTTCAGCAGACACATCCTTCTTCTCTTCTCTCTCTCTCTCTCTCTCTTTTTTAGATTTTATTTATATATTTCAGAGAGAGAGAGTGCACACATGATCCTTAGAGGGGTGGGGCAGAGAGGGAGGGAGTGGGGAAGGGAGAAAGAGGAGAGAATCTCCAGCAGACTCCAGATAGGGCCCCATCCCAGGCCCCTGAGGTCAGGACCTGGGCCAAAACCAAGAATTGATGCTTAACTGACTGAGCCACCCAGGCTCCCCCCTTTGTCTCTTCTTAAGGTGAGAGTGGAGCTATGATCTTTTTTTCTATGGTTATTAGGTGCCCTCTCTGCCATCTGCTCTGTATTTTTTGAGAAACTGTCAACCCCACTGGCCATTTTAAAATTACTTTAGGAGTAGTGTGAGTTAGGACTATAGCAAAAAGAAAGAATTTTTAAAAATATGAAGTTATCAAGAAAGGAAATGAGTAAAGTGAAGATTAATGGAGAACATCCAGATATAATTATATTTGAAACCAGTAAATTTAAGGCAATGGAAATACATTTGTGTGGATGTTCCTTCTGGAAAAACAGGTCAGACAACTTAGTTCATTTAATCATAATAATTTATTCAATACTTTGCTTGCTAAGAAAGTAAAGAAGAATTTTTAAATGCCAAATAATATGGCTAAATACCCTCTTCCAGAACACTTTGTAATCATGTTTTGATCCCACAGCTTTAGTGAAACTATTTCTTCCAGCCAAATCCACTACTATTAATTACTCTTTAAAATTCTATCTTCTGTTATATCCTACTTCCCCGCTCCCACCCTCTTTGCTCCACCACATATGTAAGGTATGCTTTTATTTTTCTTCTGGCCACTCCTACTTTATTTCCACTGAGTTCCTGGCTAGGATTCTGTGCTCTTTTCCCTCTGAACTTAACTATCTATGAGAATTTTGTCTCATAGCTCCATTCCTTGGTTGAAAATTCCAATCTGAATGCTCTGTTCCTTGTTGCTCCATATTTCCAGCTATCTAGAGGGCATCTCCCCTTGCTCAACACATATTCACTATTGAGAAGATGAAAGTGTCGAGTTACAAAGAAGAATAAAGAAAAGAACCCTAACCTCAAAGTAGCTACAATTATCCAGAGATCACAATGAATGAACTAGCAGAGGAGCTAAGAATTCATTGAAGAGATTAGTAGATGTTAAAACTTGAAAGGTAAGATGGTTGTAGGCTGCGTATGTTTCTAGGACTCCAAAAATCGTTCTAAATATCAACAACTGATTGAAGGAAGCAGACTCTTTTTTATCTTTAGTCACCCATTACACATTTTTTGTGGTCCACTATGTGTCAGATACTTTTCTAAGCACTGGAGCTGGTTTTACAGCAATGAGGAAAATACATAAAGTCCTAATTCTTCTAGAGTTTGTGTTCAAATGGAAAAGTCAATGAATAAATTAGTGAAACAAATGAAAGAGATAATTTCATCTGGCAGTAAATGCTGTGAAGAAAATGACTGGCTGATGTGATAGAGAGTAACTGAGGGGGTTACATCTGGACTGTCACTCGAACAGGGAAGATAGGCATGCATGGAAGGGGTTTGGGGGAGTATATTCCAAGCAGAGGAATAGAAAGTGCAAAAGCCCTGAGGTTGGAATAAGCTTGGCATATTTGTTGGGACAATAGAGGCTTACAGGTGTGGAGTATAGTGTGGAAAGGAGAGAACATTGTGAAATGAAGTTGAAAAAGTGGACAAGAACCAGACCTGTGGGTTTTAGTCTGTCAAAATAAGAGATATGAATATTTATTCTAACTGTTCACAACAATGATTTGTGGCACTTCATGACACAACATAAACACATTGACTGAACATGTCATTAGAAATTGAATAACTAGCAAAACCACAGTATCTGTCAATATTTAACCAGCATTACTTAAGACTCAGAGACAATGAATCCGAGGATATGAATGTGGTCACTAGAGAAATGTGTTCCTTGCAGACTAAGGATGTTTTCAGAGGGGATAGGTTAAGTATCTTTGCCTATGCTCAAGTCACAGAAACATTCTCCTATGATTTCCTTAAAAGCCCAATGATTAAGGTTTTTAGAGTTAGGCTTAAGAGCAATCTCCAGTGAATTAGGGGTCAGGGTTTATTTTTTTTCAAATGAATGTTTCAGTTATTCCAGCACCATTTATGAAAATACCTTCTTTTCATAGTTATATTGCTTTGGGCCTTTTATTAAAAATCAGATGACTATAAATCATGGGTATATTTCTGAGGTATTCATTCTGTTCCATTATTCTATTGGTTGATCCTTATGTGAATATCATATGGTCTTGATTTATTAAGAATCATGTAGCTATGTGAGTCATGAAATCAGGTAATATGTGTCCTTCATCTTTGTTTTTTTTTTTTTCTGCAATATTGCTTTGCATATTCAGGGTCTTTGCATTTCCATATGACTTTTTAAATCAATTTGTTAATTTTTACCAAAAACCAAAAAAGCCATTGGGTTATGATTAAAATTGTAGTAAATGTGGGTTATGATTAAAATTGTATTAAATTAAAAATTGTATTAAATCCATTGAGAATTAAATCCTCAAAAATGCAGCATGTTAGAATCCACGAACATGGTATATCTCTCCATTTACTTAGTTTTTCTTTAATTTGCCTCAACAATATTTTGTAATTTTCAATGTAGTGGTCTTTGACATTTTTTGTTAAGTTTCCTGCCAAGTGTTTTATGTTTTTAACACTATTTAAAAGTATTTTTTAATTTCATTTTCTAATTGCTGCTAATACATAAAAACACAATAGATTTTTACATAGTAATTTTGTATCCTATGATATTGTTATATATGCTCATTACTTCTAAAATGTTCTTTGTAGATTTTGTAGGATTTTCTTTGTAAACAGTTGTGTTATTTGTGAATAAAGACTAACTTCTTTTCCCCTAATAGTTCTTCCTTTTCTTATTGAACTAGCTAACACTTCCTATAATAATGAACAGAAATGGTGAAGGTGGACACTCTTGTCTTATAAGCTAGGACACTTTATTTTTTTTTTAAAGATTTTATTTATTTATTTGACAGAGATAGAGACAGCCAGCGAGAGAGGGAACACAAGCAGGGGGAGTGGGAGAGGAAGAAGCAGGCTCATAGCAGAGGAGCCTGAAGTGGGGCTCGATCCTGTAATGCCGGGATCACGCCCTGAGCCGAAGGCAGACGCTTAACCGCTGTGCCACCCAGTCGCCCCTAGGACACTTTAAAACTAAAAATGAAAAAGAGAATAAACTCAGAATAAAAGATATTTTCCAGAAAACAATATTGTAATTTTGCTTTAAACACTCCTATGAGTTTAAAGAAATAAAAAGAAAAAATATTTTATACTTAAATGATATAACACTTCACATGTCTGAAGTTCTTAATGTCTTCATCAGCTTAGGGATTGATTTCTAGTATCATTTCTCTTCAGCCTGAAGAACTTTCTTTATGATCACTTATAGTATTGTAGGTTTTCTGGTAGTAATTTCTCTTTTTTTTCTGTTATCTGAAATGTTCTGATTTAACCTTTATTCTTTTTTTCATTATTCTTTTTTTTTTTTAAAGATTTTTAAAATTTTTGAGTAAACTCTCCACCTAATGTGGGGCTAAAACTCACAACCCCAAGATCAAGAGTCACATGCTCCATGGATTGATCCAACCAGGCACTCCTAAGCTTTATTCCTGAAGGATATTTTCACTGGCTCTACAATTCTGGATTGACAGTTTCATATTGTTGTTTTAACACTTTAAGATGTTGTTCCAATACCTTTTGGCTTCCATAGTTTCAGATAAGTCAGTGATTGTTTGAAACTGTGTTCCCCTGTGTGTAACATATCATTTTTCTCTGATTACAATTTTTCACTTGTATCTGCTTTTCAGCAATTTTACTATGATGAGCATAGTTTCTTATTTATCTTGCTGAAGGTTTGCTGAAATATTTGATTGCTAAATTAGGGGAATTTTTTGACATTATTTCCTTAAATATTTTTCATCTCCAAGACTTTCTCCTCTCCTGAGACTTCAGTTACTTGCAAATTAGATATTTTGCTATTGTCCCACAAGTACCTGAGGCTTTTGCTATTCAATTTTCCCCTCTTTTACAGATTAAATAAATTTTAGTTATCTATCTTCAAGTTTTACTGATTCTTTTCTCTGTCATCTCCATTCTGTTGTTATGCCAATACAGTCAATTTTAAAATTTCAGATATTATATTTTTTCAGCTAGAATTTTCATTTGGTTCTGTTTTGTAGTTTCTGTACTCTTACTTAATTTTCTAAATTCATTATGAGAAGATTTTTTTTTATCCCATTGAGCTTAAGTGTAGTATCTACTTTAAAGTCCTTGTCTGCCAATTCTAACATCTGCATTATCTTGTGTTTGGTCTGTATTGATTGTTTCGTCTTCTGAAGTGGGTCATATTTTCCTTGTTGTTCATGTCAAGTAATTTTGTATTGCATCCTGAATATTGGGAATGATGCAGAAATTCTCAATTTTTTATATTATTCCAAATTGTTGGTATTTAGAGATATTTGGATTTTGGATATTTACTAACTGCTTGTTGGTTTTGTTTTAACAGGTAATTTACTTGGCTGGATTAAAACTATAAATGCAGCACTTTGTAAGAGCTTCCATCTCAGTTTAATAATTTTATCCTTAGCTTGGCTGCTCAGTGTCTGCCCCATGCATCTGTGTTTCAGGGTCTTCCAGATTTTGGAGGAATGATTACATGGAATTTGTGACTTACCCTTCTGGCTCTCTCCTTATGAGATTTCCCCTTCACTTTCTGCCAGCTGATGCTGCACTCAACAGTCCTCTGGTCATTCAAACCTCTGAGTTTTCTAACAGATTTTCTGCCACCTTGTACAGCATAGACAAGGGTCTGTCCTTAGGCCCAAGACATAGAAACAGGAGATTCATCATGAGCCAGTTCCTTCTTTCAATGTCAACTCTCTTCCAGAATCGCCTAATTTGGCTCATAGTCCAGAGACTTCAGGTAGGTACTTTTTTTTTTTCTTTTGGTCTTTGTGTTGTTGCTTGTTTTGGTTTTGTTTTTAATTTAGAGTTTACAGCTATTATATAAGAAAGGGTCAGTCCACTAGGAACTCACATGGCTATAGAAACAAAACTTGGTTGTAAGTTTTTGAAATTTTAAAAACACATAGAACTCTTAAGTCTCTAAGAGCAATAGTTCATGTATAGTGCCTACCATGTCAAGGAAAGTACAGTTGTATTTTCTATTGAACTTAATTTCAGTTCACTTTCACTGCCTTAAGGAGAGTCAATGTCCTAAAAACCCCCCCTGGTCGCATTTTACTGTCTTAACTATTGGTAGGTTTTGGGCCTGAAAGGATGTAATTATCTACAGTTTAGGCAGTGGTAGCATTTCAAATTTATAGCCCTTAGAGATGGAATAAATTCAAGTGATCCAGGTAAACCCTCTAATTATGCAAATGAGAAAATAAAGACCAAATGATTATGTGATTTAAATTTTTTTTTTTTTAAAGATTTTATTTATTTATTCGATAGAGATAGAAACAGCCAGCGAGAGAGGGAACACAAGCAGGGGGAGTGGGAGAGGAAGAAGCAGGCTCACAGCGGAGGAGCCTGACGTGGGGCTCGATCCCACAACGCCGGGATCACGCCCTGGGCGTGAAGGCAGACGCTTAACCGCTGTGCCACCCAGGCGCCCCTATGTGATTTAAATATTAACACAGATGGGAATTAAACAAAGTTTCCTTTTCTTTTTTTTAAAGATTATATTTATTTATTTGACAGAGAGAGACAGTGAAAGAGGGAACACAAGCTGGGGGAGTGGGAGAGGAAGAAGCAGGCTCCCTGCTGAGGAGCCCGATGTGGGGCTCAATCCCAGGAGGCTGGGATCATGACCTAAGCCGAAGGCAGACACTTAAAGACTGAGCCACCCAGGTGCCCTAGACAAAGTTTCCTAATGTTGCATGTCCAAGAAGAGCTATTTGGATCAGCGGTGCCTGGGTGGCTCATTGAAGAGCATGTGACTCTTGATCTCTGGGTCATGAGTTCAAGTTCCATGTGGGGTGTAACGATTACTTACATAAATAAAACTTTATTTATTTATTTATTTTAAAGATTTTATTTATTAATTTGACAGAGAGAGACAGCCAGCGAGAGAGGGGAACACAAGCAGGGGGAGTGGGAGAGGAAGAAGCAGGCTCCTAGCAGAGGAGCCTGATGTGGGGCTCAATCCCAGAACGTTGGGATCACGCCCTGAGCCGAAGGGAGACGCCCAATGACTGCGCCACCCAGGTGCCCCACATAAATAGAACTTTAAAAAGTGTTATTTGTACCACATCTTAGCAATTTTACTTCTGTAGTATATCACTACATACTACTAATTCTATCCACTCTTTCTCTTGGATATCTTTAGGACCATATTATTTCATAAGCTGCTAAGAATCACAGAGGGTTTCTGAGTAGTTGATATGCATAGGACAATACTGATATAAATTGAAATTTGAATTAGATAGTATTTATGAAAGCACATCATAGAGTTCTTGGTACAAAGTTAGTGTCCAGTAAGTACTCATTCTTCATCTTCTTCCTACTTCTCATCTTTCTTATTTTAATTGCTTATACTTTCAAGATACATTTGAATTCAGGGAAAGCAAGGGGAAGTATCATTCCTATTCTTTTTTGGAAATGCTGATTTCCAAAAATTAGAACAACTCTCCCATAGTCTCCTCCTTTCTTGTCCCCTTGTCTTGTTTAGCTATTTCACTGCCTTCTCGCTACTACACCTTCAAAGAGACAGGTAAGTAAGCAGGGCGAGGTCAGCAGAATCTCAGGCTACGGTTAGTGAGAAGGGAGTAACTGTTCTCACTCCTTTCTAAGCAAAAGAAATTGAGAGAGAGAGAGAGAGCACACAAGCAAGAGCACTAGTTAAAAATAGATTTAAAGTCAAAGGGCTTCTAGCTCTTCACCTCTATGTAGCTTTGCCTCTGTTTAATCATCTTTTAATAAAGATTGTAATACTAATCCAGGGACAGGAAAACTTTATAAAGTGGCAGATAGTAAACATTTTAGATTTTGTGGGCTGCATTCTGTTTCATATTTTCCTTTTTTAAAATAGCTTCTTAAAAAATATAAAAGCTATTCTTAGCTTGGGACCTTTAAATAAACAAGTGGTGGGCTGTGGAATGCTGACTTCTGTATATTAGACATTCTATTGTATAATGTTGAAGAATTATATGGCATGATACACTTGAAAACACACTGTAATTCATGCTACAGATATGTGTGGTATTATTATTAATGACAATAATTGCCCATTGTCATTTGGAGGGCAGCACAAAGGCCTAACGGAATTGGATATAGGTAATGTAAGCTTTGATAGAGGGAATAATGGAGGAAAGTTCTGAGCCAGATTAATACATGGGTGACACTGTTTTCCAAGTACCAGCATAAGATCCCAGCAATGACACCATGGAGCAACGCAAGATAGAGGAAACACCAACGCACAGACTGTCTACTTCATAATACTTTTCCAAAGCTAACCTTAACAACACTAATCTGGCTGCTTTGGAATTAGAGAAAAATGGCATGAAACCAACAGCCATAATCCTCCCTAGCAAGGAGTGTGCCATAATTTGACTTTTTAAAAATAATTTAATTTTAACATCATTTTTAAATAAACAATTGAATTTCTAAGTTCCTATTTTTAACATTCATTGAATAGTCTTTCAAGTGAGTATTGTAAATAAAACGAATGATCATACACTCTCCGTGTTCACTGTTGCATTTTAAAGAACGTATATAGTAACAATTACATCCAGACTTCAAATACTTTACTAATCATATTTTCTGGGGGAAACAAAGAAAGTAGTTTCCCAAGAGTCAAGTCTTGTTTGATTCAAGTTCATTGACAGTTACTTATTCACTGGTAACATTAAAAATTATCCTAATTTTATTACTTCATTTTCCATATGAATGTAAAAGGATTATTCTATTCTTAAAATAATAACATAAATCCTCTCTGAAGCACAGGGTCTGAGAGGTTTTGCAAATCCATGACTCACTCTGACAACGAGAGGTCAGCAGATTGTGTCCCCATATGCCTGTAGAATTTCATCCACAGACGTCATTTTGAGAAGTGCCGGCGCGACGCTGGACGGTTTCTTAGGTATTGGAAAGCCTGTGCCATCGACCATTGTTGAGTTGCAATTTCACATTAGCTCTTAGTCATGTCTAAAATTGGAAGCAAGTAATTAAATAACAAATATCATGCATCACAGAACAAGCGGGATAATGATGCTAAACACATTGACTAATTCTCTCACTTAACTCTTCGATGTATAAAAGGAAGCACTGAGTCAACTGATGAGGCATAGGCATCATAAGTTACATGAAGTCAAGGGAAAGGGGAAAAAAAGCACTAGTATTCCCAGCCACAACCCCAGCCAGAACAGTATCAATAGAATCTGCTGATAGAATAACAGAATACAAGTCAGAGAAGCACCATCTTAAAAATGTATTTATGAGTCACAACCTATTCACATTTCTCATAGGAATTACTGATTTCTATGACCAACATTAGGACTTTTAAAATGACATTGAAAATGAAAGATTAACTTTTTCTTTGAAATGTAAAATGCGAAAATAACTAAATTAGGCTAGCAAATCTTCCTGCTTTAGAAAAGCACAAAATTACCTGTAGGAAATCAGGGGGAAAGAACCCAAAAATAAAAAACCCCTGGAGCCATATTTAATCCTTTTTTGTCCCCTTTCACCACATTATATCTTTTGCCATATCCCAAAGACTCTCTCTCTAATGGTCACTACCATGTAATAAATGATGAGCACCTACTATGTACCAGACACAGTTCTATCCCCTGGGGCAGAATAGCAGACACACAGAAAAAAAAAATACTCTGTCATCATGGAACTTAAAATCTAAGAAAAGGGGGGCTACAATTAAGAAATAAGGAAATCGGTATATACTATGTCACTTGACGAGTACTATGAGTACTCATACAGAGTACGAAACAGAGTAAAGAGCTAGAGATGACTGGGGATGTAGTATATGAAGGTGGTGATATTTTTTTGAGGTTGGTTAAGGAAGGCCTCAATGACAAAGGAACATTTTGAGCAAAGACTGGAAGAACGTGTGAGGGGCCGAGCATATGTCAAGGAGCAAGAACATCCCCAGCAGACGGAACATGGATCAAGGCCATGGGGTAAGAGTATGAGTGGGACATTTGAGGAAGAGGAAAGGGCCAGTGAGAATTTGTATAGTGAGTGAGGGGGAGATGTGAGGCAGGGGTGGTATGAGAAAAGGGGGAGTCATATGAATGGCCTTAAGGAAGACTTTAGATTTTACTCTGGAATATTGGAAGCCACCAGTGTTCCTTCCTACTTCAGACCTCATCATATCTCAACCTGACAGTGTACCAATAGGCTTCCACTTCATGTCTCACCTCCTGGGTCTCTTTCTTCAAATGCATATTTTACTTTGCCACATTATCTATTTTTCTTAAACCTAGAACTGATCATTACTCTCCTATTATATATATCCCACTATCTAAAACAAAACACAATACCTAATCAAATCATCGTCAAGACAATCTAATCTACGTAAACAGAATCTCTAAAGAAAACGGATGGCACAAACTGGGTAACGTGAGGAGGGCTTAGTAATGGAACCAATTACAAAGGTGTGGACAGAGTGTAGGAGTTGCATAAGAGATAGCACAGTACCCTGGGATTAGCAGCTGCGGAGAGCCTTACATCTCAGGATTCGTTGAATTGTTTCCCCCAAATAGATATGTGAAGTCCCAACCCCCAGTTCTTCAGAATGTTATGTTTGGAAACAGGATCATTGCAGATGTAATTAGTTAATATAAGGACATACTGGAGTGGGATGGGCCCATAATCCATTATGACTGATGTCCCTCTAGGAAGAGGAGACATAGAGACACACAGCGAGAAGCTAGCCATGTGACAACAGAGACAAAGATTGAAGTGATGCTTCTACAAGCCAAGGAAAGTCAGTGATTGCTTGCAAATACACAAAGCTAGAAGAGGCAAGGGAGGAGTCTCCCTTACAGATTTCAGGGGGAGCATGGCCCTGCTGACACCTTGATTTCAGACTTCTAGCCTCCAGAACTTAAGACAATAAATGTTTGTTACTTTAAGCCACCCGGTTTGCTGTACTTTGTTACAGCGGCCCTATGAAACTAATACACCTCCGTTTGGCCTGAAGGGAGAAACTCTCAGAACCCAGAGGGGATAGCATTTATCACCTTCGATGGAGAGCTACAGACCTACAGGGACCTGCGGATTGAGAGCCAGAAGAATAAACACTCCAACCCTCTGATCACCTGCCAGTGCCTCCCCTTGGTTGAACTTTATTGGAAGGCAGAGGACAATTGAGGCCACTGATATGTGTCCCTATGTGTCAGCCACCAGGGGCAGAGAGTACACAAAAGCAGAAGGGGAGTTAAAAGGACAGGTAGAACTACCCAATGCAAAGTTGTTAAAAATTTTGGGACAGCTTATCTTTCCTGACTTGTCTCTTGTCCTGCTTCTACATGTCACATAGGATCAGACACCAGGACCACCAGCTGCCACTCAAGGTACCCTCATGTGTTCTACCATCATGTGTCTGCTCAGATAGTTCCTTCTACTGAAACATTTACTATCCTTAGCACCTTCTCCATCTGTAAAATATAACTCATCTTCCAGGCCCTCCATGAAGCGTTTTGTGATCCACCGAGGCAGAAACTCCCTGCACTGCAGCTCCAATATTCCTGAATTTATAGTTCTGCAATCACACCCACCAAAAGCTGTCTGATGTTGTAGTTAGACATCTGTCTTCTCTTTTCAATTGAGAGATTCCATGGATTGAGTTATAGTCATCATTTATAACTGTTCACCTAGATATTTCACAACAATGTGCACAAAGTGGGGATTCATATCTATTGGTTAAGTTGAAAATGATAATTTTAGTATTGAAATGAAATTTAGAGTCATCCAGTTCAATCTGCCCATTTCACAGAAGTAAAAACTGAGGCCTAGAAACAGACAATTAATGGCAAAGTAGGACTAGGATACGAATATAAATTTGCTCAGTCTGGAGCTTTCCCATTATATAATCATGGAATAAAGCCATCATTCTCATAAAGCTCATAACCACAACTCCAAAGTCTTGTAAAGATAAGAAAAAATAAAATGTAAATGAGTTAGCAACATGTGAATGAAAAGCTTTTTACGATACTTGCATATTGAGAAATTTTTAAAAAGTATTTGAGAAAATATTTTGAGCTTTATTGATTCCACAATGTTTGAGAAACAGCTTGCGGTATTTAGTGAACCCCAAAGGCAGCTGGGTTCTCCCATTCCAACGTGGGAGCAAGTGTGTTAAGAAATAAATAGATAATTATTTTCCATAATTTAAAAGTAAATATAACTGAATGGCTTAAGCTGTCTGCTTAAAAAGTTTCAGAATCATTTCATCCTTTCCTAGATTTTGTAAGCAACATGTCAAAGCCAATTTCAACCAGGCCGCAAATCAAAAGGGCTCATTACTTATCTCTATTATCTAAGGAAATCAACTTTCTTGTGTGACAAGAACAAGGTAATACATTTATCTGCTTTTATAAATCTTTCTTTTTATTAAAGATTTTACATACTTATCTGAGAGAGAGAGAGAGAGAGAGCGCACAAGTGAGGAGTGGGGAGAAGGGAGAGGGGAGAAGGAAATGGAGAAGCAGACTCCCCAGGGAATGCAGAGCCTTACGTGGGGCTCAATCCCAGGACAAGGAGATCTTGACCTGAGCTGAAGCCAGATGCTTAACCGACTGAACCACTCAGGCACCCCAATTTCTCTTTTCTTAAATTAAACTTGTCTTATTTGTGCATTAATTGATACTATCCCTGCTCAATGACATCTTTCTGCTTGAGAAAACAAGGAAAATGAAAACCTGTAAAAGTTAATGAACTTCCATTTTTGTTGCGGCGTAGTTCAGGAAGTTCCCAAGACCACCGTCATCTCACTGATTCTCTAGAAGGACTTTCAAAACCCAGCAAACATGTCTACTCACAGTAAAGGTTTATTAGAGCTAAAGGACACAGATTCCAATCAGCAAGAGGCCAACCTATACAAGGCACACTTAGGAGAGACCAGGCATGAAGCCACCAGCTGTCCTCTCCCAGGGGAATTGTGTGAACCATGCTTACTTCTCCCAGCAACCATGTGTGACGACGTAAATGGAATACTGCCAACCACAAAAGCTCACCAAGCCTTGGTGTCCAGGGTTTTTATTGGAAGTCAGCAATGTACACATGGCTAACCACCCATGTGATTAACCTTAGTTCCCAGCCCCTCTAGAGGTCAAATTGCTATCACATGACCCAAGGCCCCCACCATAAATAACACCATTCACATAGACTGTGTGGCATGGCCTAAGGACTCCAGGTAAACAAAGAGACTCATTTCCTGCAGACAGCACAGGAAGGTTACTCCTAGGAGCTGGGGCAGGGACCATTCTTTAGGCAAGGTTAATCCTTTACTACGTAAGTGTTTCTTGTAAATTTAAAGTTTAAGTTTCTAAGAGCTTAAGGTGCTTATCCTGTTGTTTTCCGCTCCTGCCTCAGGTTTTCCATCTGAGCTTCCAAGCTTTCTCAATGACACCAGGGTGTCTCAGTACTTTTTCATGGTGTTCTTTAGGCACAAAGAAATCCCTAATAGTATTTAGGGCCAAACAACTTAACAGTAGTAGTTTGCATGGTGTCCAAGAGGCGATGCGGTGATTCCCTGAAGAATTTTATTTTACTTTTTTTTTTTAAGTAATCTCTACCCCCAATGTGGGGCTCGAACTCATGACCCTGGGATCAGAGTCACATGCTCCACCAACTGAGCCAGCCAGGTGCCCCAAGAATTTTAAATATTCCACGGTGCCCTTAGGAGGTTGCTGCTGTGCCTCAGGGCAACTTGGCACATAATTTCAGAACCATAGTTCCACATAATGCTTAAGTCACTATAGAAGACTATTCGGACATTGTTTCTGTCCTTTAAAAATGTTTGGTTGAAAAGTAAATATGTGTCGAATACTAGGAACTGGGCTTCCATAGACAGGCAAGATATGCTCTGGACAGTTTAAAGTGTTTCACAGATGTCTTAAAGTTAATAATGAAGGAAAATTTGGGGAAAGGATTATTTTCTCCATTGAACAAATTAGTAAACTGAATTTTCCAGAGTTTGACATTGGGTCTAACAGACATTCAAAAAATGTTTCTTAAATTGAATTGTAACACGAATAGGAAAACTTGCTTACCTTACCTGTCACAAGTGTACGTGCAAATAACATCTGTTAACACCAAGCTTATTCCTCTGTTCATTAGGATGAAACTATTTCACACTTTAAAAAAGAAAAATCTTCTTTTTCTCTCTTTTCCAATCTAAAAGCAACAATATTTTGGAAACTTCACAGGAAGAGAATTATAACATCAACCTTATACATAACTTCTATTATTTTTGTCCTTATTGTATAATATGCATCCCTACATAGTTGTAACCATATCACACATTACATTTTTCTTTCACTTAACATAGTTTTGTGAGCATTTCCCATTGTTCTAAACAAACCTTCTCTGAATTACCTTTCACTTCTCCCCTAATTTGGAAGAGATTTCCTCTTGCTAAGAAAATCTCTACTCTTCAGAACTGAAAGTGTTGCTTTGTACAAGTGCATCTTCGGCTCTGTTACTTTGATGCTTGATTATCCTTTAGTTTGAACAAAATTATTTCCTTCACTGTGAATTACCTAGCAACGATGGTACTGGAAGAAAGAGATTTATCTTGCTCTTGCTTACCGAACCAATGAAGCATTCCAGTCTCAGGGCCAGGGAGGAGCCAGGCTGTAAATTTTTCTGACTTCTGTTATAAACAAAGCCTGTCAGGGGAAGGCTGTGACTTGACACCCTTTTTAGAAAGAGAAGCTGGGGAAAAGAGAGAATGTGCCTCTCTATTCATGTCACTATGTGCCTTGGGAAGAGGAGATTGGGGATTTCTATATGCAGAGCCTAGGCTGACATCTTTCTGGTAAACCAAAGCCATAATAGTGGAAAGTCTGAGATGCCTTTAAACCTCAAAGTCTTGGTGACTCCTTCAGTGAGGAGGGAACTGGTTCTCTGTCCAGGAAGGGTCAAGTTGTTAGTGGACCTCTTTTTGTCTTAATTTAAAGAGCTTCCATGGTGTGGGTTGAGAGATGGAATTTCCTTGGCACAGTACTCATTTGGGAATGAGTTTGTGCACTCAAGTAAATGAATCTGTGTTTTGGAAATGAGGGATTGGCATGATGGATTTAGAGGTATTAATTATGGCTGAGTTGATCTTGAACATTTCTAGACCACTGTTGTCACTGGAAGAGGCAAAGAGGAAATTCAAAAATAAGATGAGGGAAGGAAGCTGTCAGAACCATAACTTCAGGAATAGAGAATCATATCGATGTACTGCTAAATTGTAAATATCTAAAGGGGAATCAACAGTTAATATTTGATCTCACCCTTTTTTATTTAAAGATGTGTACTCATTAATTAACAAGCAAGATATTATTTATAGCATTTTGAATTTTATTTTTTTTTAAAGATTTTATTTATTTATTCAACAGCGATAGAGAAAGCCAGCGAGAGAGGGAACACAAGCAGGGGGAGTGGGAGAGGAAGAAGCAGGCTCATAGCGGAGGAGCCTGATGTGGGGCTCGATCCCATAATGCTGGGATCACGCCCTGAGCCAAAGGCAGATGCTTAACTGCTGTGCCACCCAGACGCCCCGCATTTTGAATTTTAAAAAATCTCCTTAGAATAGATAGGAGAGTAGATTCTCTCATAGCGTCACTATTGATGGGACTATAAATTGGTGCTAAGTTACTGTGATAATATGCGCCAAGAGCCCCAAAAGTACATCTACCCTTTTCTGCAGCAATTTAATTTTTTAAGACTTCATGCTACGGTATATTAGGAATGTAACAAAGTTTATATGTTAATATAAATAAGAAATATTAACATATATTAAGTGTTATATAGCTTTAAAATTTTTTTTTAAGATTTATTTATTTATTTTAGAGAGAGCTTATGACCAGGGGGCGGGGCAGAGGAATAGAGAGAGAAGCAGACTGTCCGCCAAGTGGTGAGCCTGACTGATGCAGGGCTCCAGAGATCATGACCTGAGCTGAAATCAAGAGATGGTCGCTTAACTGTCTGAGCCACCCAGGCACCCGTAAGTGTTACTTATCTTGAAGTCATAAATAATCTAATTTTAAAAATAGAATTGATTAAATACATTATGATGCATGTGTGTAGTAAAATTCTATATGGTCATGAATCATGATGATGTACAGATGTTTTCATTATATGGAAAATATTCAGGGGCACCTGAGTGGCTCAGTTGGTTAAGCGTCTGCCTTCAGCTCAGGTCATGATCCCAGGATCCTGGGATGAAGCCTCGCATTGAGCTCTTTGCTCAGCAGGGAACCCGCTTCTCCCTCTGCCTGCCCTTCTCCCTGCTTGTGCCCCCTCTCTCTCTCTGAAAAATAAATAAATAAAATCTTAAAAAAAGAGAGAAAATATTCAGAATATATTACAAAGTGAAGAAAAAGCAGAAAAAGAGAATTTATCATTTAATTATTTTTACACACACGGATGCAAACACTAGAACGAAATATCTCAATACAGGAGAGTAGTGTAAGGTTTTATTTTGGGGATAGTAACAGCTAAAGTGCTTCCCCTTATTTCTTCCTCCCGCCTTCCCTTCTTCCCTCCTTCCCTCCTTCCTTTCTTCCTTTTTTTCTTTCCTTCTTTCTTTCCTCCCTTTCCTCCTTTCTCCACCCTCCTTGTCCTCCTTTTTATTCTTGATTTTCTCTGTATTCCAAGCATTTAGGCTTTTATTTTATAAGTTGAAGGAATACACTGTTTTATGTTGAACTTCATCTTATAAAAGCCTGCTATTTGGATTTAGGGAATTTAGGGTGGAAAAAGAAAGGGAAATGACTGTGTCCCTTTCTTTTCTTCTTGATGCCCTCTCCCTTAATGTTCCAGGTTCTCTTCCTCCATGGTTGAAGAGGAGAGAACAGGAAAGTGAGGACCAACGTTCCACTGTGTCTTTCAGAAGCAGACCTAGAAGACTATTCCATCCTGTTCATTCCTCTTCAGGAAATGAATTTGTTTTGTTCTGTTTTTAAAGAATTATTTATATATTTGAGAGAGAATGAGAGAGAGCAAGCGGGTGTGAGACGCAGAGGGAGAGGGAGAGAGAGTCTAGGCTGACTCTCCACTGAGTGCGGAGTCGGATGGGGAAGGGGGCTCGATCTCAGGACAGTGAGATCACCATCGGAGCCAAAACCGAGACTTGGGTCCTTAACTCACTGTGCCACTCAGACCCCAGGAAATGAATTTGTTTTAAAAATTAAATGATTTCTATTTCTTTTTGCCTGTTTGGATATTTGAAAGACCGGCAGAAAAACAAATCAGGTATTTGCTGTATAATTATTTTGTGGTATTTAAATGTTAAGCATTTCTTCTCCACAACAGGCAAGAAGAAATCACTTTTGCCTTTAATGTGTAAAATTAAAATGATTCACAGCTTTTCTGATATCTCGTAACATTTTTCCAATAAGTTAATAAATCTAGGCTTTTTAATGTTTGAATTAATGTCTGAATAAAAATCTTCAAGGGCACCAAAAATAAGTCATGTTTAAAGGCCAGGATAAGAAAAGTGGCAATAGAAAAAAATGTTTAATAATGATCTAAAGCAGCTGACTATGTCAATTCTCAAACTTGATGTTGTCTCCAAATGTTAGTCTTGGTTTTAGGGAAGGTGCGCAGCTCGTTGCAGATTAGAAAATACTGAGAGTTCACACTGGTAGTGGCAGACAGTGCTTATGTCGTACGAACAACTGTATACAGCCTAATGCGAAGCAGATGGCCTGAGTTTTGAGAATATGAAGCTTGTGGTAGATAAGTGAAATTTATGCTGTGGTAAGTATGTTTTCTACCAATCCTTTTTAAAAAGTGAATCCTGTCATCACAATCATTATAGGTGCTTCATGAATTTCATTTCAGGGGAAACTGATGGTCTGACTGGAATTTTAACTTTGCATTTTAACTCATTTTCATGCTGCCAGTGTCCCAGATTGAACACCAGGGAGGCTGAGCCCAGGATTTAGGCAAGTCTGAGTCTGTCTGGAGGGTGAAGATACGACATGCCATGGTCTCTCTTAACAAAGATGGATGAATCCCATAGAAGTGAAGTCACGGCAAGGAGAAGGGCTGAGAGTTCTGGGGAGACTTCAGGATTTCTAGCAGTGACTTCCAGTTGGTTCAGTGGCAATGAAAGCCACCGCCAGTGGACGGAAGCCTGGGGGATAAGAAACAAGGTGGTGGACACTGCAAGAACAAGTTCTTGGAACACCTATGACAAATATGTGTGGGGGTAGGGGTCCCAAGACTATGCGAGGACCTTAAGGTATTTGATTTCTACAGACACTGCGGAGTTATACTTTTTTATATTGGTTATTGTTACTGTGGTCTTACTGTTGTCACCTGGAAAGCACAGATTAGTTTCGTATCTCTTTTGAAAGAACAGAGGAGTAGTCATGAGATGGCAAACACAAAAGTCACAGTACAGGTAGGCTTCTTGTCCCTGTCTTTAGAACATTAAACGCTAGAGGTATCATTTGGAGAAAAGAGCAGTTCACAAGAAACTAATTAGCCAAAATGGGGCGGGGGGGGGGGGAATCCTTGAATAGCATTTATTCTTCCAAATAAGAATTCTTCATTCTTGGGTCAGACTGATAAATGAGGTGGCATTTCGACTGATTGATTGTGGATTCATCCCTCCAGGGTGCAGCTGAGCTTCAGACACAAAGGATAGAAATGTGCTTGGATGTTGCCCTGCTTTCTTAGTATTGCACAGTCAGTTGCCTTTCTAGTATTTGTAACTGATTTGGAAAATATTTTAGAACAAACCAATAACAACTCAAGATAAAAAATGCTACACACTTCACAACTCCTTCCTATTATACGAACGTGTAGATTGAATTCCCTTTAAAGATGCAAAAACAAGGGTTGGCTTCCCCAAAATGTTTTCGTTGGCTTTAGGGAACTAAAACACACCAGTCTGGGTGACTAATACTTCCTGTAAAATAAAGATAGATCAACACATAATTAAATTCTGGCTGAAATGTAATTGTTGTCTTGGAAACAGTTTGGGGGATAAATACGGTTATGCTAATGTAACTAACTCCTCATGATTCCCACCAAGGATCTAGTTTAGTCCTTAGGCCAGGCCATCTTACTACCTCCTGTTATCTACTTTGTATTATTTAAAGGGTTAAAAAAAAGTTCCTAACAGAACACTGAAGAGGAGGGAAAAGGGATAAATCTTAAATTAGCTATTTGTCAGCTCTCAAAAGGATTCCCGTTGGAGGAGTAGGTTAAAAGTATGTTGGGCTCATCTGTGAGTTCCAAAGATCCTTCCCACCCCAATAGGCAGAAAACAGAGTTAGCATATCCAACATTTTTAACGAATAATTCCTGGCGTTATTTCTCTGAACTCCCTCTTTGGAGGATTTAAAATTCAGTGGCTCCAAGAGAAACCAAAATCCCGAGCGGCCAGTGTTTTCTAGTTTCTGCTCTGAGTATACAGTGATTTTGTAGGAAGTTCCACTTCGTGCGTGCGTAGCCTGAAGGGCAGCCTGCCTGCTCTGGAGGGTTTTGTTGAGGCCGAGTGTGAACTCTGGGCGCGAGAGCGCATCTCGGCTCTTAGATCACACCCACTCGGGTGTGCGTGTGAGTGAGTGCGCGGGTGCCTGCGCGCGTGTGTACGTGTGGGGAGGTGTGCGCCAAGGGGGTGGGGTGAGGGGGAGCGAGGAGGGCTCTAGGTGAAGCCGGAGCAGAGGGAGGTCGCCCGCTCCGGCCTCTCCCCCAGGGGCCCCGGTGGCTCGCTCGCGCTCCGGCTGCACCTCCCGGTGCGCGCCGCGGCGGCGCCACAGGCCCCTGGACCCTTCGACCAGCGCCCTCCGGCCGCCCGTCCCGCGCGGCCCGCAGCCGGGACCGGCGATGGCGCGGGACTGACGGCCGCCTCCCCGCCGGACCC
>NC_048227.1:72309848-72366557 GCF_002007445.2 Ailuropoda melanoleuca
CCGCTGGCGGCGCCCACGGGTCACCCCGAGCCCCCGAGGCCGCGGGGGGACAGCGCCGGGGAGCCCGGGCCGCGCGCCGCCCCCGCGGAGCCGAGCGGCGGTGGCTGCGGAAGCGACTCGGGCTGTGCGGACACGAGCTCCCCGGAGCCCGAGAGGAGCCAGTGGGGCCCGGACGGGAGGAGGACCCGAGCGCCCGGGCAGCCCGCGGGACTGGCACTTACCGGGCCCCTCAACCCACAGACTTTGCAGCAGCAGCTGGAAGAGGAGGAGGAAGCTGGGGACCGAAACCAGGGAGGGGATGAACGGCAGGACGCGTCCCCAGGCGAGGAGCCGGAGCCCAGGACCCGCGTCGGGGCCGCGGACGAACTGGTCCTGGACGTGCTGGGTCAGCGGCGCCCGATCCCCGCCAAGAGGCAAGTTTTTTGCTCCGTGTTCTGCGTGGAGAATGACCTGCCCGAGGCCCCCACCGCGGAGCAGCTCTCGCCGCCGGTGTCTTCACCTCGGGCTCCGCCGGTGACGAACGCTCCCAGCACCCCCTCCTCCTTCCCCAGCCCCCGGCTGTCCCTCCCAACAGACCCCCTGTCCCCCGATGGCGGCAGCATCGAGCTGGAGTTCTACCTGGCGCCCGAGCCGTTCTCCGTGCCCAGCCTGTTGGGAGCTCCACCCTACTCTGATCTGGGTGGGGTAGGGGATCCCTACGTGCCCCTCATGGTGCTGATGTGCCGGGTGTGCCTGGAAGACAAGCCCATCAAGCCCTTGCCCTGCTGCAAGAAGGCCGTGTGCGAGGAGTGCCTCAAAGTCTACCTGAGCTCCCAGGTAACTTTCCCCCTTCTGCTCCCTCTTTTGTTCCCCATTCAGCGTTTCAAATCCCTGGCGAGGCAGTCCAGCTCACCCGCTCCCAGCTCACAGGAAGAGGTGATGAGACACTCTTACCGAGGACCTCTGTCAGACAGTTTCTCACATCTCACAGTTGTTTGTCCTTGTAATATTATTTAAGCGTGTTGACCTCACTGGCTAACTTGACTGGAATTTAACTCTGCATGAGCTTCAGGCTTTAGTGGGCAACCCTTGGAGGGAACTGGCTGCAGTGAATTGTCCTCTGCTTCTTTCTTTTACTGAATTGCAAGCAAGAGCTTGCTCAAAAAGGAGGGCAATGAGAGTGCCTCGTGGGCCTGGTCTTCTGGAAACTAACAAATAGTGGGCACCAAATACTGTAAATACCTATTGAGTTGGTGAAGAGAAGGGTTGGAATTAATATTTCAGGTCCATGATGACTGAATGTTTAATTTTGCTCCATTTATATATTCCAGGAGTTTTATGTTTTCATTCATTCATTCGTTCATTCATTCCTTGGTCCTTGCCCACTTAGCAGTTTTCTTCTTCCACAGTAAAGTTGAAGTGCTTTTCCTCACTGAAGTTTTATGCCAACACAGTACTTTATTTCTTTAAGAGGGAACAAAACAGAGCAAAACAAAGCAAAGCAAGGCTAAGAGGTTTCACAAAACAAGCAGTGGTGAAACTTTCTTCCTCAGCTCCTTATTTGAAAGCTTGTTTTTTTCTTGGAAAGCTTAGGAGTGCAACAGACCAGCTTTCCCTCACTGATGGTGAATGAGTTCAGTGAGTTCCTCCAGCGTTTGCAGTCTGTTACGTCTCTGTCAGTGTTGCGCACAATCTGGAATGCCCTTTGATCCGGTGTTTGACTGTCCCAGGCCTATCCATCTTTCAAAACCCTGGCTGTTCAGGTGTCAGCATTTTTTTTTTTTTTGGTAAAGTCTTACCTCACCCTCCGGGCCGCACTGCTTATATACTTTCCAAATACTTCTGCATGTCTTGCATGCACGGAAGTTGTTCCTGATGTGTCTGTTTGTTTTGCCAGACTGTATGGGCAGTGGCTGATGTTTCATAGTTTTCTGTCCAGTCCCTTTCCCGTAACATTGGCTGAAGTGAACTGAACAGGATGCCACACGGTGCGGTTCCTCTGTGTTTGGTGGGTAACCCATGCTGGTGTCTAGACTGAAAGCGTGTACTGCGCCGACCAAAAATGCAGAGGGAAACTTCGACAGAATGGAATGTTACACAAACAGTAACTTGGCCAAGATGGTTGAGATTATCCAAACGCCTGTAAGAGACTGATGTCTTTTTTATGCTTTATCCACAAACAGATACTTAAAACAGGAGGAATGTCTGCTCTCATTGTGGTAGTTTCTATGACATCACCGGCAAACAGGTATTAGTGCCGTCCGTGTGCAGATCCCTGTGGTGGGATTCAGACATTCCCAAAATATGGGCCCTGATCCAAGGAAGTCACTAGGAGTGGAGAAGTGTGCCCAAGAACAATACAAGGTAGCATGTAATGAGATGTAAATAGAGTCCCAATCCTTAAAGGCTGGGTACAAATGCAGTGGGTTTAGAAGTTCAAGAGAGGCAGTCCCTATGGGTCAGGGTATGGGGTATTCTGCGTTGCAGTTTGATTTCCTTGAGGTAGGCCCTTTCCCCAAAGCAGATTTTTTTTTTTTTTAAATCTCCATAAGTTAGTTTTGGGAAGTCAATATTTGGATCTCTAGTGGAGAAGAGAAGGAATGGGGAGTAGAAGGGTGGCAGGGTGCCTGCGGTGTCATCATAATACATAACCACTAAAAACTCCTCTGAAGTGAGTCTGAAGTTTGTCTGTAGTAATTATATTGTATGAATGTCCCTGATTTTTTTCCAAAGTAATGGACAGAACTTTCAATAAAGAAAAACATACTTTATTAAAAATAATAAACAAGCAAAATATGAGTCATGCAGGCCAGGCATACTCCTACCTCAGGGCTTTTGTATTTGTTGTTCCTTGTGCCTGGAATATCCCCGGAGATACCATTCCCTTTGCTTGCTAACTCCTCCCCCTTCTCTCTTTGGATCTCTATGTAAATGTCATCCAAATGGCCTTTACTGACCACTCTTTTTAAAGTTTAGCCTCAGTCCACACTCCGATCTCCTTATCTGCTTTTTATTTTCTTCATAGTGTTAACATACTCTATTATACTTAAAAAATTTATTTCTCTGAAGACAGGAATTTTCACATGATTTATTCACTGCTATATCTTTAGCACCTAGAATGCTGTTGGATATAGAACAGACGCTGAACTAGTAGTTATCGAATTTAGGAAGAGCTGCATGACAGAGAGGATGAGATTATCCTCCGGTAACCATGGACAGACAGTGGTAGTCTGCTTGGGCATTAAATTCTACTCTGAGCTTCTTCATGTTTAAGATAGAAGGCAAAGTCTTAAAACAGACAAAAAGAATAGGTCTGCCAAGTTTGTTATTAAACTTAGAATTAAAGATATTTTTAGACAAACTTTTAGCTTATATGAAAATGGCGGTTTTTTTTCTCAGTTGGATGAATAATGCAGGCCTGTGGTTGTAATATTTCTGGTCTATATTAATTCTAAGATCCCTTCTACTCAAAGGGTCTGTGTTTCCAATGTCACTTAACCTCTCTATGCCTTCATTTCCTCATCAATGAAATAGAGTTGCAGGCCATGATCTGTAATGCCATACCAGTTCTAACAAACAAAATCAGAACTGCAGAGTTGTTTTGTTGCCTTACTGAGCCAGATCAAAAGGGCACAGTGAGTGCTTTTTTTCTCATTTTATAAGCTTTCTCTGGTTTGACAGGCTAAAATCTGTTAAGCCTGAACTTGCAAGGTTCATAAGGCCTTTAAAAATAAAATGATATATTTGAAATAAAAAGTTATTAGTGACATTTTTCACCATTTTTTTGAATTTGTGTCATTTAAGAAAATAAAGGAGAGCCTCTATTAAGCATTTTATACAAACATTAAAAATTCATACTAAATCTGAGTTGGACTATTGCCTGGTTAAATTAATGTTCTTCTAAAAGGAGATGCTGAGTTCTTTGAAGGGAGGCACGAGCTTGGAAGGTAAGAACACTGATTTTTAGATGATGTCCTATTTCCATGAGTGCCACTGTGGGCTGAATATGTAACAAAGGCCGATGGGTAGATGTGGGCACTATTTCAGTACGGAAAAAGCAGATTAGGCTGTGACTTAAATACTCCCTACTGTGCTTTAGAAATAATAGTTTTAATTTTCAAAACATAATTCTTCTCCAGTCATCGCGGAGCCTGGGGCTGCAGGAAACCCTGCTTAGTGGAATGACTTTAATGTGCTGTATGTACCGTGCACTTTTCACTTGCCATGGTGAAGGGGTGAGCTGATGAGTTATGATCTTTGGCACTACATAGGTGTTGACTCAGAGTCTCGCGAGCACCAGGACAGAGTGGAAGCTACAGTACTCTATATTGCCTGGGTACGTGAATCGTCGACATATACATTTTTGCAGTAGTTCCCGGTGACCTCAGGCTAAAGCACGCAGTCCCGGGGATGCCTGTAGTCTCCTGCAGGTCACTGAGCCATTGTAAATATTGACCTCAGCTGGTTTGGCCTCTACCACATCTTCCTAGGAGGAAAGATTGTTGCCTTCTTTGTTTCAGAGAATGGTATGGTGCTTATTTCAGAAATCCTCCAGAGATTTGGGTTTTAGACGGGAAAATCTGTTATAATATGAAGTATTAATAATCAGCTCTTTAGATAATGGAGAGGATTGGGCATACAAGGGACTGTCTAAAGGTACCAGCTGTCGTGACTTTCATCACTCTGCTTCAAAGTGCCCCCAGCTGGCAGATGCATGTGAGTTGGAATGTATACACCTGTCAAATGAGTATTAATAGAGACAAGCAACACATTTCTTCTACAGATTGTGAACAAAACAGCTGCTAGATGGTAATGTCTTAAAATGGCAGTCGACTGTAGTCACCCTAGAATCAGTGACCTAAGGGTGACATCTTATGTATCCTATTATTAAACTCTGAGTCATGCAGACCTTTACAGTTACAAGTGTAACCTACTTTTTTCCCTTTAAATCTTAAACCAACCTGTGTATTTTTAGAAACTAACGTGTTCAAGATGGAGTTTGAACGCAGCCACCTTCACACAGGTGAATTTACAGATCCTGTCATGCCAGGTGTGATTTTGATAGTCCTGAAAATGTGAAGAATAATGAGACTGAAATCTGTTAAATCACTCTACACATTCAAAAAGTGGGGGTTAAGGCCTATGTAAACTCAGGTTTTTGTGCGCAGAATTTGTGTGTGTGTGCTCACACGTGGGTTCGAAGGGTGCGATAACATTTGCTTTCACACCTTGCTGACTCCTGCCCTTATTTCTCTCTTCTCCATAATAATATTTCTCTAATAACGTCTTCATTTCTCTGTAGTAATCTCTTTTTTCTTTTACCTTTCAAAATCTGGTTGTAACTGGCATTTGCCTTCTGCAGAGGAATCTCCCGTTGAGCCTGTGCCGTGCGCCAGCAGGGCCTAGTTTGTGTGCCGCCTGGGTGTTTCCCTTCCCGTCTCTTCCAGCTGTCTGGGGACGAGGCTGCGAAGAGACACCCGGCATCGTCCTCCACTGCCTCAGATATCTCAAATAACATGACGGGTAGTACTACTTACCCAAGGCGTCAGTTGAAACCTTTAGAATGGTGATTTTTTTTTTTTTTTTTTTTTTTTTTTTTTTTACTTTCTAGAGTAGAGCTCAGCTTTTATACTGGAAGGCTCTTCCTTATTGCTGATGTGAGAGAGAGAAAAAGAAGAGCATTAGGACTTAAGCTCCCAGCTTTTTATTAAGAGTTCATCATGGGCACTGTCGACAGACACCTGAGTGGTAATTTCTTATAATTAATGTATTCATGTATTAGTGTACCATTTATGAGTATAACAAACATCTCTTGGGTACCAGTAGGCCATGAGATAGTCTATAAATGCATTAAATTCCCTCAAGGAGCCATCTTAGAGCCTTTTAAATTATGCGCAGTATTTTTTCCCAGCTTTATCTGGTGGTATAAATAAGCTTTTAAGTTTCTAGATGACTGTGGGTCCCTTTTTCTCTTCTTACTTTTTGGATTTTATTAAACCAATTCTGGAACACCTGCTTACCATTTAGTAAACACATTATAATTCCTCCTATTATGTTTAATCTAGAGTAATAAATTCATCCATTATTTATTTCTTAATATACATATTTCTTAGAGCTCTAATTGTTGGAAATAGAATATTATTAAATAGCTTGCTCCTTCCAAAATATTTATTACATTTACTTAAAAGAAAACATAATTTTCCTAAATTTGCTTTGGCTCATTCATGACATTATGGCAAATCTTTAAATTTATAATATTTTAAAATTCCTTTATTTTGTTCACATTCACTTTGTCAGAGGAGTTTCACATGATAAACTAAATGAACATTCCCAAATCAAATTATGTCTTAAAACAAAAATTCAGTGCCTACAGGAAAATAATTCCTGAAGT
Source organism: Ailuropoda melanoleuca (assembly GCF_002007445.2). Classification (NCBI taxonomy): domain Eukaryota; kingdom Metazoa; phylum Chordata; class Mammalia; order Carnivora; family Ursidae; genus Ailuropoda; species Ailuropoda melanoleuca. The sequence continues at coordinate 72,316,219 of NC_048227.1, forward strand.
ATGTCATTCTCTTTCCACTGTATCAGTACTATTTGCCACATCAATTTTGGGGTAATTACCCTTGAGTTTTTAAGTTTTCACAAATAATAAGAACAACCATTTATTGAACATCTATGTTTTAAGTACTTTATACATATTTTATTATTTAGTTTTAAGTCACTTATATGTTAAATACCTATTATATACCAGGCACTGTTGTAGGTGATGGGGATTCATAGAACTAAAACAGATAAAGCTCCTGGCTTCATGGACTTTATATACTAGGCTGGGGGGAGAGAGACAATAAAATAAATAATTTAGTATACTAGGGGATAATAAGGGCTATGGGGAAAGAGACAACAGAAGGGTGATAAGAAATAGTGGGGAGGAGTTTGTTCTTCATATATTTACAATTGGGGGGGATGGTTGTCAGGGAGGGTTTTACAAGGTGACCTCTGAGTAGAGATCTTCATGATGGCAGTAAGGGAACAAACCATGAGGATATTTGAGGAAATAGTATAAAGTTCCAGAGACTGGGACATGCTTGGGGGTGGCCCAGGAATGGGAAAGGGGTCCATGTGGCTGAAGCATAGGGAATGGGATGGGAGTGATAAGAAAAAACAGCAGAAGTGGGATAGCTGGTCAGACCGTAGAGAATTTGCATTTCCTTTGAGTGAGATAAGACTCTATAAGAAGATTTTGAGCTAACCATGTATAACTTAACCTTTTAAAGAGATTTACCGTGGCTCTTGTAGGGAATATTCTACAGGAGTCAAGAGTGGAAGTTAAAAAGTCAGAAGACTATGGTAGTAATCCAGAGAGGTGGTATAGTTCAGAGTAGGGTGATAGAGGTGAATATGACTTGAGCTGGTTGAATTTTGAATATACCGTGAAAATAGAGCTGATAGAATTTGCTGATGATTGAGTGTGGGATGAGAGAAAAAGAGCCAAGGATGACTCAGGTTTTGAGCCAAAGCAATTAGAAGAATGGGGTTGCCATTTAATACAATGAGGAATACTGTAGGAGGACTAGGTTTAGGGAGAATTAGGAGATCGTGCTAAGTTTGAAAAGCTGTTTAGACATTCATGAAGGGGTGTTGAGTAGGCATTTGGCGTCTGGAATTCAAAGGAGAGATCTGAACAAAAGATATACATTTGAACATTCGGGGCATGTAGATGATATTTAAAGCCGTGAGACTAGATGAGGTCACCTGGGGAGTGATAGTAAATAGAGAAGGAGGGCTGAGTCTGGGCACAGACTGATATGAAACCCCAGACATGTGAAAGAACCAGGAAGGATTCTAAAAGGGAGTGGGCCAGTTAGGCAAGAAGAGAACCAAGGTAGAGTGGTTACCCAGAAGCAAACCAATATGGTGCTTTAAAAAGGAAGAAGTCATCATTTTTGTCTAATGCTTCTGATAATTTCAGCAGGATGAGGGTTGAAATTGACCACTGATTTCCCCAACAAGGAGGTTATTTGCAACCATGAACAGTACTGTTTTCATTGGCCCTAGTGGGGTTGGCTTTCTGTTTAGAGTGTGTTTGAGAAAATAGGAACAGCTCCATTTCTCTGCTGCAGGTAGTGGAATGCTATACAGTAAAACTCAAGGTTAGAGAGATTGAATAACTTGCCTTAAATCACATACCTGAGAAATGGCGGAAGTGGGATTTAAATTCAGGTCCATTTGGCTCTACAACCCATGACCTTTTGTACATTGTTTACATTTATTATCTTATTTGTAACCTAAATGTATTTGCTTTATTTTTCCTTTAAATTTATATCCGTATTGTACAAAATTACAAGGCTTCTAGTCCAAGAAGGGGAAGAAACTTAATTACATGTTTTGAGGAAGTGGAGGACTCTTGCCCAGGTCCAGAGATGGATTCCTACCAAACCTAGCCTTATGTTCATGAAAGAAAATCAAGAGAAATTGAGTTAAGAAAAGCTGTAATTTGACTTACTGTCAAGTTTTAACGGCAACATACTCACCTCTTTTCATCCTAGCTCTCTAGCCATTCCTTTTGTTTCCATTTGAGCTTTCTCTTGTATTACCATCTTTTAACATTGGTGTCTGCCTCGTCCTTTCCTAACCCCTCTGTCACACTATCTGCTGTTAGTCGGATGAGCTCATCCACTCTTTCAAGTAACACCTATGTGCTCTTGACTTCCAAAGCTTTCTCTCTAGCCCGGATCAGTCTACTCACCTTCAGCACCATATAGCCATCTCTCTCCTGCACATTTCCACTTGCATGTCCCACCCACGGCCACCTTAAACTTCTCAAAACTACATCTCCCTTTTCTCATCTTCCTTCCCTCACCCTGGAAGCCCTGCTCCTCCTTCGGGGTTCCCCTTTTCCATCAGTTGTACCAGGTCAGAAACTTGGGAGTCATCATTGAGTTCTTCCTCTCCCTCACCTCTCACACCTAATTAATCATCAAGTCCTCTCAATTTTACTTCCTAAAAATATTTTTATCCTTGTTTCTACTTTTCTCCATTTCTCCTGACATTTCTCTGCTGAGGCCTCCACCACTTCTGTCCTGGATTCCAGTAGAAGCTTCTCACTTGGTCCCAGTGCTCCAATCTTGACTGCTTCCAATCTGTTCTCCACACTATAGCCAGAGGGTTTTTTATAAGATGTGCTACTGGTCTTGGCACTTCCCTTGTTAGCCTTTCAGTGCCTGCCTCTTGCTTTTAGAACAGAATCTAAACAGAGTTTACATGTGCCTTGAGTGATTAAACTCCTGTTTACCAGTCCCCCCTAAGCCTACACCCATGTAAAACTTCTTTTTGTTCCTTGAACACTCTGTGACTCTCTTAATTATGAGCCTTTACCTTTAATGACATGAGATTCTGTCTTAGGGGGGATCCACTTTTTTCCTTATTCCCCCAATTCTGTTTACCTTTCACACTTACTGATTCTTCTAGTCTCAGCTTAGACATCTCTTCCTTTGGGAATTCTTCTGGACTCCTTCTATCTGGATTAAGCATCGTTTCAATATTTGACAACCCTCTGTACTTATGGTAAGATTCTTATTTTACTGCATTTAAATTGCTCATTTTCTGCTCTATGTTCCATTAGACTGTAAAGCTTGATGTATGTAGTCTTTTTTGCTGATTAATTTCTTAGATCTTGGCATGTTGGAGGCATGAAATGAATATCTGTGGAGTGGACTTATTTATTTACTCCATAAATAATTAATACACTGGAGGCTTGTGTCAATATATGAAATACTGCAATAGATAGCTAAAATGATATTTTAAAATGAACTCTCAATATTTCATTATCTTGTTTAAAAACCTGGAAGAGCTTCCTTCCCATTGCTGTCCCAGTTCATAACACTGCTGCTGAGGTTTGGCCTCTGCTCTGCCCATCAAGTGTCTTCTCCCTTCCAGCTCCCCCCTCCCCTTCCCTCCAAGGAGAGTGAATTTCTCCTTGTCCTTCAGAGCTCAGCCTTCCTTAAATCTCCAGACTGAATCAGTCTGCTGTTAATTCTTTTGGAGTCCTTTTCCCTCTGCTGCCATTGTATTTTAATCCCCTTTTGTAATTATATGTGTAAGTGATGATTTGATGTTTGGTTAATTTTCTGCCTCCAACACCCTTATTCTTTGAGCTATGTTTACAACTATCACTTAGCACAGAGCCCAGGATACAGTGGGTGCTCAATAAATATTTGTTAAAAGGCTGAATGAATGATTGAAAGTAAATTATAATATATGTGGGTTGGTGGAAAAATAAGGTAAATATTTGAACCTGAATTTTTGGTATCTTACTCCATGGTATGTTTAAACTTTGAGTGCAGTGGAATGCTGGCCTGAGTCTATCCTGACATCCCATCTATCACAGAGGTACTTCTTTAATTATAGATCCTTTTCTGGTTACTATGTCCCCTGCTAAACAAATTCCTCCAGAACCTAGGGACTGAAGACAGCCATTTTATTTTGATCATGATATATCAGTCAGAAATTTGTGAAGGGCTCAGCTGGTCAGTTCACACTTGGGGATTCTCATGCAGTTGTAGGCAGATATCACCTCACTCACGTGGCTGGCCGCTGAAGCTGGCCGCTGTCAGGGAGCTCAGCTGGGGCTGTCTACGGGAGCGTCTACACGTGGCCTTGCCAACATGCTGGTCTCAGGGCAGCAGGCTTCCGACGAGGAGGCTGGCATCCCCTGAAGCCCATGTCTCAAGGCAGCTGGGAGCAAGCTGCATGGTCTTTTCTGCGTTAACTCTGGAAGTCACTCCGTGTCACTTGGCGAAGCAGTCACAGGCCTACCCAGATTCAAGAGGAAAGAACTTAGACCCCCAGCTTTTTTTGTGCAAGTGTCAAAGAATTTGGGGTGACGTTTTTAAACCATCACCCTGCTTCAGACAAAAATAAAAAATTTGTTAATTTAGGTAGTAAATCTTTTAAGCCTGAAGTTTAATTTGTTTTTTTAAAAAAGATTTAATGTCTTATCTATCATTTCATTAAATATTTCCAACTCATATCATTGTTTTGATTAATATGTTTTGGTGTTGTGATTTCATGCTTTATTCTTGAATAACTTAATAATAAAGCTTTATTTCATTTTAAGCAAAACTTGCATAGAAGCCATTCTCTTTTTTTTTTTTTTTTTAAGATTTTATTTATTTATTCGACAGAGAGAGAGACAGCCAGCGAGAGAGGGAACACAAGCAGGGGGAGTGGGAGAGGAAGAAGCAGGCTCATTGCAGAGGAGCCTGATGTGGGGCTCGATCCCATAACGCCAGGATCACGCCCTGAGCCGAAGGCAGACGCTTAACCGCTGGGCCACCCAGGCGCCCCAGAAGCCATTCTCTTTTAAAATTAAATGTTTTAGATAATTCCATTGTAATGGAAATATCTCAAGATCAGGATCAGTTTCAACTTATTCTGGTTATTTTTTTTTTAAAGATTTATTTATTTATTTGACAGAGATAGAGACAGCCAGCAAGAGAGGGAACACAAGCAGGGGCAGTGGGAGAGGAAGAAGCAGGCTCATAGCAGAGGAGCCTGATGTGGGGCTCGATCCCATAATGCCGGGATCACGCCCTGAGCCGAAGGCAGATGCTTAAGCGCTGTGCCACCCATGTGCCACTCAACTTATTCTGATTATTAACCCCAGTTAAAATTATCCTATATAATATAATTTCCTTTCCATCAAAATTTTAGCTTCAGGAATGTTTAAATTATTATTTGAAAAAGTTAAGTATCTTTCTGAGTAAAGACAGTTGATGTAATATATTGTAACATATTTTTTGTAGATCAGGCTCTACCATACAGAAATAATATTATTTCTAATGACACCTTAGAATTGACCACCCTAGTAAATCTCTGTTAAATTGGCCCACTGTTGGATATTTATTGTTTGTGATATTCTAGTTTGATTGGGTAATTTTATCATTTGGTTAATGATTTCTAAATTTCCAGTAGCATATATATTTTTCTCAGAAATCTCTTCTGGATTGAGGTTCTGCATACCCTGAAACAGAGGGTTTAGATAGCTTTTATGATGTGCCTTTTCCCGCCTCTGGCTCAGGTAACTAAATTCTGGGCTTATTCATTCATGTGAATGACTAATCCCTTTTTAAATCTTCCTAAGCTATTTGCCTCAATAATATTCTCTACTATAAGATTCAGAGGCTAATTATAGGCTACCTGGCAAATTACTTCCCTTTTTGTGGTGTCGATTCTTACCTTATTTCCTCACATGATTATTGGCCATACTCAGTGTTCCTGAAGCTCATTAGCTCTGAATGGTAGGTGGCAAGTAAAATCACTTCAGCCTTTTCCTCTGGTTGCTTAACAATTTAAAATAACAGGTAAAATAAAACAATTGCTCATAGTATTTCACCAGCATTTTGTTTCCTTTGACAACACCATTTTTTTTTTCTGATGTTCCCTGTTTGGTTAATTAGTTGATGTTTAAGTAGAACTGTGGGATCAAATCAGAAGTGATTTTGATATGGCCTGCTCCTAGTGCACCTCTTTTATGTAAACATATGACCTGGGTGAGGAAAGTGAATTTCTTCACATAGTTCTGTACAGAGTAGGTTTTGTTTTGTTCTGTTCTTAAAAATTCTCCAGCCAGAGATGACCATGGTGGGAAATGACAGGTACAATCCCAAGAGTTCTTATTTAATCCTGCTTTTGACTAGTTTTATCCTTAACTTCAGTGGTTTTTTTTTAAAATTTTCTTATGTTATCACTTTTGCTCCTCGTGGTTGTGAAAGATACGGTTTGAAAAGAATAGGCTTCTAAAAATAAGGAAAAATATTCTGTGTCCAGTGTGTTGGTGCTTTATGCTAAAATTGCATGTATATGTGTGAAGGTCTAAAGATCGTTTATTGATGTATCATAAGAGGATTATTTGCTTATCTTGATTTGTAAAAATCTAAGTGTAGTCATTTGCAGGTAAATTCGTGTATTTCAGGTGTAATTTGAATCAACCAAAATAGACATCCCTTGGGTTTACATTTTAGTTGTTAGTTTTTAATGCCACCTACTGAGTCATTGAGGCTTCACCCTTAAGATGAAGGGAGGGCTTTGGGGCGCCTGGGTGGCTCAGTTGGTTAAGTGTCTGCCTTCGGCTCAAGTCATGATCACAGGGTCCTGGGATGGAGTCCCGTATTGGGCTCCCTACTCAGCGGGGAGCCTGCTTCTCCCTCTCCTCCCCACTCCTGATCTCTCTCTCTTTCTTTCACTATCTCTGTCTCTCTCTCAAATAAATAAATAAAATCTTAAAAAAAAAAAAAAGATGAAGGGAGAGCTTAGAAGGAATGCTGGGAAAGAAAACACTTGGAAGAATAGTAATTTTTCCCAATACTTTTTTTTTCTTTAGATTTCAGGATTTTTAGAAAATACTGTTTGTTCAGATAGGGTTTTTTCTTTAAAAAGTATATCTACAAACCTTAAAAACTTGGAAACAGTTTTCTATCCCACTTAAAAATCATCCAAGTGAATTTTTTTGGAGTTTTTAACCCATTTGTTAAAAAATTTATCATTTTCTGATTAGTTGTAAGAATAGTTAATTGATACTAGGGAAGATGTAAATATATTAGCTGAATTTCAGCACCATTCTTTGTGTAATTGGTAGATGAGACACAAAATAATGATTTAGTAAGTACAGGCAACTCCACTTTTTTGTGTCTCTATGCCCGCGTGGAGGTGTTTTTTCAGTTCTGACAGTCATTAGACAATGTATCAAAATAAATTGAACACAGACCTTACAGCATCAGTATCACCAAATGCTGAATGAAGATCTCTACAAATAAGGAAGCTAGTTCTAATGTATTCCTTTCACAATTATTAATATTTTTATTAGTAATAGATATTTTATATCATTAACTAAAAGATAAGATGAAGATGCTAAAAAAATTCATTGGAACTTTTAGATTATTTCGTTCAAATATCCCTTTGGCTTGTTATAATCTAGATGTGTTGGACAGTGCCCTATTGGTTTGCTCAGGGTGCTAATGAGGCCAAGACCAAGCAGGCAGTCTCCTCACAGGCTGGTTAATGATATGCTGATCTGTGGCCCTAAACTACCTTAACTCTGCACAGTCATATCATAAATTGACTGCTTCTGAACATAAGACTGGCTGAAACAAGAAGGAAGAATTGCTATTTATCTTATCACCACTTCTGGAAGAACAACTTGAAGCACATGTTCCAATAGATAATCAGTGAGTTACAGAGATGTTTACATTGAGAAATCTTCTCCACTGGCAAGATTTTTTTTTTTTAATTTTATTATATTATGTTAATCACCATATAGTACATCCCCAGATTCCGATGTAAAGTTTGATGCTTCATTAGTTGCGTATAACACCCAGTGCACCATGCAATACATGCCCTCCTTACTACCCATCACCAGTCTATCCCCTTCCCCCACACCCTCCCCTCTGAAGTCTTCAGTTTGTTTCTCATAGTCCATAGTCTCTCATGTTTCATTCCCCCTTCTGATTACCCCCCTTTTCTTTATCCCTTTCTTCCCCTACCGATCATCCTAGTTCTTATGTTCCATAGATGAGAGAAATCATATGATAATTGTCTTTCTCTGCTTGACTTATTTCACTTAGCATTATCTCCTCCAGTGCCGTCCATGTTGCAGCAAATGTTGAGAATTCGTTCTTTCTGATAGCTGAGTAATATTCCATTGTATATATGGACCACAGCTTCTTAATCCAGTCATCTGTTGAAGGGCATCTCGGCTCCTTCCATGATTTGGCTATTGTGGACAATGCAGCTATGAACATTGGGGTGCATATGGCCCTTCTCTTTACTACGTCTGTATCTTTGGGGTAAACACCCAGTAGTGCAATGGCTGGGTCATAGGGTAGTTCAATTTTTAACTTTTTAAGGGACCTCCACACTGTTTTCCAGAGTGGCTGTACCAACTTGCATTCCCACCAACAATGTAGGAGGGATCCCCTTTCTCCACATCCTCTCCAACAATTGTTGTTTCTTGCCTTGTCTATCTTTGCCATTCTAACTGGCGTAAGGTGGTATCTCAGTGTGGTTTTGATTTGAATTTCCCTGATGGCTAATGATTTTGAACATTTTTTCATGTGTCTGTTAGCCATTTGTATGTCTTCATTGGAAAAGTGTCTGTTCATATCTTCTGCCCATTTTATGATTTGTTTATTTGTTTCTCGTGTATTGAGTTTGAGAAGTTCTTTGTAGATCTTGGATACCAGTCCTTTATCTGTGGTGTCCTTTGCAAATATATTCTCCCATTCCGTGGGCTGTCTCTTAGTTTTTTTGACTGTTTCCTTGGCTGTGCAGAAGCTCTTTATCCTGATAAAGTCCCATAAGTTCATTTTATCTTTTATTTCTCTTGCCTTTGGAGATGTGTCGTGAAAAAGGTTGCTCTGGCCGATGTCATAGAAGTTGTTGCCTATGTTCTCCTCTAGAATTTTGATGGATTCCTGTCTCACATTGAGGTCTTTCATCCATTTGGAGTTTATTTTTGTGTATGGTGTGAGAGAGTGGTCAAGTTTCATTCTTTTGCATGTAGCTGTCCAATTTTCCCAGCACCATTTATTGAAGAGACTGTCTTTTTTCCACCGGATGTTTTTTCCTGCTTTATCAAAGATTAGTTGCCCAAAGAGCCGAGGGTCCATTTCTGGGTTCTCTATTCTGTTCCATTGGTCGATGTGTCTGTTTTTGTGCCAGTACCATGCTGTCTTTGTGATCACAGCTTTGTAGTACAGCTCGAAATCCGGCATTGTGATGCCCCCAGCTTTGTTTTTCCTTTTCAACAGTTCCTTGGAGATTCGGGGCCTTTTCTGGTTCCATACAAATTTAAGGACTATTTGTTCCAGTTCTTTGAAAAATGTCCTCGGTATTTTGATCGGGATAGCATTGAAAGTGTAGATTGCTCTGGGTAGTATGGACATTTTAACTATGTTAATTCTTCCAATCCATGAGCATGGAATATTTTTCCATCTTTTTATGTCTTCCTCAATATCTTTCAAAAGTGATCTATAGTTTCTAGCATATAGGTCCTTTACGTCTCTGGTTAAGTTAATTCCAAGGTAACGCATGGTTTTTGGTGTTATTGTAAATGGGATGGATTCCCTAATTTCTCTTTCTTCAGTCTCGTTATTCGTGTATAGAAATGCAACTGATTTCTGGGCATTGATTTTGTATCCTGCCACCTTACTGAATTGTTCTATAACTTCTAATAGTTTGGGAGTGGATTCCTTTGGGTTTTCCATATAGAGTATCATGTCATCTGCAAAGAGAGACAGTTTGACTTCTTCTTTGCCGATTTGGATACCTTTGATCCCTTTTTGTCTTCTGATTGCTGTTGCAAGGACTTCTGGTACTATGTTGAATAATAGTGGCGAGAGCACTGGCAAGATTTTCTTTCACTGTGGTCAAGCTATAAAGATCTGTTCTCCAGTATTCAGTTGGGTTTAAAGGAATCAAAGGGGAGGAGGGAGCAAGAGTACCCTTATTCTATTAAAAATATTTACAGAACACAGAATATTTGCTTTAGCACTATGCTAATCACTATGAGAAGTGACAATGTATCCCCATAAGTAGTCTGTGATCTGTCCTTGTGGCAATTTTAGAAATTCAGTAGGTGAAAAATAAGCTCTCCGGGCAAAGATTAAGGAATGTTTATGACTAAATTGTGTGATGCTAATTGTTGACTTATGTGGTTCTAGGAAGGAAAGCTGTGTTTATGGGACTAGAAAAACTTTGAACTTGGCTATTGTTTAAAAAATAGTTTATGGTGCATAGGGAGAGAAGGGGGTTAGGGATAGGGCATCTCTCCAAGTAAAGTGGAGTGAGCAAGCACACATATACACTCAGAAACACACCTGTGGAAATAGGGTGTGCAAGCCACCATGACTAGAGAGAGAAGCTCAGGTGGCTAGTATGGCAAATAAGGTGGAGCGATGAGAGCTGAATGGTGAGCAAGAGTCAGCAGAACAAAGACCTCAGCACAGAGCTGAGCACCACAGGCAGAGTGTCCCAGCATCCTTCTTTTTCAAGAACAGAGAACCAAGAGGAACCTGATTGGAAATGGCTCACAGAGGTAGATGCAGGCTAGATCATGTAGAGTAGTGTTGCCCTGCTGTGGAATTGGTGCGTTATTCCAAGTGTGATGGGAACAGTCACTGGACCATTTGGTAGAACTGTAAAATGACAATGCTTTAAAAACATTCTGGCTTCTGTGGGGAATGAATTGTGTTTGAGGAGTGGGGTGATAAGGAGAGCAGCGGGGACGTGGATTGGAGGCAGGTGCAGGTGTCCAGAGCAGAGATGACAGTGGTTTGAACAAGTGTGCCAACATTGGAGGTGGTTCTGTCTCCTGTCCTATCGCTTTTCAGGCTTTGCCTTCACAAGGTTTGGGAATGCATTGCCTTTGGCACAACAGAATGTCATGCCTGTCCTTGCAGCCTTTCTATTCAGAAGCCCCAAGATGTACAACTCCATGCATCAGCTACAGTCTTTATCTTTCAAGCAGCATTGGATTAACCTCTGTTCACCTTGATTCCTTCTCACATTTTACCTGTCTGGGATGGATTTGTTTGTGTGTTTGGTTGGTTGGTCCTAATTGTTTGGTTCCAAAGACACCATGTAAAATGTCACCAGTCAAAAAATATGAAAATATCTGTTGAATAGATGTCCATAGTTGTTATTTTACTGATTGTTAGAATCAATTTATCAAGGAAATTGAGTTGTCCTCCGCTCATTTTTTGCACTTTGCTCTTTTTAATCCTTCCTCAATTTACTCTCAACAGTTTGCTTTCATCATTATTTAAAACAAATAGGAACTCATACCCTACTTTCCCATAGGTCTTACTGGTCAACCTTCAATTCTAAGCGGAAGTTATTAGAATTCTTTGGTAATTCTATTTAGTTCTTGTCCTTACTTTGAAAAATTGTTTTGAATGACTGTCATGTGCTTCCTCAGTCAATTCCTATCTTATTACACATGCTCATCTCTTCTAATTCTTGTTTTCGTAACAGTTCCCTTTCAGTGTCACTTCCACTTCCTCTACCTTTAATGGGAAAGGCCTGGGGTCAGGGCTTATCCATGCAACGCTGTTTTATTTTTGGTTGTGGCTGTCCTTTCCTTGTTTTTAGTAAGAGTCCACTGAGAAAGCAACTACTTACGCAAAGATTGGCTTTGTTGATTTTATACTGAGTAGCTGAGTTTCCCCTCAGCCTATATTTTCATTTGTTTATTTCAGAGCATCTTGAAGTGTTTTCTCTAATGACACTTTTATTATTGATCGTAAAACCAGAAATATTTCAGTTGAAGTAATAAAATGTCGATGTGATTTTATTAAAAAATTATGAGAATACCTCAAGTATTTATCTTTAAGATAGATTTGATTTCTTTCTTGCAGGTTGCCTAGATTTTAGAAGAATATAAACCCTATACATTTGTATCATGACAGGTTTTTCAGTTGTCTCTTCATAAACTCTTACCACTGGATAAAAGTAATTTATGGAACAGTAGTCTTTACTAAATTAAAATATTTTCAAATTAGATAGGGTGAATAGTCATACTGGGTGGTGTGTAGGAGTACTTTAATGTTTATGAAACAATTTGAGAAAAAGTAATTTAAAAAATAGACTTTATTTTATGTTTAGAATATTCAGTAAGTTTATAATGCCTTATTTCAATTCTTTGCAAAGAATTTAACTATTCCCCCCACCCTGTATTAATCTTCAAGAATCAAATCACTTCAAAGTGAATTAAGTATTTTTCTTCTATAAATATGAATAGGATTTGATTTTGGGATCTCAGCACTTTAACATTTTTTTCTCAGGAGTACTTATTTTATTGAAAAAGAGACGCTAGTTCATAAGGTAATACAAAATATTTTCCAATGTTTATTTCACTTTATAGACACTTTAATATTTTCTGTAGCAAAAATGTGGTTGATACCCAATTTATGGAAAAATTTCACAGTCTAAACCCCATCCTCAACCACCCAAAAAAGTATTCCTGCATTGCATTTTGTATAAATAACACATTTATGTAATAATTTATAGCCATTACCATCTTGTAGACTATTTATCCCTAATAATATATTTACATATGATCCTGTTGTAGGTCTTACCTGGAAACAAACAACTGTTTTACTTAGGTACCTACATTCTAAAACCTTTAAAATTTTTCTATATGATATGCAACCACTTGTTTCCCAAGTTACCTTGGATACATCATTGATATATTTATACAGAAAAGAGTGTCATAAGTTGATGCCATTATAGGGTATGTGGAAGTAATTTACTCAGTTTCTGATAAGAAGAATGAAAATGGGTTTGCATTACTTGGATGTTATCTTTGAGTGAGATTGAAGAACTGTGAAGGGAAGTCATTCATCTTTCCTTGGCTAGCAAGTTGCTGTCAGTGAGAAAAGGGAAGAAGTAGACGTAACTGTCATAGTAGAAGGTCCACTTTTTAAAGTACTTTGTTGTAAAGGAAAAAAAATGCTTTCTGTATATTTCCTGTTCACCGCTTCAGCCTCCTTGCTCCAAGCTACCTTCTTTCCAATCACACATTTACCTGAACAGAGATGACCCGTAAGAAATATTAATACTAATACTGGTCATTCTAGTCCATCTTCATGATAACCTTCACTTTTGTAAGGGGGAGGTGCATAATAGTGATCTTTCGTTCCTAGTAAAATTAATTAATTAGTTTCCTCCTGGACCAGTAAAAAGAGGCTTGGAGTTAGGAGATTTGAGTTTCAGTTTTTGCCATATAATAACCATATAAGCCCTGGAAAAGACATTTAATGGGTTGGTGTATAAGAAAGCTTGCACATTGCACAAGGTGTTTATATTATGAAGCTGTATTGGTTTCATAAAGGCAGACTTGCAGAATACAAAGACAAGAGAAAGGATATTGTAGTTCCATGTCCCTCATTAATACTAATTTTTAAAATCCTAAATAAAATGCTAGCAAATAAAATTCAGCAGATGCATTTTTAAAAAGCCACTTTTACATGACAATCAATGAGAATTTATCTTAGGAATGCTGATATGATTTACTTAACATCAACAAATCTATTTCATATTGCTTATCATATTTATAGTTTGGAGAGAAACCATATACTAATTTTAGTAGATGAAGAAATAGCATTCATTCAAATAAAAAATAACATGTTTGTTAGGCTTTTATGGATATATCAAAAGCTTATACTAAATATCAAACTTAGTGGTGAAACCTTAGAAGCAGAAAAAGTTAATGATTCTTGCTATCACTGTTACTGTGTAGCTTTATTGTGGATACCTTAGCCAATGCAATAGAAGAAAGACAGACAGACATATGGTCTGGAAAGGAAGAGAATAAATAGTCTTTATTTTTAGAGGATAAGATTACCTAAGTAGAATATCCAAGAGAATCCAGAGATAAACTATCAGAACCAATAAGAGAGTTTTGTAGATTTACTAGCTACAGGAGCAGTTCTCAGAAATCTTGGTATACTATTCACCAGCCAGAACCAAGAAGAAGCAGAAATTATCATACAGGTTCCTAGAAGTAAATCTAAAGACATGCATGATCTTTACACAGAAAATATTACTCATTGAGGGAAATAAAAGAAGATCTGAATTAATGGAGAGATTGGTCCCATTGAGTGGAAAGATGAAATGTCTAAAGATGTCAGTTTTCCTGGTTAACCTATACATTTAATGTATATCAACAGATTCATGTATTGAAAATAAAGTTTTGGGGGGGTGCTCAGTAGTTTAAGCCTCTGCCCTTGGCTCAGATCATAATCTCTGTGTCCCGGGATCGAGCCCTGTGTCCAGCTCCCTGCTCAGTGGGGAGTCTGCTTCTCCCTTTCCCTCTGTCCCTTGGTTTGGGCTCTCTTTCTCTCTCAAATGAATTAAAAAAAAAAAAAGAAAAGAAAGGTTTGGGATTAACAAAGAAATTTTGAATAAATAGGGAGGGAAAATTTGCCCACCTATATATCAAGATGTTTTAAAAATAAGTTAATTATAGGACATCTGGGTGGCTCAGTTGGTTAAGCGTCTGCCTTCGGCTCAGTTCATGATCCCAGGGTTCAGGAATCGAGTCCACAATCGGGCTTCTTGCTCAGGGGGGAGTCTGCTTCTCCCTCTGCCTCTGCCTGCTGCTCCCCCTGCTTGTGTGCTCTCCTCTCTCTCTGACAAAAAAAATAAATAAAATCTTTAAAATAATAAGCTAATTAATACTGTAGTATTTTCATAGATGTACATAAATCAGTAGAACAGAAAAAAGAGCTAAAGAATGAGACCCAGTTGTATACAGGGTCTTGGGACATAATGGAGATTTTTACATAAATCGATGAGGATAGAGTGGACATTTCAGTAAATGTGCAAGGATGATTAGGCTTTTCATGTAAAAATTAAATAAGGTGATCTCAACATATAGAGAAATGAAGCCCAGATATATTAAAGTCCTCTCTGTATAAGTCAAATTTTAAATCTATTAGTAGAGTAGATTTTCAGATGTCTTTGTAACCTTGGTATAAGAAAAGATTTCTTAGGTAGCACCAAGAAATACAACTTTAAAAGAAAATGACTTATTTCATCTCAGTGAAAAATCTCTGAGGGAAGAAAATAATACTTTCAAGTAAGGTAAAGGGTAAGTCACATCTTGGGAAAATAGTTTTAGAATATATATTATATATGTATATAATGACATATATAATCATATATATATTATGACATATATATGTCATAAAGGATTATTATCCTTGTATATAGAAACTTCTTCAAATCAATGAGAAAAAGATCATTGAGTGGAAAAATGCAAAGTTTAGTAAGTGGCCAATAACACATACAAAAAAAGTTCATACTCATTATTAGGGACTGAATATGATTTATATTATTGAGGGAAACAAGTTAACAACAACAAAATGAGATAATACTTTGTGCTTAGAGTGGCAAGATCAAAAAGTCTAATACAAACCAAGTGCTGGTTAGGATATGGGGAAAACGGGCTGTTCAGGAACTGCCTGTTTCCAGGAAACTCCTGCATATGTGTGAGAGGTATGTGAAAGGCTATGTATTGCAACATTATTTGTAATGGTGAAAAATTGGAAATGAATTTCCATCATTAGGAAATGGATGAGTGAATTTTCATGTATTCACAAAGTAAAATATTCAACTGCACTTAAAGTTAAGTAAATATATATATTAACATAAATATATATATTGAAAATACAGTGTTATGTAAAAAACAACCATGTATCAGAATTTAAACTATTTCAAGGCAGTGAAATTTTAAAACACAGAGAAAGTCATGATACATTGTTCAGAGATATGTGTTTAATGTAGTATAAAAAAAAACATAAAGCAGATTTATTAGAGTGTCTAAGGAAAAAGACAGGGATGGCAAGGAATTGTATTTTTTATCTATGCTGTTTTATTCTTTTATATAGAAATAGGAAGCAGAATGATAAAATATTAACATTTGCTAATAATGGGTATTGTGAACATGTGTATGTTACATTAATCTTTTTTTTAGTATTTGATTTTTAGAAAATAAATATTTTTATTTTTAAAGTTCATTTTAAACACTGAGCTATCCTTATAAAATCAGGGATAATGAGCACTATATTCTTCAAGATTGTTCTCTGTTTTTGTTTTTTTTTTAGAGATGGAGAGAGAGAGGGCAGGGGAGGGACAGGAGAGGGACAGAGGGAGAGGGAGACAGAGAATCTTAAGCAGGCTCCATGCCTAGCGCAGAGCCCAACTCTCAGCTCTTATTTCACAACCCTGAGATCATGACCTGAGCCAAAACCAAGAGTCAGAGGCTTAACCAACTGAGCCATCCAGGTGCCCCAAACGCCTTCCCTTCTTTTGTGACTTTGTTTTTGGTTATTGCCGTGTTGGCCTTTTTTTTTTTTTTTTCACTTTGGGAAGGATGCCATTTTGTGGTCAGAGGAAGGGGAGGACAACCAGTAGGCAAGACTTCCTTTGATGTTATTTTCAAAAACTGATCTCAAGTATCTTCTGGATTTTTACAAAGATAGTGTATGCATGGTTTCCATCATTGATCCCTTTTCCCCAGTTGTCCTCAGCCTTTGCTTTAATCTGTTTTGATTATTGTGTGTCATTGCTGTAATTGGGCCTAATCATTTCAAATAGATTTTTTTTTAGTCTGAATTAAACCATTCTTTCCATTTGTGCAAGAGCTTCTTTGTCTTGCTTACTGAAAACAATTTTCCAACATCAGTTCCTTCTGTCTTCTATATCATGGGTTGGCAAATATTTTCAGTAAAGAGCCAGATAGTAAATATTTTAGGTTTTGCAGGCCAAGAAGCAAAATCAAGCATATTATATAAGAACTTATAAGAGAAAAAAACACAATTCCACATATGTTTTTATTGACAAAATTGAAGACATAATAATAGCTTTTTTAATATTTGTAATACAGATCTACTATGAAAAGGAATAAAATTCTTTCTTTTGGGATAAGATTTTTGCTTAATTGGGATTCATAATATTCCCTATCATCAGTATTAATTGCAAATATTCATCTGTTACAGCATATCTGTACTGAGATTTTACATATTTTATCTTTAAGATATCTTTTTACACAGATAAGTATTGCCAAACATTGATAGCATCCCTCTCGCATGTATTCATATTCATTATTTGGTAGTCCTTTATAGAATTCTATTAAATTTTTCTCTTGATATTTACCTTTTAGAATGGTGCATGACAAATTAATTATTTCCAACTTAAGGGTAGGGAGAAGCTCCTCAAATTGCACAGTTCAATGTAGTTTTAAAAACATCCTTATGGAAATGTATTTCATATGTCATACAGTACACCTATTTAAAGTGGATAATTAAATGTTATTTAGTATCACAGGCTTGTGAGACCATTACCACTGTCTAATTTTTGAACATTTTAGTTCATTCTTAGAGAAACCTCATACCCATTAACAGTCACTCTCTGTCCCCTCCTGTCCATGCCCCCTGTCCAAGAAACCATATAAACAGAATCATACAATGTGTGGTTTTTTTGATTTCTTGAAATATGGAAATTTCCATTGCACCGCATCAAGATGCAAAAAATGGTATTGGAATTATAGTTTGAGTTCAGAAAATATATCTGCTGTAAATTTGTGTGGGAATGGCAATTTTCTTGTTTTAATTTTTGATAGTATGAGAAATTTATAAAGCCATTTGACATTACTTGTGACCTAAATGTTAGTTGTCAAAATGATTTTGCTGCAGTATACCTTCTGCATATAAGTGCTATAGTTCCTGTGATTTTAGGTTGAATTCATTAATAGCTGTTGTAAAGTTTTCAGTAAAAGTGGATTCCAAAGATGGTTAAAAATGATTGTTTTCATTCAGAAAAATCTCAACCTGACTATTCATAACGCCTAATTTTCCTATCACTTCATACTCAGCCGTTGACTCCTCAAGTGACAATAAGCCCTATCTGTCCATCTATTGACACATGAAGAGCCAAGGACAACGACTTGAAATCATTTGCTTTGTTTTTAAATTGACTATTGATTTTGCTTCCAATTTCTTCAACTGTTTGCGAACAGTGTTCTCACCAAAAGGCTAAGTGTCTAGAAACCTATCTTCGGCAGCTGCAATATAACATAATCGAGTTAACTCATAATTGGTAAACAGCTTTCTTTGGTTGTCTCACAGATATGCCATTTGAAAACTTTGCTTTGGCTACAGCGATTTTAGTTTTTACGTTTTGTGAAGACATTCTGCTGTGATGTGATAATTGTTTTAAATTTTCTAAGTTTTATAACCATCGTTTTCCTCTGAGTTGGAAATATTTTGATGAGTCCTTGGGCTGGTAATGTTGACAAATGTCGTATCCTTTTAGAATAGCTGTGGTATTAGTTCAGGACAAACAAAATGCTTTGTCACCTAATTCAGTAACAAAATAATCCACGCTCTACCGTGCTTTCTAAGCAAGACATTTGAAGTCCATTTTGTCTTCTTTTGACATGTACATTGGTAATAAATAATAAAATGTCACATTACAACACCACCCAGGGCACTTGAAATGCTGTCAAGTTATAACTATCACTGTGATTCATAGTGCACTGAGCAGCAGTAGGAATCATTAAAATGTCACATATGATCTCTTATCACACTTCAGCTCTGCCATTGTTGAACAAAAGTGGCCATAGACAATGCATAAATGATGAGCATGGCTGTGTTCCAATAAAGCTTTATTTGTGGACACTGAAATATGAATTTGATATAATTTTCCTATGTTGTGATGTATTATTCTTCTTTTGATATTTATTTTCAATATTTAGATCATTCAATCATTTCAATCATTTAGATCATTTCAATCATTTAGATCACTCAGTCATTTCAATCACTTAGAGATGTAGCTCACTTATAGCTCTTGGGCTGTATAAAACAGTTAACAGGCCAGATTTGGCCTTTGCTGAACTCTGTCCTATATCATTGATTTTTCCCTTTATTGGATCTTTTTCAGAAGCCTACAAGCCAGCTGTTATTGCTATTTTCTTATTTCTTTTTTTTATTTTTTTAAAGATTTTATCTGTAAGTAATCTCTACACAAAATGTGGGACTGAAATTTACAATTTCTGGATCTAGAGTCACATGCTCTACTGACTGAGCAAACTAGGAGCCCCATTGCTATTTTCTTTAAAAAAAAAAAGAAAAAGAAAAGAAAAGGAAAGAAGAGAAAAGAAAAGGAACAAAATAAAAAGAAATAAAAACCCTTGTATGGCCGCATTTTCCCTTGTAGCTAGTATTCCTTTCTCTGCTCTCCTTATAGTCCAATTCTTTGCAAAAGCTTATACTCCTAGCCCTTCTTTCCATTGTCTCTTGGACACACTTTACTCAAGCTTTGCTTCTACCTCTCCCCTGTAACTGCCCTTGTAAAGGTCACCATTGACCTTCATATTGCTTAATCTAATCGTTATTTTTTTGCTCTTACATTTTGTACTTGATTTCTCAATGGTATTTGACATAATCGATGACTTCCTCCCTTTGAAACACTTTCTTCATGTTGCTTCAAGGATACCATAGTCTCTTGATTCTCCTCCTTCCACACTAGATATTTCCTTTATGATTCTTTGTTAATTCCTCCCTTTCTGAGTTACTTCTTAACTTGGAACTCTTAACAGTCAATGGTCCTCTCTCTCCTGTTTCTGCTCACTGCTCTTATCATCTCATCCAGTTTCTGGGAAATATGCCATTGATTCTCTAATCTGTATCTCCAGCTTGGGCTGTTCCGCCGAACTCCAGACTGCGTCGTCCATCTGTGTGATACATCCCTACTTGGATGTGCTATAGGCACCTCAAATTTAGCATGTGAAAAACTCAGCTCTTTAGATTTCCCTCTACACCTGTTCCACCCGGAATGCCCCCCATTTCACTTGATGGCCATTGCACTTTTCCAGTTGCTTAGACAAAAACTTGGGAATCAATTTAGACTCTTCTCTTTTTCTCACATTACATTCTTCTATTTCATGCAGTACTATTAGCTCTACCTTTAAAGTCTATGTGAGAATCCAGACACTTCTCACCATTTTCACTGCTACCACTGTGAACCAAACCACTATAATTTCTAGCTGGGTATCCAGCAATAATATCTTAACTATTCCCCCTGCTTCTCCCCTTGCACCTTTGTAAAATGATCTCAAGAATGAAGCCACAGGGATCTTTTAAAAATGTAAGATCTGACATGTTACTCCTTTACTATGGTTCCTCAAAGTCCCGAAGGCCCTCCATGATCTGTGACCCTCTGATCCCTGTGGTTTGCCTTTTGACTTCTCTGACTCCTTCTCCCATTCCTCCTGGCATGGCTCGCTCAAGATCCAGCTTCCTGGGACTCTGCTGTTCCTCATTCACATCAAGCTCTTGTTCACGTTAGGACCTTGCAGTGGCTGTTTACTCTCGCTAGATGCGTTCTTTCCCTGATACTTACATGACTAACTTCTCTCTGCTTCCTGTCCTTGGTCAAATGTCAACTTCTCCTGGTGGCCTCCTCCCAGCTCCCCATTTAAAAATGCTTACCCTCATGCCCACATGAGCATTCTAAATCCTCTCTTAATCTGCTCTATTTTTCCATACCCTTATTCCTTCCTAATAATGTACATTTTACTTACTTATTGTATTTATTTTTATTGTCTTTCTCTCCCTGCAAGATTATAAGCCATGAGGATAAGGATTTTGTTTTGTTGTGTTCATTTTGTTTGTTTTATGAGGCTTGAGTACTTGACACATAGTAGATACTCAACAGATGTTTGTTTTAAATGTAGCCTTGAATATGATTTTCTAAATTATTTTTCTGGCTCTAGAATTATAAGATTTTAGAAGATATTATAAACTGGAAGGGATTTTATTTATCAATAGTCTCTAGACCTGTGCTGTCTGATAATGACATGGTGCTATTTAATTATAAATTTAAATTAAAATTAAATAAAAGATTCAATTCCTCCAGTCTCCATAGCAACATTTCAAGTGTTCCTATGACCAGCGGCTACAATGTTTGACAGCACGGGTATGGAACTTTTCCATTATCACAAAAACCTCTATTGGACAGTATGGCTCTGGGCCCTTGGAGCCAGGTAGATTTCCTAAGGTCATATAGGTCATTAGTCCAGAATTGGGACTGAATCCAAGGGACCCAAATGATTTAGGAAAATTACAAAGCAGTGCTTCTTATATGATGGCCCTAGGGATCTTGTTCACATTGCAGATTCTGATTCAGTGAGTCTGGGATAAGACTCAAGTTCTGCATTTCTTCCAAGCTCCAAGGTGATGCCAGTACTGCTGGTCTAGGAGTCACACCTGGAGTAGTGAGGGTGAAGAGCACGCTGCCAATGTCAAGAAATAATCCCTTTCAATATTATTTTAGTAGAAAATTTATTCATTTTTATCACAAATATATACTTTTATTGTTAGGATAATGTTTCCTAAATAAAACTAGCTGGTATCTTTAATACTGGCCTCACACATAGCTACATAGAGTAAAGCGTGCTCCCTATTCTCAGATGAAAGCTTCATAAATAATACATAGTCAAGCAGGAGAAAGCAAGAAACTGAGACGCTGTAGAACATTCATTTTAAGAATGTACCTGACATAGGATGCTTTGTGACGCTTTGTATTTCCAGTGGTGTGTAGATGTGATGTTAGGTAAGAGCCACTCTGCTGATTCCTAGAGCAAAATAACAGATTATGTTAGTTCTCTTGGGTTTGTATAATGAAAGTTTAGAATAGTGTCAGGGTGGGGGAGGTTTTCCTAGTTGAAACTGGGTTTTTATTGTTGTTCAGAATTTGGATTTGGTTTTAGAAAAGTGTGAAATTAACTTTTGAATGATAAAATTTCATTGGGGATTTCTTTTCCAAGTCTGTAAAGAATAATTATTCAGCAGGGTATTATGATTTGTTGTAATATCATCTGTGGTCAAATTCTGACTTTAAAGTACTTGGAAGTTTAATGAACTTACCCTTACTTGCTAATAAAGCTGATCAGCTTCTTTTACCTAGAACAGTTTGTTTCTTCGATGATGTCATAGTTAGGTATCAATAAAAGACATTGTTGTGAAGCCTTCTGAATTCTCCAATTTAACAGAATATTTGTGCATTTTATAAGGCTGAGAAACCAATATCATTGGCTCTGCCTTACACTAGGATTATTTGCAAATTTATAGAACATCATGGAGTAATAAATATGAAGTAACAATGATCTTCAAAATGAAAAATGTGTGTGCTATCATATGAACTTTCTTTTGCTCTGTACTGGTAGGCCAGTTATTCCTAAAGTTGACTTAACATAGACATGTGTGAGGGACCTATTAAAAATAGATTCCTGGGGTGCCTGGTTGGCACAGCGGTTAAGCGTCTGCCTTCGGCTTAGGGCGTGATCCCGGTGTTATGGGATCGAGCCCCACATCAGGCTCCTCCGCTATGAGCCTGCTTCTTCCTCTCCCACTCCCCCTGCTTGTGTTCCCTCTCTCGCTGGCTGTCTCTATCTCTGTCGAATAAATAAATAAAATCTTAAAAAAAAAATAGATTCCTGGGCCCTGCCCAAAGAAATTCTGATTCAGTAATTCTGGGATGGTGCCCAGGAATCTGTATTTTTAACAAGTGTCTTGGGTTTTCTGGTGAATTAATTAATATAAAGTGCTTAGAATAAATTTATTTTATAAAGCACTAATAGGGGCACCTGGGTGGCTCAGTTGGTTAAGCGTCCGACTCTTTATTTTGGCTCAGGTCATGATCTCAGGGTTATGAGATCGAGCCCTGCCTTGGGCTCTGTGTTGAGCACTGAGTCTGCTTGGGATTTGCTTTCTCCCTCTCCCTCTGCCTCTCCTTTCTCCTCATCTTTTTAAATAAATAAATAAATAAACAAATAAATAAATAAAATCTTTTCTTAAAACTATATTTGAGAGAGAAAGAGACAGAAATAGTGAGAGAGGATGAGTGGGGAGGAGAGGAAGAAGGAGGAGAGGGAGAAGCAGGCTCCCTGCTTGGGACATTGACGTGGGGTCAATGGGGTCAATCCCAGGACCCTGAGATCATGACCTGAGCTGAAGGCAGATGCTTAACAGACTGAACCACCCAGGTGCCCCAATAAAATCTTTAAAAAAATAAAGCAGTAATAAATATTAGCTCTTTTCCTCTCTTTTCTCTACTTCCTGTTGGTAGTATTAGTATTAAAATTATTATTAGCCCATCTGTTGATCACCATGTATTTAGTTCTTGTTTTTGTTTTTTTTTTTTTTTTTAATGAAAAAGCTGAAGAAATACGAGAGAATACGATCTCTTCACTCAGTGCTTTCTAGATGCTCCAGGCACTTACTATTCCAGGTTTTGGAGATGCAAAGGCAAGCATGCCATATTTTTAAGTCAAAGAATTACAAGCTACACAGGTAGGCATGTAAGTAAAAGCATTTGCCTTGCGGTGGGGTAGGTGCTACATATCAGGGGTGGGTGCAGGTGCTGGGTTGCACCCAGGATGGATAGGTGTATTGGTGCATTTTAGAAAACAAGTCATTGTCCCTGGACTGTGGAGAAGGGATTGAAGAAAGGGAGGAAGTCATGATGGGAGAAGGAGGAAAAAGCAAGGCAGAAAGAAACAGTCATTGTAAAATGGAAGCCTAGAGAAAAAATATAAAGGGATGTGTGTGTATCTGTGTGTGTGTGTGTGTTATGAATGAGTATATGCTTTTGTTATGGAAATTTTCAAACATATAAAAAATGGACAGATTAGGGTAATCCCCATGTGCCCATCATTCAGCTACAATAACCAATGACTCATGACCAATTTTGTTCCATCTCTATTCCCACTCACTTCCCCTGCCTTTGTGATTTTGAAGCAAATTCTGGACACAAGTGAATGCAAATATTTCAATATATATCTCTGTAAAGTAAGGACTCTTTCTCTTTAACATAACCATAATATATTATCACACTTAAACAATTAGCAATGATTTCTTTTTTTTTTTTTTAAAGATCTTATTTATTTATTTGACAGAGATAGAGACAGCCAGCGAGAGAGAACACAGCAGGGGGGAGTGGGAGAAGAAGAAGCAGGCTCATAGTGGAGGAGCCTGATGTGGGGCTCGATCCCATAACGCCGGGATCACTCCCTGAGCCAAAGGCAGATGCTTAACTGCTGTGCCACCCAGGTGCCCCAATTAGCAATGATTTCTTAATATCGTATATCTAGTCAGTGTTCAGATTTCCAGTTGCCTTATAAAATGCCATACACAGACTTGTAGGTGAAATAACCAAGATTGTCCAAACTTCTGACGCCATATCTGCAAGTCTTCTCTCTCACTTAATTGCATCTTTTGCTTCCAATTTGAAGAAAAAAGTTAGTTACTAGAATGACTTAGGTAGGAAACAAAAGTTTCTACAATCTACTTTTAAATGTATCCTGAAAGGAATGTATTCCAAACTGCCCACTTTTTTCTTCAATGCTAGTAAGCTACAATAGGCTTAGTATGACATTTTGTTTCCAATTATGCTTTCATCTTGTAAGGAGGAAGAATTATACTTGGAAAACTGTACACCTGGTACTTGAATTTTATAGCTCTGTGGCTGTTGTCAGCTTCAGCAATCTGGAGCTCACTATCTGAAAGATAGCATTGAGATAGTCAAGGATGTAGTACGGGAATTTTGGATGAGCCAGGAATATACAATATCATTTGTAAATCTGGGCTGCTAGTACTATGCGATAAAGGGGATGTTAAGTACTCAAATGTTACTTAAGGAAAACATAAATTTCCTCTAAAAAAGAAATGAAACAAGAGTATTGCTATTTCTTGGTTGTACTTGTAATCCTGAATAGGGAGATGTTTGTGGCTTGTTATATGTAATTTTATTTCTCGAGTCACAATTTTTTAGAAGGTAGTGTACTTTTATTGCCTTTCTCTAATCTCTTACAAATTTTGTAAAATATCTTTCATATAGTGGAATGAATATAATACATGGTTAGAGTTTAATAAACAATACTAAAATGAATGCTCATATACTCACCACTATACATAGGAAATAGAACAAACCTCAGTTCATCACGGTGCCCATCCATAACACATTCTGGACTCTTTGCTTCAGAGGTAGTCAATGTCCTGGATTGTATTGAATCATTTATCGATACGGTTTCGTCACAAACGTGTGCATCTCTAAGCAGCATTTTTAGTTTTGCCTAATTTCATCTTTATATAAATGAAAACATAGATATTCTTTTATGGTGGGCATTTTTAATTCAAAGTTAAATTTCTGAGATTCATTGACACGGAAGTCTAGGACAGCCATTGGATCATTCTCATTGCTATTTTGTAGTTCCTTGTATGAATATGCCCCAATTTACTTAGACATTATACCATCGACGAACACTTGAATTGTTTCTATTGTTGTTGATTGCTATTTCTGTTACAGAAAATGCACAAGTACAGGAATTTCTCCAGGGTTTGTGTCTGGGAAAGCTATGGTGCTTCACAGACATTTGCATCTTTAGCTCAGTGTGGCATTGCCAAATTGTTTTTCAGAGGGGTTGTGCCAGTTTGTACTTGCTCTTGCAGCTGATGCAAGTTCATGTTGCTCCATAACCTCTACAGTACTTTGTGGGATCAGATTTTAAGTGTTTTTGCAAACCTGGTGGGTATGAAAAAAAATTCATGGTTCGATGTATGCATTTCACCCATTTACAGTAAGATTGAGCTTTCTTTTTTCCCTTTTTTGGGACAATGATGGTTCATTCATGTTTTCTTTTTCATGTCTTTAGCACATTTTTCTGTTTGTCCCTTGGATTGTCGCTTCCCTTATTGATTTTTAGGAGTTCTATGTTTATACTTCAAATACCAATCCTTTGTTAGTTTCGTGTGTTGCAAATATCTTCTCCCAGTTTGTGGTTTTCTTTTTCTATGCTTTTCATGATTTTTTTTTTAGGAAGAGTTTTAATTCTCTTTAATTCTCTGCAATCTCAGTTCTGCCCCCAACTTCCTACTGATACTGCTGTCTTGAAGGTAAGATCTATAGTCAGATAGACCGAGGTTTTGCAGAATCTGAAGCTTATACAGTGTGGGTATACTCTTTAGACAAAGACTCCTAAGTTGTGAACATAAAATTAGATGCAAAAAAAAATGGCTTGAATGAAAAATAAATCAAATTACAATTAAAGCTGACAAATTCTACAAAGTCACATAATTTTAAATCATAATTTTCATATTAACTGCCTCTTACATCTTCATATGACTTTCTCTTTTTTTTTTACTGCATTCACCTTGATTACATTTATATGACAAAAAAATTTATAATTTTGGAAGACAGAATATAAAGATGATCAATATTTTTCTCAAGTAGTTAATTGTAATATGTTTATACTATTAATAGCTGGAATGCATAAACTATGTACCTTCTCATACAGACTTGTTATCTGTAGTACCATAAATTTGTGTCCTACAAACACAGACATGCTGATAAATTCTATTTCATATCATTTCTATCAAAAAAGAGGAAAAAGTAGGGTGTGTTTCTGTTAAACTGATTGAAGTTCCGTTGTGACCTAGCTATGGAGAACAAAATCTCTGAAATCTTTTGTCTATGATGATTAGGAGTTTTGTACAGACAAATTTATGGCTTCGTATATTACAAACCTTGTTTCTCCTCACTAGGCACATATTTCCCACCCTGTAGGGACATGATCCTTGTTGTGATACAATCCTTATACCTTAATGTCATGACTCCAGGTGAGTGAGTACAGAAGGAAGTAAGATATTCCTGGAAGTCATTTCTATCCTGCAGCCATACCCATTAGTGAACTATATTCAGAAGTGATTACAAATCACATAGCTATATCCTCAAAACTTGGACTTATTATGTTCTCAAATCAAATTCTCCTTAGGCAAACTTGAAAAATGCTCACTTGTAGCTGGAGTAGTGACAGCAGACACAGTGATGGGGAGGGGGTCAAAGTGGAAGGTGACAGTACTCTTAACCAATTGCAGTTAAAATACCTTATTTCTGCAAAAGCATAGGACCATATGAATATACTTCTAGGACCTTGAAGGAAGCCTGGCCCTGACATTGATTTCAGGGTAATACCCCATCTTCCATCTGCTCACCCTCTCCACACCCTCAACACTCCTGTCCTGGCTAGCTTTCTTTAGTCTTTGTCACCCTTAGTTTTATTACTGTCTTGCCCTTGATGACTTCTCCTGGCCCCATCTTCTCAATTAATGTAGTTCTCCATGAGTGCTTTCAGACTTGTATTTTTCCACCCTGTAAATATTGCTTTGACTTCATCGATCCCATCACTTCAGCTGCCCTTATGTAGGGATGACTCTAGAATTTCTGTCTTTAGCCCTGATCAGTCTTGCAAGCTCCAGAGTCCCTTTTCTGATAGTGAACTGAGAGCATCTCCTAAGAGACATTCTTCCTCACATACCTCAAATGAAATATGTCCAGAAGGAAAGTTCCTATATTTTCCCTAGAACATTCACCACTTCATCCTCCTATGTTCCTTTCTCACTGTCATCTCCATCCTCCTAGTTGCTTAGCCTCAGATCTGAGTCATCTCTGAGTATAACCTCATTTTTCCATACTTCCCCCCTTTTGGCCTCCATCATTATCCCAGCCTTAGTGATGACCCCTGATGCATCACTCCCATCTGCCTTTTTCCCTCAGTTCTTTTGCCCTGTTTCAGACTCTCTAATAGGCACAAATTGCCATAGGGCAAGGACAAGGGAGAGTGAAGACGAATTCAACTGCAGTTTTCTTAAACGCTAATGTAAATTCGTAAGCTTTCTTTGTCCAATATCCCCAAACTCAGGATTCTCTATATACCATTTTTCATACACATTGTTTTTATATTAGTCATAGCCTTTATCAAACTTACAGTAATTATTTGTCAACATAGGATTATAAGTGCCTAAAGATTATAAACTTGTAGTTGGCAACGAATCTATATTCTCATTTTGGTCAAGAGCGATACCTTACATATAAAAGGCACTGAATAAATACATGTTGAACTGAGTTCTTCAAAAGTGCTTTTTGTTGCCAGTTTTTGTTTTCAAGCATATCTGTTTATAGCTTTACATATAGTCTAGAACTAGCAGTTGATTTATGGCAATATTTGATATCAAACACAACTTCATGGCTCAAGGTGACTTAGATCCTCCAGTGAACGCACAAGGAAAACGCTGTGTATTATGATGAAGACAGACGGGGCCTGCCGGCTCTTGTTAGCTCTGGTTCTAAGTCTCCTACTCTAGTCCTCAGACTGGTAGCTCTGGGATATTTCATTTCAAATTTCCTCTTGCAGGAATGCCATTCCATTTTAAGCCCTCTCGCGACATCGGTGGCTAACCGCAGGTGTGTGGGGGAGGCTGGCCCTGGTGCTGGCAGGGCTTCTTCGCTTCCTCCACGGACAGGCCCTGCAGATCTCTTCCCCAGCTTCGCTGGATGCCTTCTGTCTGGTGAATACCTACAGGTGTAGCTCTTCTCTCATCCTTCCCACCTCTTTTAGAAAAATAGCAAATCCAGTGGTCTTCCTTTGTCTTCTCCTAAGGTTTACAATTGCAGGCCAGGTTCACTGATAGGTTTAGCGAGGTGTTATAGAAAAAGCACTGTACTTTGCTAGCGTCTGAAGTGGAACTACGGCAGGACAGACAACCTAACCGTGCCTTGTGGGCCTCATCTTGAAAATGGAGGTGAGCCCCGTAGGGCCGTTCGGAGGATCTGACTTTGGAAAGTATGGAGCAGTATTTCTTAAAATTGAGCAAGATTCAAACCACCTTTAAAGGAAAAAAATTGTCGTGGACTCCCTGCTGTTGACTTGACAGTGTAATACACACAAACATCCGTCATACTTCTCACGCTGCTCTCCAGCTAGAAAACCAAAACGCATTACCACATA
Source organism: Ailuropoda melanoleuca (assembly GCF_002007445.2). Classification (NCBI taxonomy): domain Eukaryota; kingdom Metazoa; phylum Chordata; class Mammalia; order Carnivora; family Ursidae; genus Ailuropoda; species Ailuropoda melanoleuca. The sequence continues at coordinate 72,345,061 of NC_048227.1, forward strand.
GCTATCAAACAAAATATCACCAACACAGTTACATAACTATAGCTTAACTACAAGATCAGTGTAGCGTACTGAACATTTTTTTTTCCTGAAACTAAGTCAGTGCAGAGGAATTGGTTATGTGATGACTCAGTTCTCTCAAGCCTTTCTCCATCTGGACTGCTGTCAAACCCTGCCTTAAATAATAGGGTCTCATCAGATAATATTTACTTTCTGCATTTCCACCTCTGTTCCTTTCCCTTTAGCCTTTGGCAACCAATAGTACAAAACCTTGTCACATTGTGTCATCATTTTGGTCTTAAATCAGTGTTTTAATATATTTAAAAATTTAGAAGCCAAAGACGTTTTATTTAAATAGTATAAGACACGAATAATCACTTATAAAGGAGTTTAGTCTTTAAAAATGTTTTTTAAAAAAAACAACTCTGAGTGCAGTGGTGGTCACTGTATACTGGATTCCAGTTTGAGAAACACTAACATGTAATGTGTTAAAATATGATGTGTTATGTATGACACACAATATAGAAATGCAAGGGGGGTATTAGAGATGTCAGGCAGTGGTTATAATTTGTTCACTGTCACTTTTATATGAATGTAAATGCTGTAAAGAGAACTTTTTATCATTTTTGAAAAATACAACTGTTGATTCTTTCATTTTAAAATATTATTCTTTCATGATTTCCTGAGGAAATTTTGATCCTTACATTAATCAAATATTCAAGGAAAACATGGTGCCTTTTTTTATTTGTATGCAAATAAAAGAAATACGTCCTCTAGAATATATTTTATCCAAATATATTAATTGAAATATGGGAGTATCTGCATGTTTTAAAGGGAAAGGAAATAATTTTGTGACCCAGTACTTCTTGAGGAGGTTTTCCATGTTTCTGTTTGAATCATGCTTTATAGTCCAGCAGCATGCTTCATTAATGCGAAGAGATAGTCCTGATGTAGTAAAAAAAAAAGATTTTAATAAAATACAGTTAGCTTAAATCTTAGGTTTGAAGAATAACATACTTATTTCAAGCATTTTTTTTTTTTAGAGAGCTAGAGAGAGAAGGTGGTAGGGTGAAGGTGGGGGAGGGAAGGGCAGAGGGAGAGGGAGAGAGAATCCCAAGCAGGCTCCACACCCAGCACAGAGGCCCACACGGGGCTTGATCCCACGACCCTGAGACCATAACCTGAGCTGAAACCAACAGTCAGACGCCCAACCAACTGAGCCACCCAGGCACCCCTGTTCTTTTTTTTTTTTTTTTAATTTTTAATGCTTTAAAGTATAATGCATAGAGACATAGTGAATCTTTCAATTAGCACATAATTTAAAAATTCCAGGGGCACCTGGGTGGTTCAGTCGTTAAGCGTCTGCCTTCGGCTCAGGGCGTGATCCCAGTGTTATGGGATCGAGCCCCACATCAGGTTCTTCCCCTATGAGCCTGCTTCTTCCTCTCCCACTCCCCCCTGCTTGTGTTCCCTCTCTCGCTGGCTGTCTCTCTCTCTGTCAAATAAATAAAATCTTAAAAAAAAAAAAATGACCTTGGAATATAGAGTGTCAGATTTTCAATCAGTCATTCAAAGATTGCCTTTTATTGATTTGGCATTTTGCAGAATATTCATTTTTAAACTGTCCTTTGGCATTTTGGCATTTTGCAGAATATTGGTTTTTAAATTGTCCTTTGATTTCCCTATTGATAAATTTTCACCTACTGCTGTTTTATGAGATTTTTCTCATGAGGGAAATAAAAAAGGGGGAAAATATTCTAAGAATTAGAGTTCTGTTAGGGAATGTTGAATTCAATATTTATATGAAGCTTTAATAACTTTTCTTGTATCCTTAATGTGTTTTTTTCTTGTTATCAGTCTTTCTCTGTGTTTATTCTCCCCTGTATTCCACTCCTGTTACCATTTATTTTGAGAGGCTATGCCTTTGGGGTCAGTGACAAATGGAATTGTGCATTTAGGTTCATTGGACTTAATTTGAGAACTAGAGGTTGAAGCATCTAGTGAAGGCTGAGGCACAGAGAATCCTATAGGAATGGTATCACCCATTATATCTTATATTACGGTAGATAAAGATGTAATCATGTATTTTGTTGACTAGTAATTTTTAAAATGGCAATTGAAATAAATAGAATTAAATTAATTTCTTCCTAATTATATATATATACCCGTTTAGTGTTAAAATATAAAGTCAACATTTTAATCACAGTCATTAAAATCAGGGATTATTGCTTGCTGGTCCAGAATTCACACACTCGTCGTGGTTTTCTTCTTTAATTTTACAGTTCTGACAGAAGTATAGGGTTTCTCCCTTGTGTGATAGGAATACATTGTAATGGAATCCTCCACGCCTCACTGCATGGATTTTGTATATTTGTGCTGAGAGAGGGAAACAAAATGATTATCTTTTAATGCTGAGTGGTGTGATTCAAAGCAACGATAAGTGAAAAAATGCACAGCAGCTGAAGAACAAATGTTACTCCCATCAATTATCCCTGACAGATGAGGGAGTACTCCGAGGTCAACCTCTAGAATTACTGTGTTTCCATCTAGGCAGGGCGTACTCAAATCATTTTTGCAGGTATGTCTTAAGTGTTTTTGTATTCTGAACATGAAATAATATCTTCTGTTACAGAAATGTTTACAAACTCCAAAGCCCTCACGGATGGCACACATTGAATTATGTCGGGGTCATTAGAGAGCGAGAAGTACTGGAAAGAATAATAATCCCCGAAGCGGCCTACTTTGATTATCCCAATCGGGACATCTTTGTCCAGTTGTTAGCTTCTAAATGAAGTGTCTTTCTGTCTGGTGTGTTGCTATTGAGCGCGGGGAAGCTCGTTTGGCTGCCGAGGAATTGAGTTGCCACTTTCCAGGCACTGGAACAATGTGCTCATTTGTGGATGAAGTAAACCATGACCTCAGGTCTCGTAATCCTGCTCATCACAGGCTTCATGGTCTCTAACTGGCTCAGGGCGCTTTGAATTACTGTCCCACTTTCGCTTCCATCTCAATACCTAAAAGCCCTCTTGGCCACACCTCATCTCCCCACAGGGACTCAGAAGATCTGCTTGCTTCTCCGTGCTCTGCTTTGGTTTCATTTTCTCATTTACTTCCAGCCTGGATACCTTCCCTGACTTTCATCCCAAAAGTTATTATTTCTTTCAACTCTATTATTTACTCCCCCCACTGCCACCCTATTTTCCTCTGTTGCTTTCCAATGTCAGCTTAGCTCTGGCCCGGGGCTTTCCTGTGGGAAGCCTTTCTGCCCCCCTCCCCCTCTGCTCTGCTTTCTGCCAGTGTCCACATGACTTTTGTGCTGGCTTATGAAACTTTAGAGCCCTCATCAGAGTGGAATCTTCCCTATTGGGTTATTTTTGTAACTAAGACTTAATGTATATTGTGGAATCTGTGTGGTTCTATTACATGTAGATGAAAGAGAGAATCTTGCCAACTCTATTAGTCAGAGGACGCGACTTGTTATATTGTAATAGTTCTGGGTCCACAGTGGAAGGCAGGAATAACAGATAAATTAGAGCAAACAGGATTCTACAGCGTCTGGAAACCCTGTTGTAGGATAAGGAGAAAGTGAAAAAATTGGTTGTATATTGGAATGATTGATTTAGCAATAGTGGTAGCCAAGATTGAGTGGCCTACCTTAGTAAGTAGTGAGCTTCCTGGCCTCTCTCTCCCTGTCTTTGTCTCTCTCTCTCTCCATGTACACACACACATTCATGTTCAAACACATAAAGGTAGCTAAAAATCAGATATGTGGGTATAGTAGATGAGGTTTGATGTAATGAGTCTTGACTTTCAGTGCTGAAATCGTATTATTTAATGATTAGCATTGTTATTCAGTCTAGAATGCCTTGATTGGAATGAAACTGAATTCTCATTTTTCATCTTTTCCTCTACCTGAATATGTTTCTGTATTTATTACCAAAGTGTGATGTATATAGCTGTGATTGGCAATCTAGGATTTGGTTTTTTTTTTTAATCAATCTAAAATACATTGTTACATATTATAGGTTTATTCCAGTTCATGTCAGTAAGAAGCAGAATGGAGAGGCCACATGTTTCTACAATAACCGATAAGAGAAGGGAATAGGCCTATCATAGTGGATAACAGCACTGGCCCTGGAGTCAAACAGATATGGATTAAACTCCCAACACCGCTGCTCATTGGCTTGTGACCTTGGCAGAGTTATTTAACTTCCCCAAGCCTCAGAATCCTCATGTTTTAATGGAGATACAGTAACTAGTACATAATAAACACAGCAATTGATGGATAGCCACGTTATCCTCCTCCTCGTCCTCCTCCTCTTCAAAGGGTTATTGGAGCAAAGGAAAAGCCAAGTAGTGTTGAGTGTCTCTGAGTGGCTATAGTCAGATCTCGTACTTTGTCCTTTCATTGATGCTATGCTTTAGTTCTCAAAATCTCCTTGGTAAATGGTTTTTGGAGAAGAAATTGAGATTCAGAGGAGTTAAGGAAAGGCTGTGATAGGAATTCAAAACTAATCGATCCTAACATCTGTGTTTTAGTTTCATTATTTAGCAGCCAAATAATGTCTAGGTCTGCAAAACTCTGCACTTGAAATGCATGTTTTTAAATTAGATTTTGGCTTTTGATCTTTCTTAATTGATGAGTTCAAGTTTTTTTTCTTTAAAATTCAGCAAATGAGGTTACCTTTCTCAGAGATAGTGTTGGAAAAAATTAAATAGGAAAGCTTTAGGTATATATATATATAACAGATCCAAAACCACTTATTAAAAGAAACAAGGCATACTAATGACAAAACATCTCTTTCGACTCAGGGCCCACATCCAATTGTCACTCTGTTACTGAGGCACAGGCTAGGTGTGGACCTAAGAGTAGGCAGGGGGCTGATGCAAGAATGGCTGCCCTCACACAGAGGTCCCTCCCTCCTGCATCCTAGCTTTACAGCTCTGGCTAAGTGCTTTTTCCTCTGCCTTCACCCTCAAACTGCACCCGCCAGCTTCCAGCCAGGATAGTTTTCCTGTGGATGATGAATCATATGGTAAGAGGGATGGGGGTGAAAGTTGAGGGGAGATAAGCAGAGCAGAATAGGCCCTAGCCCTTGGGAGAATAAATGTCTGGGGCATTCAAGATAATGAGAAATGATTTTCTTGCCTGGCTAGGAAATTATCCCCAAAGGCAGGTACAGAAATGTTCTGAGCCATGATAGCATCATTGGTTGGAAGATGAGCAAGAAGCTTCAGTGAGGTCTTTGAGGTTCTGAATGTTTTTTAACAATCCTCTGTTGTGTTCTGTGTTCATTCAAGCTTTTTGTGGAAAATGAGAGGTAAAAATATAAATGCATAGATATATACAGAAAGGACAAGGGCTACAACTCATGTTGAAATGTTAATTTGGATTTGTTTCTTAGAAAGTTAGTCTCATGACTTTATAGTTACACAAGCGTTCAGGGTTTTTTTCAATAGTTGACAACAGGGGAAGCCAAAGAGTATATTCTAAAAGCATGTAGGTAGGATTTGCAGCTACGATGGAAAGGATTGATTCTGTAAACTCAGCCTCTAACTTAGTGCCTCAGGTCATTCAGGGAAGTGTCTGAAGCTTCTTGACATTGAAATATCAGCATATTGAGACATCAAAAGGATAAAACATTCCATACAAAAATGTTGACTCTGCAACTTAAAGACAGATACACCTTGCATAACATAAGGGTATAAGGTGAAACTCCCCAATGATGAGAAAGCAGAAAGACTTTTTTTTTTTTTTTTTCAGGCAACAGAATGAGAAACTCGATCTCTGCAGGAAAATCTTTTATGATAAAAGCAGATATCTGCATTGGGTTTTCAGTCATCAGGTAGTCATTACTTAAGCTGCCTGTAACAGCTCAAAGCCTCCTTTAAAAATCTTTTCAAGTAATTCTTTTCTTAAATCCAGATCTTTGAAATCTTGAAGAAACACGTAATCTTTAAGAATTTTTAAGGTGTAATGCTAGAAATTCATATACCGTATTACATTCTAAACATGATTGAATTGTTATCCTCTTTGAATCATATGCAGTAGAAGGCTTTCAAGTATAGATGGCTTATTAATTAAATATGGTTTTCTACAGAACATAAGGTATTCACACATAATCAGGAATCATAGGAAATTATTATTATTTATGCAACAAATTTAGGTTTGAGCACACTTTCTAAGAGTAGTGTTTAAAATGCAAGTAAGATGATTCATACCGTGTGTGCTAGAGCCTTGAGGAATAGGTGAGAGAAGGTGTCCATTATAAGGACCCCGTAATGGATTATTAATTCAATAGACATTTCTTTAGGCACACTGCCAGGCCTTGGAAAGTGCTGTCAAAGTCTATCATCTCTGGTAGCTCCTGCAAAGACCAGAGGCCTGAGAACTCTTCCCAAGGAACTCCTGCTTATTTGAGAGTGCTTTTACCAACAATGGGTGTCATGTGAAGTATGAATGAAGAATGGAGCATAGAAGTAAAGTATCCTTTTATGGTGGAGCTGCTTAAATTGTGTTTAATGAAGAGAAGAGATGCCTGAACTTTTTTCTTGAGATTCCAAAATTTACATTGTAACTGTGATATGGAGTTGAGAAATTTCAGGGAGAGGAGTTATTTGATACAGGTGGTTAATAATACTCAACTTCGAACTATAGGGCCACAAAAAAGATAGAGGAATGTAACTTGACTTCCCTAGTACAGTCACTAGTATGATGTTGTTTTACTGTAATTATTATTTTTCTATATATGTTGTATAGGAATAATTATTGCATAGAAATTTCTATTCTTTTTTCACTTTGATTTATTTTATGCATTTCCCAACTTGCTCCACAGACTTTATAATTAATTTTAACAGAACCAAGCCATTCCACTAAATGAATATATAACAACTTTATAATAGTCTATCGGTGTATGTTAAAATTATTCCTGAGCTTTGATTTTTATTATTAAAATTGAATTTGATGATGAACATCTTTGTATATATACTTTCTCAACATTTTTAATTTGTGCTGTTTGAATAAATACAATTATTTGAATGTGTGTATATATTCAATATGTATCAACAATTACAAAAAAACAAATTCTAATTTTCTGAGATCTATCATCTATTTCTCTAATTTTGTCTTCAACTCTGTTGTGCCCATAAATCAACTTGTTGATTAAATTACCCCAATAACCATTTTTCTTCTAGAATTTATATCTTTGCTTTTAGCTCTTTTTCTCTTTTTTCATGCAGTGGCCCTATTCTTTCTTAATGGTTTCTGTTCTATCCTTTATCGGTTTGAGCATTTTAAACCTACTTATTATAAAGTCCTTTTTCATTTGTTCAGCTGTCTGCAGTGCTTGGGGTACAGAAATCTCTTGTTTGTGGTGACTAATGCTTCTTGTATTAACCTTACACTTTCTTCCAGTTATAGGCATCTTTACTGGGATCATTTTCCACAGACATCCCTTGTGCTCGAGGTTAGAGAACCATACTTACAGAGAAGTTAAGCATTAATCAGTTTCAGACCAGTCAAGCTGTTGTAAAGCTGGTTTTCTTTTCTCATCCACACTTACAAACTACTTCAAGAAAGAGATGAAGGGAGTCTATGTAGATAAAGAGAGCACATTTTTTTGTGCTGCGGGTGTCCTTGTAATTTCTTCAAAACACCTCTGTCAAGCCCTCTCACAGACATGGCACCTAGACAAATTTTTTTTCTTTTTTTTTTTTTTTTGTTAAAGATTTTATTTATTTATTTGACAGAGATAGAGACAGCCAGCGAGAGAGGGAACACAAGCAGGGGGAGTGGGAGAGGAAGAAGCAGGCTCATAGCAGAGGAGCCCGATGTGGGCCTCGATCCCAGAACGCCAGGATCACGCCCTGAGCCGAAGGCAGAAGCTTAACGACTGCGCTACCCAGGTGCCCCAAATTTTTTTCACTTTCTTAGAAGCAGAAGTAATCTCTTTCAGATGATGCCATCTCTTTCTAGGAACAATAGTAAGGAAATGAGAGAGAGAGAGAGAGAGAGAGAAAGGAAAGGAGGGCAGGGAGAGAAGGAGGGAGGAAGAAAGAGAAGAGGAGGAAGGAAATATATACCATGGAGAGCTATATCTATGTGCAATAATACATCATGATGCCACGGGACTTAGGTTCTTGGCCCCTGACTATTCTACTGGCATTATAATTAGATATAGACTTTCTGCCTTTTATTTCTTCTTTTTCTTTTCTTCCTTCTTTCCTTCCTCCTTTTTTCTTCCTTCTTTCCTTCCCTCACCCCTTCTTCCCTTTCTATCACTTCTATTGTATTATTCTTCTGAAAGACATAGACAAATATCAAAGGCTTTACCATCCTAACTAGTATCACAGATAAACAACTGACAAGCTGTGTCTCTCTTCATGCACATTCATTAGGAGGAATTTCTACAATAATTTATATCCTTGCAATTTTATTTCCAGCTGACCTTACCTGTGCTATGTTATAGAATCTTTTAAAATATTCAGATTCCCCTATTGCTTCGGTTAATTTAGCTTGTTTCAGTAAATAGTGTTTTTGGTTCATGCTCGTGTACCTGCACCTTTTGCTGATGCAAAGACAGCTCAGCATTCTTTTTAACAAAATCAAAGGGTCAGACAGGGTTTCAGACTGGCAGGTTTAGCCTTCATAGAGAAAAGAAGAAAGGATAGCAGTTGGCTGGCCACGCTTAGGGTGTCCTGTTTGTCTTCTCTGCATCTCACCCATCCCACATAATTGAAATGAACAGTGTTTCCTTCAATTATTCTCTTTGAGTATTATTCAGCAGCAGATACAAAGTTGTCAGTGTGACTAGAAATTAATTCCTCTTAAGATGGGAATTTCCAGAACGTAATGGTTTATCATGTTCTTGTTTTATTCTTGGTTTATTAGAGATCAAATATGTTCAACTTTAGTTTCAATTGAGATTTCTTATTGTAATGTGCTAATTTAGTAATGTATGAACTGACTTGATATAAAAAATTATAATACAACAACAGTAAATATCTGCATTGCTGTAATTGTCTTCTAAATAAGGAGTTCATGAAGTGGTTCAAGGGAGTGTTGCATTTTGCACATTTGAACGCCTCTACCAATTTCTGTTCTGATGAAAACTATTTCATATTGAATCTCTAGGAAATTTTTTTCAAAAATGCTTCTTTTGGGGGTTTTTCTTGATTCAGTAAAAATAGTTTACTGTGTAAATATTTCGTTGGCCCTTTTAGAATTTAAGGAAAAAAGCAACTGCTTTTGTTTAAAAACATATTGACTCTTAGACCCAGCTACATAATGCCTTCAGCAAAATTTACAGAAAGAGTGCTTTTTGTTCCTAGCTACCCCATTACATCATAGGTTAAACCAGGGACTCCGGGGTTCAAAGGCCTTCAGTCGTTTCCCCGATGCTGCTATGCTTGGGTGCAATAGACTAGAGATATGAGAAATGATTTACGATCTGCCAGCTACAGTGTTCAGCCCTTCCTGGTCTGCCATGGTACCTAAAATTCTGTTAGATTTGTGATTTCAACTAAGATGTGTCTCCAAAAGACAGGGTGAAATTGAAGGATAACCTAGGGAGGTTAACACACGAAGCGATTGGCATGCCAGCCACATTAACACAGACCCTTTAGATTTAAGTCACTTTGGAAAGCAATCGTTCTGAAGGTGGATTAGTGGCGATAAAGGGAACCAAGAATTCAAGAAATGAGGTGGGTGCCTTAACAAGAAAGGAAGCAGAACACCAAAAACAAATTTTTCTCATTTTAAAGTTTTGTTCAGGGCTTACGCCGCAAAAATTGTAATCTTCGGGACAGTAGAAAGCTAAAGACCCAAAGCCAGTACTGAGAGTAAATGGGCTGTCCCTTCAAGACACAGGTTCTAATGGTAGGCGCCGTTCACTGAGTATCTACGGCGCCTCAGTCGGGTGCCATTGTGCATGCTCTTCAGGTTCTTGGTCTGATTATTTTAAGTTTTTGAAGTTTTCTTTATGAAATTACTCAAAAATCACCTGGCGAGGTAATATCTGAAAGCATCTACTGACGTTCATTAGTGTGGAGGCATCCGTCATTGAATCAGACCCAAAGATTCTGCATGAGTGAACAAGGAAAGGTAAGAGTCTGAAAAATCACTTTCAGTTTAAAAATGATTGCTTAATAGGAACCAAGTATTATTTCTTTCATGGTATTCTTCCGTATAGTTCTCTGTTTGCCATTGTGTTTTGTTTTGTTTCTTTCCTTTTCTCTTCCTCCTCTGTATCCGTTTTCATCAGCTATGGGATTTGAAGACATTCTCGCTGGTGGAATATTAACTGCCAGCTCTAGTTCTTGGTGCTGAGTTCTTATCTTTTTCTTCTGTCTTCATATTTATTTTAGTGGGAGTTGCTGCAACCGGAGATGCTGGCCAGGTGTCATTTTAAAATCAAAAGCCCCTTTCTTCTTTTAAAAAGGACACTCATTGGGGGTGGCTGGCTGGCTCAGATGGTTGAACACACAACTCTTGATCTTGGGGTTGTAAGTTCAAGGCCCACGTTGGATATAGAGATACTTAAAAATAAAATATTTGAAAAAAATAAAAATAAAAAAATAAAAGGACGCTCATTGAACAAATATATATTGAATTTTATTAAAGGCCTAGTTTAAATAAAAGAGATAATCAGGCATAGTTTGATATCTAGCTCTTTAAAAGAGAAAATATACTTAAAAGGAAGCAACAAGAAACTTCCAAGGAATAAAAAGGAAGTGAGGCATTCCAAATTTTTCCAAATATTTGAAATATATTTAAATATATGTAAATACTAAAATAGGAAGCATTATGAACACCTATCCTGCTAAGCATAACAAAATGAAAATTATTAAGTTTGAGTAGCTTACCTGACAGAATTGGGAAGTTTTTGCAAGCTAACATCCACTGATGAATATAACTACATACAGTGAATATGACATTTCAAATGTATTCTTTCATTTCTACTGCATGTTTTTATAAATTAATTTTATCAACACTGCATATATCCATTATGGGTAGTGATTCACAATTGTATATACTGCTTTTGGGCCTCTATTTAAAATATAGTTTGGGCCCCTGGGTGGTGCAGTTGGTTGGGCATCTGACTCTTGGTTTTGGCTCAGGTCATGATCTTCGGGTCCTGGGATTGAACCCTGTGGAGGGCTGTGTGCGCTCATCATGGGATCTGCCTAGGATTCTCTCTCCCTCTCCCACTGCCCCTCCTGCTCATGATATCTCTCTCTCTTTAGGATAAAAAAAAAAAAATCTTTAAAAGAATTTTAAAAAATTTTGATAATGACTATAATTTAACCTGAGCTTCATTAATAAAGGTGGATATAACCAGGGTATTTTACATATTCCTAGAAAGCATTAATTTTGTGTTTTACAGAAATGTATTCTATTCAGAAATTTCCAAGAATTTTTTTTCCAAAATTTCCAAATTTCCAAAAACTCCCATGTTTTTCCTTGGAGCCTCCTTAGCATAATATGGAAGCAGACAGCCTGCACGAGTTAAAGTTATATTTAATTTTATGAAATGCTTGTGTTATTAATACAGTTTTTGAATAAATTAAAAGTAATGATTTGGTTTAATTTGATTTTTGGCTTCATTGGCAGATCTGTGATTATCTTTAAATTTCTCATACATGTGCATTGTATTTGATAATTACATTCAATTTCCTTTGTAAATGCCTAGTTCATAATGCCTTAAATTTAAGGTATCCTTTCAGAGCTTTGAGCAAAATATCTGTGAACAGTACATCCATTTGTTATCGGGGTTTTTCAGATAAAGAATAGTAAATGTTTGTTTCCTAAAAGTTAGCATTTCTGAAAGATTTTTCTTGAAGGCCCATATGAAAAAAAGATAGAAGAATGTCTAGAATAATTGATATCTAAGTTTTAGCTTTTTGTTGATTTAACATATATTTATTAAGTACCTTCTATATATAACATAAACTGTTCATGGTTCTGGGGATGTAGCAGTTAACCAAAATGAATCCCTGCTCAAATTTCAGACCTTACATTCTAGTGGGGAAAAAATAGGTAATAAGCAAATATATGTAACAGGACAGTGGTGATAATGGTTATTGCCAGAAAAACAAAACCAAGGTAAGAGGAAGGGAAGTGATAGGTAATGTAGATGCATGGATGTGTGTCTGAGTGGGGTTTCTGAGAGTGTGATCATGGAAGGCTTCGTGGTTGATGGGATGGTTCAGAAGAGACCTGAGCCAAGCAAGGGAATGAGCATGGGAACATTGGGAGGAAGAGCTTCTAGGGAGAAGGATCAGTACAAAAGTGTTGAGGTCAGTGTGTGTTCGGGCTTAAGAGTCCAAAAGCTTCGGCTATTTGTTAATGCAGATTTATTCATTGCACAATTCTTATTCACCTGACATATCTAACTCATACTAAATACTATAGTAAAAGAAAAGTATATGAATGCTGAGAGAAGGTATATAACAAGAATACTCCGTGTATATTCATTGTATTTAAATAATTTAATGGATCATCTCACTGAGTGGCAGCTGGAAAGAGCACAAGATTTTTTGTCTGAGAGATCAAGGTCCAAATCCCTACTTGGCCATTATTTACCCACTGGATAATGTTTATAAGGTAAATGACATAAAAGCACCAATAAGTAAAAGCAGCTATTATTTAGTGATATAAGATAGAAAATTAATTTGTGAAGTGAGTTAGTATAAATCCTAGAAATATAGTGCCCTCCAGCCTACTTAAGTAAGTTGTACTAAGTCAGGCAATTTCTATTTACAAAAAGAATTATCTTTGAGATTTTTACTCAACAGCTTGTCATTCTCTAAATGGGGACTGTGTGTGTATCAAATTGAGGCTACTATGTGACACAACTGCAGAGGCAACCGTGGGTGTTCCCTGCCTTTGGCGGAGTGGATGGCCCTCGCTGAACTAGGTGATCCTGGAATACACTGGAATCTCTTCTGTGCTTTTACCAAAACACCACTGTAGAGTAGATAGAAAGAGATTTTGAGTAATAATGATAGTAATAACTAACAATTAATTGAGTTTGTACTGCATTTCAGGCTCTAAAGGCCTCGCATGAATTAACTCACTAAATGCATTGCAGCTAACTAAATCCTTGGAAAAACTCTATAAGGTACGTATAAATGATGAAACCAAGGTAGAGATAGAAAAATCAAATTATAATTGGTATAAAGCTTTTTTTTTTTTTTAAGATTTTATTCATTTGAGAGAGAGGGAGCACAAGAGAGAGTGAAAGCACAAGCAGGGGCTAGAGGGAGAGGGAGAAACAGACTCCCCACTGAGCAGGGAGCCCGATGCAGGACTCTTGATCCCAGTACCCCAGGATCATGACCTGAACCGAAGGCAGATGCTTAACCTACTGAGCCACCCAGGCGCCCTTTCTCTCTCTTTTATTTTTTAAAGATTTATTTATTTGAGAGAGAGAGACAAAGCACGCACAGATGGAGGGGCCAAGGGAGAGAGAGAATCTCAAGCAGACACAACACTGAGCACAGAGCACGACCTGACGCGACAATGTGGGGCTGGATCTCATAACCCTGAGATTATGACCTGAGCTGAAATCAAGAGTCTGTGCTTCAACGACTGAGCCACTCAGGTGCCCAAAAGCTGTTTTCTTCTATTTGATATTGTAATTAAATTATGTGGTATGGCTATTAATAGAGCAGTGTCCTTTTTGATGATGGAAGTAGGATATGAATTCCTGTCTATACTGATTATATTATCCAACTGTAGATAGAATAATCAGCCTCCACAGATAACTGAATCTTTCTGTCAATTATTGTGAGACAGGGTTTAAAAATCAAACATACCAAAACCACACTTTTCATGTTGGTTAAATGCTAAGCATTCTCATGGACAGTAATAAAGATTTCCATTCCTCCAGTGACTCATTCATTTCACTGGGGTACAATTTTGTGAAGAATCCATTTTCGTAATGAAGGGAAATTACTTTTTTAATTAAAAATTAATACTATTCCAGGTCAAGGTTATCTCTTTCATATTTTATAGTATAGTATTGATGGGGACTTAGTCATTTGCTTGTTTGAACTTTTGAGCACATCCAGAACTCCTTGCTGATGAACCGTGTTGACCTTGCTCCTGATATTTTTCAGGCCACCTGTGCCCTGATGAACTGGTCCTGTGACTATACTTACTTATTAGTCATGTATTTTTATTTTCACAGAAAGCCGCCAACATTGCCATTTAAATACCTAGTGTCTGAAACATACAGACTTTCACCTAAACTTAGCATCCGCTTAGCAGTTTTCTTGATATAAACATATATGTTATTTGATTTTTATTAGGTCAACAATGATTGTTGATATTCCAAAAAGGAAGCGGAGGGGCACATGAAGCGTCCTGTCTGAGGTCATGTGTTCAGAAGGCTACAAACCTGAACTTCATTACTTTACATCCTTGTAACAAAAATCTCTTCATAGAATTATGGTGTCAATTTTTAAAATAGCCATGTTTTAGATGCATCACATGGTCATACTTTCAAAGTTAGCAAGTTTACGAGTTTCCTAAAAAAATAATCACACATGCACACACATAAATACTCCTCACTAGGATGTTCATCACCATATAAATAATAGAGAAAACATGGAAAACTTTGGTGAATGGTAGATGTTGGTTAAATGAATGGGACATCCATATATGCAGAACATTTATATTGTTATACTTTCCATATTTTTGATATTTTCACATCATCTTAAAGAAAATAGCAATGTAAAAAGAGACATGGTTCCCCCAAGACTCAATACTTTTACTTCCGGAGATACTCATTCACACATAATGTAACATGTGTAAAGATATTCCTTGCTATACTGTTTCTAAGAACTAAGATTTAGAAACAACCTCGAAGTCCACCAAAACCAGATTGGATTAATAAAAATATGATATATTCATATGATGGAATATTATATAGCATTTCAACCAAAAAATTAAATCTTTATCTACCAACATAAATAGATCCCAAAAATGGCTCAATGAAAAAAGGCACTATACAAAACTATAGGCCAACTATATATTTGAGTGGCTACATTTGTACATAAGTGTAAAGAGTGCTATAAGGAGGCCTGCACACCTAATGACAATGAATGCCACTGGAAGAAGAAATAAGAAAATGAAAGTGGCAGGGCTGATAAAAGGGGACTTTAGGGGGTGCCTGGGTGGCTCAGTCCGTTAAGCGACTCAGGTCGTGATCCAAGGTCCTGGGATGGAACCCTGCGGCAGTCTCCTTGCTCAGCTGGGAGCCTGCTTCTCCCTCTCCCTCTGTCACTCCCCCTGTTCGTGCTCTCACTCTCTCTGTCAAATAATAAAGGGGACTTCAGTATTTGTGCTGTTTTTGTTTCTTAAAAGAAATAAAAATATAAATTCATACACAAATGAAAGTCTAAGCAAATATAAGAACTTATTACTAGATGGCAGGCGTATGTTTCTTTGATAATTCTTTATACTTCCCTAGATTTAAAAAAAAATCTCTCAAAAAAATTAAACACTGAATTAGAAATGTGAAAGTAAAGGTAAAATATAGAGCATCCTGACAAACTTCACAGTGCAAGAGAGCAGAGAAAGCAATCAGAGGCTTTAGGGGAAGTATGGTGTCATTCGTTTGTTTAAGATGGGATACATTAAAGTCGTGTTTTCCGACTGAGTCATGATCCTTTCATGGGTTGTGAAATCAACTTAGTGGGTTGTTAGTGCATTCTGTTCATGGAATCTGTGCAGAAAAGAGTTAAATTGACATAGCAGCCTTGAGGCTGCTCTACTTAGAAAATCCTACTTGCAAGTTGGACCCTTGGCTAACATAGGAGAATATGAGTGGGAGGCCACACTGGTGAAAAACTTCCCCTACATAAAAAGAATGGGTCACTGAGCCTAAATTGTTTGTGTAGACAATTCTGAAAACCTTTTCTTCTTGGAGTCTGGAATTTTGGTACATGTTAGGCAGGGAGAGTTCACATGAGCATTTCTCAGTAAAAACCTTGGGCCCTGAGTGTCTAGTGAACTATAGTACTTCACAAGCATTGTCAGTTGCTGGAGGGATTATTTACATTCTGTGTGACTTTACCTGGAGAGGACCCTTGGAAACTAGCACCTGGTTTGCTCTGGACTTTGCTCCATATACCTTTTCCCTTTGCATATTTTCCCTTTTGCCATAATAAATCTTAGCTCTGAGTACAATTAAAAAGAAAAAAAATAGCCATGTGAAAACATCTTTTGAAAACTACTTTTGGCGACACTGCCTTTCATGGTATTTAATATGTTTTAGATGAAGAGTCATACAAATTTTCTTAGAATTTCATGTTGGGAAAAATGGTTTTCTCTCTCTGAATGAGTCAGTATGCATTTCTTTATTGGATAAGAACAGCTATTTACCCCATTTCTTTTTCGACTTGTATGTACACTGGTAAACACAGAGTTAAATTTGGGGATTAATTGGAGTTGTCCTTATCATGTGCTTTAAATCAACAATATTAGCTCTTTGATGAACTGGCAAGTGTTCTACTGCCCTTATTTGCAGTTTTATTGTATTTGTCTGTCTTATCATAAGCTACTTTAGAGTTCTGTGGAATTAGAAGTTAGGTATAGAAAAAGGATCATGTATTTTAGAGGCCTTTAAGCTCAAGTATGTATAATTCCATGAATAAAATAGGGATTAAATTCCTTCCTTAATTACGTATATTGAAATGCCATCAACTTTTTTGGAAGTTACTATTCAATTTTAACTGAATATATATTTTTACAGTGTGGGCTCTGATCACTTTAATCTTCTATTCAAGTTGTGTTCAGTAGTTATTTTGGCACAAACAAAGCATCATAATGAATTAACACATTTAGTGGCAAAAGGTTAAAATAAAACACAGAGTTTCAAACCAGTGACACAGAGAAGCATTTATTCATTTTACAAAAGAGATTACCATATATTTCCCTTAATCAGATTTTCTGATGTGTTTAAACTATTTTTGGTTATACCTAAACTTCTAGTTGTACACAGTCAATAGAATTAGAGTTTTTATAAGTGTAACCACTAGTCATTTCTACTGGCTGTTCAAGAGTTATAATAGACTAACATGTAAGTATTTAAGAAAAGTTTTGTATTCTTCGTGTAGGCATGATAAGGGGTCTCCTTTCTTTGACATTCACATCAATTAATAAAGTACAGAACCAAGAAAAAGCTGCTCTCTCTATATATTTTGTACAGTATTTTAATTAATTTCTTAGGCCTTCCGCCTCATATTTGAAGAAAGTTATGATCATCTTTCTTTTCATAAGATTAAGTAACTTGTTGGAAATCTAGGGGGCACCTGGTATTGAGTAAAAAATTAGAATTATTTGCAATTTATTTTTCAGAACTCAGCTTAGTTCATACTTCATTTTGATACAACAGAATGAGCTCATCCTATTACTTCAAGGACAAATCTTTTTGGTTTTTTTTGTTTTTTGTTTTTAAAAGATTTTATTTATTTATTTGACAGAGATAGAGACAGCCAGCGAGAGACGGAACACAAGCAGGGGGAGTGGGAGAGGAAGAAGCAGGTTCATAGCAGAGGAGCCCGATGTGGGGCTCGATCCCATAATGCCGGGATCACGCCCTGAGCCGAAGGCAGACGCTTAACCGCTGTGCCACCCAGGCGCCCCAAGGACAAATCTTTTTGAGTACAACAATTTTCATAGAAAACATAGTATCTTTGCTTTAGTTGAAGGTTTGTCAAACACATTAGCATCCATAAAACTTGGATTTTGAGTTACGAGGACAATGAGAACAAGGTAAAAGACAACAACGGATCAAAAATCCAGACCCATTTTTAGAATGAGTGTATACAGGGAGGGATTACTGACTTCACAGAGCTATTTGGAACTTAGGTGATTCCAAAAAGGTTAGAGGTTAGTCTATAACAGTGAATCTCAGTCGTTAGAATAGGAGGCACCAGAATATTTAAAAGATGGTGGTGAGCTGTGGGCCAGGAAATATGGGGATAAGTTGAAAATCTGCCTAAAGAAGAGGAGCCCCACCCTCACCTTTCCCAGTTATACTCAGCAAGGTGATGACTCTTTCTCCCAGAGTAACGGAGACTAGAGGTTTAGCAGGGATGTTGCAGGCTTGGTGTGATGAGGCAGAAGCACTGCATACGGGTCTGTCCTTGGGGATCTGTGGGTAAGTCCACATAAAGGGTGATGAATGTCCAAAACCCATTTGGCCCCATGTCCCAGTACTGGCTGCAGGGCAGCCCCCCACCCCCACCCCGCCCAGGCATAACCCTGGAGGGTTCTTCTCTGGAGAAAGTGCATAGCACCTAAGGTTACCGACACTTGGTGATTTCCCAGCAAAAAGGCTAGCGTGCCACCTGATTGCGGCAATACAGCCAGCAAGTGAGGCTGGCTCGCAGACCTCCCAGCCCACTTCTTACTGCTTCACTCTGAAATAGGGATGGCAGGACACTGCCACAAGGATGTTCTCCATCTAAACAGCCGAAGTAAATGAAACAAGAGAGTGAGTAACACGGAATCCGGGCAGCTGTGGACTGCAACGTAGGAGAGAAGCAGCAGGCCTAGCTAGCACTGGTTCACGATGAACAGAAGGCCCTAGAAAGTATGCTCTAAGAAAGGAGAAATGGAACTTGATAAACTGATTCATCTGATTATGTCTTCAGGGGAAGTTTATAATTCAACTGGAGTGTGATATCAAATATTAGTAACAGGGATTTTAATTTTAAAATTTTAAAAAGGGGTGGAGGGATGGGCAAACTAGATGAAAGGGATTAAGAGGTTCATACCTCCAGTTATAAAATAAGTATGTCATGGTGGTGAAAAGTACAGAATGGAATATAGTCAACAATAGAGTAGTAAGTTTGGTGACTGAGGATAAGCATACTTTTTTGGTGAGCATTGGGTAATGTATAAAGCTTCCAATCACTGCGTTGTTCACCTGAAATTATATAACGTTGTATGTCGACTATACTTCAATTTAAAATAAAAATGAGGAAAAAGTAAAGTCCTAGGAACACAATAGTTATCTAAGAAATGTCTTCATAATGTATTATTAGGCCCTGCAGCAAATACTAAATATTACTTAATGTAGTCACAATATTCTAAATATGGATTATTAATGAATAAAAACTTGTGCTGTAACTCTGTTGGGAGGATGGAAATAAGTAAAATGGTGGGAAGAATATGAGTGTTCTCCATTCTCCTCTTCTATTGAGGAAATCAACAGATATCTCCAATATTGGAGCACAAGCTTATTCATTAGAATCATAAAGGCAGTAACAAAAGAGGCAGCTAAGAATTGAAAACTGTTTGCCTTTCAGGAATAGGGGTTACTGTTGGATGTCTGTTTTTATTACTTACCTTGTAAGAATCATTTGACTTTTAAAAATAACACACAAGGTAGTGCCTGGGTGGCACAGTTCGTTAAGCAGCTGACTCTTGATTTTGGCTTGGGTCATGATCTCACGGTCGTGGGATTAAGCCCCAAATTGGGCTCCTTGCTCAGTGTAGAGTCTGCTCGAGCTTCTCTCTCTCTCTCTCTCTCTCTGCCCCTTCCCCCCATGCTTGCACATACACGTGCTCTGTCTCAGATAAATAAACTTTAAAAAATAAATATGAAAATAACATATATGTACAATATTGATAAAAATAGAGCAGAAGATCCCATAGTGACTGGCCTAAGTAATTTTTAAGTTGTCTAGACAGATGATATTGTTTTGTGACCCTGGGAAAGTTACTTTACTTTTGAAAAGCCTTAGTTTCATCACTTTCAAAGTGGGGATAATGACAATAATTATAACAATAAAAATAACCTCGTAGGAATGTTATGAAAAGAAAATGATGCATACAAACACTTGATGTAGTGCTTGGTACGTATTTTCAGTGTTGGGTATTATTAATACTATTTTAATATGTTCCTACAAATGTGTTTGGCTTTCTAACTTACTAAGGTTTTGATAGGCTCTGGGAAATCAGGTAACATTGGATACCCCTTTGGCCTTATTACCTTTAAAGCCAGAAGTGATCATGTCTGGATATTTAACCAATTTCCAGCTAGAGGTCATGTCACTAATAACATTTTTACTTCTAAGGCCAGGAGAGTTATGCATTAGGACTTTTTGTTTTAAGTTTTCTATTTTATTTATTATTTAAAGATTTTATTTATTTACTTAAAAGAGAGAGAGAGCATGTGTGCTCGCACACACGAGCTGGAGTTGGGGTTGGGGAGGAGCAGAGGAAGAGGGAGAAGCAGACTCCCCGCTGAGCAAGGAGCCCGTAGCTGGGCTGGATCCCAGGACCCTGAGATCATGACCTGAGCCGAAAGCAGATGCTTAACCGACTGAGCCACCCAGGCATCCCAAGTTTTCTATTCTAAAGTGAAGTATTAGCTTGAATACTCTATCAGATAATTTTGCTTGCATCTACTTCTATTGTTAAACATTTAAAAAATTTAATTCTAAGGTGGATTTTCATGATTTCCAGTGTCTCATGTTTAATGATGACTCTTCCTTCCTGTCAAGTGCACAGCACATTGTTAGTGCTTATTTGATGGTTAAGAATAAGTGCTCATAATAACTACAACTTACTTTACCTTATTTTGAAACTCTGTTCTAATTGTGTTTTATGTATTTGGTAATACAAAACATTGGGTGTTTATGGCTTTTAAAATTCTGTGCATAATTAATCTGATTGTCAGTATCTGTCTCTGAATACCTCTTACAGATGTATGGAAGACCACCAGAACATTTAGTACTAATACATACATTTTCTGGACTACTTTTGTCACCAGTATTCTGCCTTGCATTTTTTTAGGATATAATTGTTATGCAACATTATATTAGTTTCAGGTGTACAACATAATGATTTGATATTTGTATATATTGTGAAATAAAGACCACAATTAGTCTCGTTAACATCTGTCACCCCACATAGTTATAAATTTTTTCTTGTGATGAGAACTTTTACGATTTAGTTTCTTAGCAACTTCCAAAATACAATACAATATTGTTAACTCTAGTCACCATGCTGTACATTATATCCCAGGACTTATTTATTTTATACTTAGAAGTTCGTACCTTTTGACAACTTTCATCCATTTCACCTACTACCCACACCCTGCCTCTGACAACCAACAATCTGTTCTCTGTATGAGTTTTTTATTTGTTTGTTTTATTTGTTTGTTTGCTTGTTTTAGGATTCCAGTGTAAGTGAAATCATACAGTATTTGTCTTTCTCTGTCTGGCTTATCACTTAACGTATTTCCTTCAAGACCCATCCTTGTTGTCCCAAATGGCAAGATTTCTTCCTCTTTTATGGCTGAGTAATATTCCTGTGTGTGTGTGTGTGTGTGTGTGTGTGTGTGTGTGCATACACACCATGTTTTCTTTGTCTATTCATCCAGACAGAAAAAGATAAATACTATATGATTTCACTTATATGTGGAATCTAAAAAACAAATAAAACTCATAGATGTAGAGAACAGAACAGTGGTTGCTAG